>NC_086447.1:913640950-914013221 GCF_028390025.1 Pseudophryne corroboree | reverse complement strand
GTCATTGCACAGAGACAACACCTTACAACAAACAGATTATAAACGGAATGGTAGGATTACACCCTGTCTTGGAAATAGGAACTCCCAATGGGGGAACCGATAGTCAGGGAGTAATCCTCACCAGGAATAATGCAATGTATTGCCCGTGGTCCAAAGCTGAGCTGCGGTCAATCATTTCAGAATTCCCCGATCCCCGGAAGTATTTAGCCAGATGTCAGAAGTATACCAGAGATCTGGGTAATGCTCATGTGCCAGCTAACAAAGATTGGCGGATACTTTTAAAAGCGTGCCTACCCCCTAATATTGACACCCAAAAAATGTATTACTGATTGTAGATTAGAGTCGGATAGTCCTATGACTAACGAACACAATCAGGAAAATGTGGAACAAATTAACAGGCAACTAGAATTGTATTTCCCCATTTCCGTTAAGTGGAGAAGAATTTTCTTCATAAAACAGAGGGAAAATGAAATGGCATCTGAATATTTTCATCTGGCCCTGCAAATAATGGATAGATACATTGGGATATCAGATACAGGGAATGATGCGAATTACAGGGAGGTGGCTGTCTCTGTGCTAATGGACGGACTCAATAAGGCAGTAAGGGACAGGATCCAAACATCTTTGCCTAATTGGAGAGGAGCCACAGTAGCTTGTCTTAGAGAGTGCACAATGGAACCACAAGAATGTTGGTAGGCACAGGAAACAACAGGAGAAGCTGATGACAATAAGTCTACAGGCTCTTGCAGCAAATCCTCATCAGCCTAAACCCCAAAACCCGAGTAGTAAGAAAAGACCTAGAATATGTTACATTTGTAGAAATAAAGGGCATTTTGCCAGAGACTGTAGGAGTAGTAGAACACATAGTCAATATAGACCCCCTAGACAGAGAAAACAAGCCACATTATTAAACACATAGACGGGATCAAGGGACATATAGTAAGGTATCACAAGCCATATAGAAAGCACAGATTCGGTTAATGGGAAGAATGGAATAAATGCAACATTATCCTTTGACAAAACTTGCTAAGGTTAAGATGAGGCCTCTAAACTTTTGCTTCTTTCTCTAGCAGAAATGGCCCCTGATTAACTTAACAGGAGCTTTGTTAGATATGATATACATATAATGTGCTCCCGCTCAGGAAGTACAAAGTATGTTAGACACCCACGAAGACTAATGTTACATTTATCTGTTCTAGATTCATGTCCATCACAGGTAGAGGAAATTATCTCACAGATACCGGGTTCCCTATGAACTTAGGAGACTGTGCACAGACACTGATATGCATGATGGTGTGACAGCCTGTTGGTGAGTGCCAAACCTGACATTTCCAAACCTGACATTTTCTTTTTTTATTTACTATTTTTTCCCCTCTCTCCTCTCATCCAGAGATGGTTTACTTCACACAACTGATAACACACGATAGTAAATTAAAATGCAAAATTTGTGTTCCCTACAGGAAGAGGCAGTCTGGAAGACAAAGGGGTATGGCCAGGAGTCCTCAGGACTCTGGACAGGTGGACACGGTAAGCCAGTAGCCCCCAGAGCATATCTTCCAAGTTTAGCTGAGGGGGCACATGGTCTGACTCATCTAGGCAAAGAGGGTATGTGCAAGTTGGTAAGAGCCTACTGGTGTGCGCCAGGATTCTCTTCTCATGCAGGTAAGAGAGCAATGACATGTTTTACTTGCTTGAGGAAGAATATTGGAAAGACAATACCAACAGAGCCATCCCATATCCCTCCTACAGATGGACCTTTTCAGGTAATACAAATTGATTTCATACAGTTACCACCCTATAGGGATTTGAAATATGTGTTAGTTTGTATTGATTTTCCAACTGGGTAGAAGCATTCCCTGCTGCCACAAATACTGCTACGTTTACTGCAAAGAAAATTGTGCAGGAATTTGTGTGTAGATATGGTATCCCTAGAATGATTGAAAGTGATAGGGGTACCTACTTTACAGGTCAAGTCTTTCAGGTCATGTGCAAACTGATGGGAACAAGCTGAGCAGAGTAAAGGCTCAAACTGGATTGTTGTGGCCAGAAGCTTTGCCACTAGTGTTGTACAGCCTCAGAACCACTCCCAGGTCTTCGCTTAACTTATCACCCTTTGAAATTCTCTTTGGTCGACAACCTCATGTAATGATAGACCCCCAGGATGATTTGAAATGTAATAATGAAGTGACTGTGAAATAGTTGGTTGGGATGATCCAGCAGCTGAGAAATCAACAAAGAAATTTAAAGCTGGTGATTCCTAACCTACCGAACAGTAATTGTCATGACATCAGGGCCGGTGCTAGGGTGTTCGATGCCCCCCTGCAAACTATAAATTTGCACCCTCCCATATTCCTTTGGCACGTGCCGGGAAAAGGGGTGTGGTCTCACAAGTAAGGGGCATGGCCACACAATAGTACCCCCATTTAAAATTACGCCACAATGTAGCACAATCTTATACGTAATGCCCCACCTGTAGTAGTAGCGTCCTTATATGTAATGCACCCCAGTAAAAGTAGCATCCTTATACATAATGCGCCCCAGTAGTAGTGTCCTTATACATAAGGCCCCCACAGTAGTAGTAGCGTCCTAATACATAAGGCCCCCACAGTAGTAGTAGCGTCCTTATACATAAGGCCCCAACAGTAGTAGTAGCGTCCTTATACGTAATGCCCCACCCATAGTAGTAGTAGCGTCCTTATATGAAATGCACCCCAGTAATAGTAGCATCCTTATACATAATGCCCCCCCAGTAGTAGTAGTGTCCTTATACATAAGGCCCCCACAGTAGTAGTAGCGTCCTTATACATAATGCCCCCCAGTAGTAGTAGTGTGCTTATACATAAGGCCCCCCAGTAGTAGTAGCATCCTTACACATAATCCCCCCCAGTAGTAGTAGCATCCTTATACATAATGCACCCCCGTAGTAGTAGTGTCCTTATACATAATGCCCCCCAGTAGTAGCATCCTTATACATAATGCCCCCCAGTAGTATTAGCGTCCTTATATGTAGTGCACCCCCAGTAGTAGACGCGTCCTTATACGTAATACCCCCCAGTAGTAGTAGCGTCCTTATACGTAGTGCACCCCCAGTAGTAGAAGCGTCCTTATACGTAATTCCACCCTAGAAGTAGTAGCGTCCTTATACATAATGCCCCCTAGTAGTAGTAGCGTCCTTATACGTAGTGCAACCCCAGTAGTAGAAGCGTCCTTATACGTAATGCCCCCCCAGTAGTAGTAGCGTCCTTATACGTAATGCCCCCCCCAGTAGTTGCGTCCTTATACGTAATGCCCCCCCCAGTAGTAGTAGCATCCTTATACGTAATGCCCCCCCCCAGTAGTAGTAGCGTCCTTATACGTAATGCCCCCCCCAGTAGTAGTAGCGTCCTTATATGTAATGCCCCCCCAGTAGTAGTAGCGTCCTTATACGTAATGCCCCCCCCAGTAGTAGCGTCCATAAAGCGCGCGCACAGACATACCTCACACACACACACAATTCACACACATACACACCCACCATATACACACACACTTCTCTCTCACCCTCCACTTACCTAAGCCAGTCTCCCCCTGTACAGCAGCCTGGTCCGTGTAGCTCCGCCCCTTCTGACCTGTTTAGCCATGCCCCCTTCCGTCCCATGTAGCTCCGCCCCCTTATGTCCCGTACTCGGCGCTGTCGCACAGCACAGGTGAGGGAGGAGGCTTTTCATGCTGCAGTTGCCCGCTGCCAGTGCATGTCATACAGTGATTGCCACAGCACTGGCAGCAGCCGGAGGGGGGAAAGGACGGCGCAGCAGGGAAGGGATGCAGAGCAGGGGAAGCGCCTATCCGTCCCAGCGCCCCCCTACACTGCATCCCTTCGCTGAGCGGGTAGCGCCGGGCCTGCATGACATTGAGCCTGGGGATTAGGTGATGATTTGAAATTTCTTACGCTCAGGTTGCCTCATAGGCAGTTGGGAAGGACCATACCAAGTCTTGTTAACCAGCACGACAGCACTAAAGGTCGCCGAAAGAGAGACTTGGGTCCACTCATCCCACTGCAAGAATGTCGCTGACCCGGAGAGAACTCGTGACAAAGTAGTTTGGTAACTGTGCATTCAACGTGAACTGTGTGTTCAAAGAGCAAGGCAAAGAGACACTAGAGTGTTTGTTTCGGGAAAGTTGAGAGGAAGGCCTGTTGAAAGGCACCTGAGCACAGAGAGCAACAAGATCTAGAACGGTTGTCGCACCATTTTCTTTTTTCACCTCCCCCTGCATTTTCCTTTCTTTTCTCCTTCTTTCCCCTGACGAAATGGATCTATCACAAGAGACAGCGTTTTGGGTTCTGTTAGTAATTCTGTTTTTGATCAGGACAGTTTGTTTTTGTGAGGGTCCCAGAGAGGTCGAGCAGGGATCTGGAATGGGTTCTGATGGCGAGTACTAATTTGTAGGATCTCAGGAGCAGCACATCACTCGAGTAAAGGCTGGTATCAGTAAGCGCTCTGGTAGTCATGGAGCTCGGAGGCACTGTGAAGGGATATGGTCCGCTGAAGGGATATGGTCTGCTGAACTTTTAGACCAAATAGCCAACAGTGGGAGGTATTTTTGGTATAGGTATACCCGTGGAAGCAAGACCATGTGGGTTGGAAAAGTATCGCCAGGGTATTGTGCTCATATCATCCAGCCCGATACTTGAGAGATGGGAGAACTAGGGATTGGTTTCTTTACTTGGAAAGTTTGTAATATGGTGATGTTATATTTTGTCCCCTATGTCCTCCCAGATGATGCCTATTTCATATGTGGGAGGAAAGCGTACAAGTGGCTTGTCCCGAGCTCAGAGGGATTGTGTTATATTGGGAGAGTACTATCGGAGGTCATGACCATAACCCATGATAAAATAAAAGACGTTCAACGCATACTCACTGTGAACACATCATCAAGAGACACTTCATAGATAGGGAAGAGCACGCAGCCTATGATTTGATCCACGAATCCACCGGGATTCAGTTCTTTCTCGCATTAGACATTACCTGTACTGCCAGAGGAACTATAAATTATAGGTATATCCATGCGCTAGCGAACTTGATAGATAATATCACTGAGATGTATTCTGACACCTTCAGGTATACGGGAAGGGAGTTACAAGCTTACAAGAAGGAACTGATCAGTACAGGATGATCCTTAGTTATGTCACAGCCGTGACAGGTGGGTACTGTGTTACTCTGGCAACTCAATATGGTGTGAAGTGCTGTACATATATCACGAACAGCACTGATGACTCCACGGAGATCATCAATCAAAAGATGGACAAGATCTTGCTGTTGAAGAGGGAGTTCAGGAGGAAACATAACCTTACCTTAGCGACTGTGAGTAATGAACTGACCGGCTGGGTGTCATGGTTGAACCCAGGCAAATGGTTCTCAGGTTTAGGAGAGTGGGCTCAAAATGTCATTATGAGTGTGGGGAAGTTTCTCCTTTGTATCCTGGGAGTTGTCATAATTATTGGTTCGATATTTAGGTGTGTTCAAATTCTAATGCAGCGCAAGCACGGCATAAATTTGATGAGTCTAAGGAGCGGGGGCGCTGTTATAGCAGCAGATTTAATTTACGACCCATCCATAGAGACAGTGTTATGATAAGGATTGAAAATGAATTTCATGGCCTGTTTCTTTCACCCGTTTTTCTTTGTCTCCCCCTCTGCCCAGATGCATCCAAACGGAAAAGACGTCAGCCCTACCCAAAATGTTTATGTGAAAGTATTTGTATATATGCATCTTATCTTCATCTCTTCAACCTCCAGTTAATGTCACACATAGTCGACAGGTGATATCCACATATACTAGCACTCACATATGTTCCCCCTCCATGTATCATCAACTAAATGTGCACCCCATTTGTTGGAACAAGAAGCCAAAAAGAGCTTGGTAGTGTTTGTTGGCCCATTTACAGTCCCTTAATACGGGATGAGAAGGATTTAATGTATACTTCGCAATACCTCGAAGCTTATGTAGAACATATATGGCACGATGATACATGCCCCTCAGACATGGATTCATACATACATACATGCTTTTACTATCACACTAGGTCATACATTTCCCACCTACAACTCTCCCCCGAACATCCAAGCTTCTGTAGATATTGTATAGATATTTTTCTGTTTATTGATTAGGTAGTGGCAGTTATTGGTGACTGCCAAAGGGTGGACTGTCGAAGTCGAAAAATATTGCAGTACACACATCACGTACAAACTACACACAGATGGCCTCCGTGCGTGTACTTGTTCTGCCATGTGTGCGCATATTTGCAATTTGCGTATGGTCGCTCCTGCTGTCCAGCGCATTAGCGCGTGGTATGAGTATTTACGGTAGAGTTTGTGAATGCATGGAAAAGCTATCTAAACACATTACATATTTAATCCAAATACTGCACAATGTACACATAGTCTCCCTGCACCACACCAGCAAGTTACAACAGTTTAAATGGTATCAGAACAAAGGGATTCACCTTTACAGGATAGGAGGGGACAGAACAAGGTTATAAGGTGGTGTTT
Organism: Pseudophryne corroboree; assembly: GCF_028390025.1. Lineage (NCBI taxonomy): Eukaryota > Metazoa > Chordata > Amphibia > Anura > Myobatrachidae > Pseudophryne > Pseudophryne corroboree. The sequence goes on along the minus strand of NC_086447.1, from coordinate 914,006,692 downwards.
GGTATCCAGCTGTAGAGTATATTAAGGGCAATATTCCGGTGTTGGTTTGCAGAAGATCGCACGTTCCTGCATATAGTTATGCACAGGAGCAGAATATAGATATAAACTGTATTTACTGTACATTTGGTATGCGGCGGGAACCCAGAGGAGACCACCCACAAGTGCATCTGGAACAGACATCGCTCACCTATTCAAACCAACCTATAACCTCTCCTGTACTGTAAATGACCATCCCTGTGTCCAATGGATAAAGAGATTACAGTATCCATTGTGTTAAGTTTTGGAAGATTGTATAAAAGAGCCAGCTGCATGCCTGGTAACACACAGACTCTAAAGGTTATCTATCCAGATGACTGAGGACCAGACTGGGAAGCGCAGGCGAAAAACCAAACACGTATGCACCATTTACTGTAGCCATTATTCTTTTGTATTGTATTGCTTTGTTATTGTAACACCCTTTCAGTAATAATATGTTGTGGTGTCGGAACCCGACATTTTAAATACAAACTGGTGTCGTGTTTTCCTTTCCCTGCTAAGGTTATAAGTGTATTACTATCACATGTATAGCTGTTAAGGGCTCACGGAGTATCTTTGGGTGTGTAGCACTGAGTGTACTTTGTACAGCCAGGGCGGCGTTTGTACGCAAAGTACGTATACGGTAGGGGCTCTGTATGCTAATGGTGTAATAAGTACGTAGGTTGAGGATTAAGTTTAGCGGCCGCAGCGGCTCCATTTAACGTGTATGAATTGTCTTTTTAAAGTGTTGCTTTTAGTCCTGTACGTAAACCAGCATTTACAATATATATATATATATATATATATATGTAAAGATAAAAATAGTGAAGTGGCCAGTATACTTGTGTGAGCACAAGTCCAGCACAGACAACAGGTGCCCTGAAGTCCTTTTTTGGGCTCCAAAAACCCAGGATCCTTGGGTGTAAATTCCTAGTAAAAACAAAGAGAGAAAGGGGGCGCTCCATAGTGCATAAAAGTTTTATTTATAAATCAAATAAAAGACTGCAACTCCGGTCAGAAAGAACTCGTACCAGAGAAATACACACTGTGGGCTGGTTACCACATGACATTATATGTTACCATCCAGGCAATACTCGTCCCGCAGACCAGCGTCTCTCAGGGGGCAGACCACGTGAATCGCAAGCCAATGGATGATTGTCAGCTACACTCTGTCCCTCCGAGGCCTATCACAGAGACTTCATAAGAGCCAAGCTCTTACCGGTTTTGCCACAGAGACTTCATCAGAGGCCATTCGAATATTCTGATATAATTCAGAATTCATTGTCCCATCAATGATGGTCATTCTGGGCCAGATGCAGCAAAGCAGGCCCAAACCATGATACCACCATTACCGTGTTTCACCTCGGGCCACTTGCAAAGGTGCCCTGGGTTATTGGTCCAGGACCAATTCAAATTATTTTTGGTCAATGTAATAGGCAAAACAAGTGCTATTTCCTTCCAGTCATAAAATATGTGTACAAAACACAAGCGAAGCCGTTCACTCGCCACAAATCTGAAGCCAAGGATGACATATAGAAATATTTAATTTAATATGTTTTCTGAAATTCTCCATAAGAAACTTAGGGGGTGCCATTAAGAAAAGGAGATTTATGGTAAGAACTTACCTTTGTTAAATCTCTTTCTGCGAGGTACACTGGATTCCACGGGGAATAACATCGGGGTGTAGAGTAGGATCTTGATCCGAGGCACCAACAGGATAAAAGCTTTAACTGTTCCAAGAATGCATAGCGCCGCCTCCTCTATCTCCCCGCCTCCAGGCACTGGAGCTCAGTTTTGTTAACCAGTCAAATGCAGTAGCAGGTAAAAGAGACGACAACAGTTAGTAGCCACAGACAACACATTCTTACGACAGGAGAAGGTAGCAGCGGCTAATGCCCTACCAACCCAAAGAAGCTAAGTGCATCAGGGTGGGTGCCCTGTGGAATCCAGTGTACCTCGCAGAAAGAGATTTAACAAAAGTAAGTTCTTACCATAAATCTCCTTTTCTGTAGCGGGGTACACTGTATTCCACAGGGAATTACATTGGGGATGTCCTAAAGAAAATCCTCATGGGAGGGGACACACTGTAGCGGGCACAAGAACCCGGCGTCCAAAGGAAGCATCCTGGGAGGCAGAAGTATTGAAGGCATAGAACCTTATGAACGTGTTCACTGAGGACTACGTAGCCGCCGTGCACAATTGTTCAAGGGTCGCACCATGACGGGCCGCCCAAGAAGGTCCAATAGACCGAGTAGAATGGGCTTTAAGACCAGCCTGTACATAAGCTTGTGCAATCACCATTCTAATCCATCTGGCCAAGATCTGCTTATTCGCAGGCCAGCCACGTTTGTGAGAACCAAAAAGTACAAATACAGGAATCAGACTTCCGAACGGAGGCCGTCCTTTTCACATAGGTACGGAGAGCCCGTACCACATCCGAAGACAACCACAATCTCTTGATTAAGGTGGAAAGAAGACACCACCTTAGGTTACGGTGAAAAATCAGAAAGGGAGACCTACAGGATAAGGCACCCAAGTGCGAAACCCGTCTAGCAGAGACAATAGCCAGCAGAAACAAGACCTTAAGAGTAAGCCACTTAAGGTCCACAGATTCAAGAGGTTCGAACGGAGACTATTGGAAGGCCTCCAGAACCCCCGACAAATCCCAAGGAGCCACGGGCAGGACATAGGGAGGTTGAATCCGTAAAACATCCTGAGTGAATGTATGAACATCAGGCAGAGTCGCAATTTTTCTCTGAAACCATACCGACAAGGCAGAAATATGAACCTTGAGGGAGGCCAGACGAAGGCCCAAATCCAGGCCCTGTTGCCGGAAAGCCAAAAGATTGGCCGTACTAAACTTGTAAATGGTACAAAGAGGAAAAAGTAGCAGGTGCACAATCTCACACTAGCTCAACCTGTAGTAACCAGAGGCATTTAGCATATTCCTGGCCAGGGCTATGAGCTTACCCACCGCACCAAGGTAGCCTCTCATTGGGTAAGTCCCTAACACTAACTATAGGGGTTCAGGTCCGGGGGGCAGGACACTCCAGAGCCACCCAGCCAGACAACCCCAGGGCATCGCAGGAGTGATAAAATTATAGGGTTAAAGTGGTAGGAGCAGCTGTTGCTGCATGTGTGAATAATGTGAGGAGTAAAAGAAAATTATGTGAAGGTGTTACATATATATAAAACAAACTAAGTGCCATGGAGTGATGAAATAATGTTAAACTGCGATGCCCCAGGGACACCCAGCTACGGCAGGCACAGGGAGCCCCGCACCCCAGGGAATACCCCCCATTATGGACTGCCATATTAAACAAAATGTAGGAGTCTTACCACAGTGTGCGCATTCCAAATGTAAAGGCCTGGGGTTGTCTTGCTGGGTGGCTCTGGGGTGTCCTGCCCCCCGGACCTGAGCCCCTATAGTTAGTGTTAGGGACTTACCCAATGAGAGGCTACCTTGATGCGGTGGGTAAGCTCATAGCCCTGGCCAGGAATATGCTAAATGCCTCTGGTTACTACAGGTAGAGCTAGTGTGAGATTGTGCACCTGCTACTTTTCCTCTTTGTACACTTTACTAAGTCTCAAGCAGAGTAGCACCTCACTACCTAATTAAGGTGTGCAAATTAGGGCCCTTTTCCCTCTGTAACCAATGTATTCATACATTTTTGAAGGTAGGAGACGCCTTCATCCTAATTTAGCACCCTGCCCCACCCACCCTTCTGATTTTAAATAGTCTAACACTCTAGCCTTTACATTTGGAATGAGCACACTGAGGTAAGACTCTTACATTTTGTTTACTATGGCAGTCCATAATGGGGGGAATTCTCTGGGGTTCGGGGCTCCCTGTGCCTGCCGTAGCTGGGTGTCCCTGGGGCATCGCGATTTAACATTATTTCATCACTCCATGGCACTTAGTTTGTTTTATATATATGTAACACCTTCACATAATTTTCTTTTACTGCTCACATTATTCACACATGCAGCAACAGCTGCTCCTACCACTTTAACCCTATAATTTTATTACTCCCGCGATGCCCTGGGGTTGTCTGGCTGGGTGGCTCTGGGGTGTCCTGCCCCCCGGACCTGAACCCCTATAGTTAGTGTTAGGGACTTACCCAATGAGAGGCTACCTTGATGCGGTGGGTAAGCTCATAGCCCTGGCCAGGAATATGCTAAATGCCTCTGGTTACTACAGGTTGAGCTAGTGTGAGATTGTGCACCTGCTACTTTTTCCTCTTTGTACACTTTACTAAGTCTCAAGCAGAGTAGCACCTCACTATCTAATTAAGGTGTGCAAATTAGGGCCCTTTTCCCTCTGTAAACTTGTAAATGTCACGATTGTTAGATGCGCACCAAGCAAATTAAGAATTCCAGACCCTATGATAAATCCAAGCAGAAGTCGGTTTACGGGCCTTCAACACAGTTTGAATAACAGTCTCAGAAATTCCTTTGGCCCTCAGAACTGAAGCTTCAAGAGCCATGCCGTCAAAGCCAGCTGGGCCAAATCCTGGTAGACACAAGGGCCCTGAACGAGGAGATCTGGGTGCTGCGGAAGCAGAAGAGTACGCTCTAACGAAAGACCCAGTTGGTCTGAGGACCAATGCCGTCTGGGCCACGCTGGAGCGATCAGAAGTAGGATTCCTCCTTCTTTTTTGAACTTCCTTATTACTCTGGGCGGGAGTGACACCGGAGAGAATACGTATGGCAACGAAAGTTCCATGGAACTGCCAGTGCGTCCACGAATGCTGCTTGAGGATCCCTTGTTCTTGCTCCGAAGACCGGAACCTTGTGATTGTGTCGAGACGCCATCAAGCCTACATCTGGTAGGCCCCACTTGTCCACTAAGAGTTTAAATATTTCTGGATGAAGGCTCCACTCTCCGGCGTGTGCGTCCTGATGACTGAGGAAGTCTGCTTCCTAGTTGAAGACCCCCAGAAACGAACATTGCCGATATGGCTGGCAGATGGCGTTCCGCCCATTGAAGAATTTTTGACACTTCCATCATTGCCATGCGGCTTCGAGTGCCGCCTTGATTTCTGTACGCCACAGTGGTGGCGTTGTCCGACTGTACTTGAACAGGCCTGTTCTGTACCATATGCTGGGCCAGTTTCAGAGCATTGAACACCGCCCGCAATTCCAGACTGTGTATCGGGAGGAGAGATTCCTCCCTGGTCCACCGACCCTGAAGAGTGTGTTGCTCCAACAACACGCCCCAACCCCTCAGACTGGCATCCGTCGTCATGAGGACCCAGTTGGAGATCTATAAGGGACGACCCCTGCTCAATTGTTGGTCCTGTGGCCACCAGCTCAGTGACAGACGAACATCTGGAGACAAGGAGAACATGTGAGGCCTGATCCGGTGAAGCAAGCCGTTCCACTTGGCAAGAATCAGCTTCTGCAGAGGGCGAGAATGAAATTAAGCGTACTCTACCATGTTGAAAGCCGACACCATGAGGCCTAGTACTTGCATCGCCGAGTATATAGTCACTCGTGGGCAAGAGCGGAAACATTGTATCCTGTCCTTAAGTTTCAGGACTTTCTCCTGAGACAAGAACAACTGCTGGTTGTGTGTGTCCAACAACGCCCCCAGGTGCACCATGCTCTGGGCAGGGACCAGGGATGATTTCTGCCAGTTAGTGAGCCACCCGTGGGCTTGCAGAAACTGGACTGTCAGATCCAGATGATGGAGGAGAACTTCTGGGGAATTCGTCAGGATCAGCAAGTCGTCCAGATACGGTAGGATCCTGATACCCTGACGGTGGAGCAGAGCCGTCATCACCGCCATGGCCTTGGAGAAGATTCTCAGAGCTGTAGTCAGTCCAAAGGGTAAGGCCCGGAAGTGATAATGGAGGTTGGCAATAGCAAACCGCAGGTATTGCTGATGCGACATGGCAATAGGTATATGTAGGTAAGCATCCTGTATATCCAGGGATACCATATAGTCCCCTGACTCCAAATCCAGAGCAATAGAGCGAAGAGTTTTCATACGAAACTTGGAGACCCTCACAAACTTGTTCAAAGACTTGAGGTTGAGAATGGGCCGGGAGGAACCATTCGGTTTTGAGACTACGAACAGCGTTGAATAGTACCCCCTGCCTCTCTGAGCCAGAGGCACCAGCACTATCATTAATGTGTCCAGGAGGGACTGTACCACCTAACGAAGAGTTTTTGCCTTTACTTGATCCGAAGGGATGTCTGTCAGGCAAAAATTATGAGGGGGACGTTTCTTGAAGAATATGGCGTTCCCTTACCCAGGCGTCTGAAGTGGTCTTCAACCATACCTGGGTAAACTGTAGAAGTCGGCCTCCAACCCTGGGATCCCCCAGGGGGAGACCCGCCCCATCATGCGGCAGGCTTGTCTGATTTGGAAGCAGGCTGACGGGCAGCCCAGGCACGTTTGGGTTTGGGCTTAGAGGTTTTGGAAGTGCGAGACTGTTTCGGGTACGCCTGACCCTTTGCTTTACCAGGAGGTTGAAAGGAACAAAAGGGAGTACTCTCAACCTTCGGAGCCGGAGGACCAATACTAGGTAGACATGCCGTTTTAGCGGAAGCTAAGTCAACAACAATCTTGTTGAGTTCCTCACCAAAAAGGATGTTTCCCTTAAAAGGGCAGTGTTTTCTTAGAGTCCAGATCCACAAACTAGGACCGCAACCAGAGAATCCGGCGAGCCAGAATGGACGTAGTAAAGGCATTGGCCACCAGAACACCAGCATCAGAAGCCGCCTCCTTAATGTAATGAGAGGCTGTAACAATGGGGGTCATTCTGAGTTGTTCTCTAGCAGATTTCGGTCGCAGCGATCAGACATAAAAAATCAGCACTTCTGCGCATGTGTATGCGGAGCAATGCTCATGCGCGTTGTACTATTACAACGAACTATGTCGTTTCACACAAGGTCTAGCAAAGCTTTTCAGTCGCACTACTGGCCACAGAGTGATTGACAGGAAGAGGGTGTTTCTGGGTGTCAACTGACCGTTATCAGGGAGTGCTCGAAAAAATGCAGGCGTGCCAGGAAAAATGCAGGCGTGGCTGGGCGAACGCAGGGCGTGTTTGTGACGTCAAAACAGGAACGGAATAGTCTGAAGTGATCGCAAGCGCCGAGTAGGTCTGGAGCTATTCTGAAACTGCACAAATTTTTTTTGTAGCTGCTCTGCGATCCTTTTGTTTGCACTTCTGCTAAGCTAACATAAACTCCCAGTGGGCGGTGGCATAGCGTTTGCATGGCTGCTAAAAACTGCTAGCGAGCGGACAACTCGGAATGACCACCAATATACGAAAGACGTTGTCTAGCATTATCAGGAAAATTGGACGGCAGCTCTGCTTCCATCTCCTGAGCCCACGCTTCAATAGGTTCTGCAGCCCAAGCAGCCGCAATAGTGGGCCAATGCACAGCTCCTGCAAGTGTATAAATAGACTTTAAGCAACCCTCCACACGCTTATCCGTTGGTGCCTTCAGAGAGGTGACGGTAGTGACAGGCAGAGCAGATGACACCACCAGCCGAACGACTTGCGAGTCCACCGGCTGCGTCATTTCCCAATTTTTTTCTCAACTCCGCAGCGATGGGATAGCAAGCTAGCATCTTCTTGTGAAGTGTGAATTTCTTTACTGGATTCTCCCATGTTTCCTGATGTATATGTCAACTAAATGGTCAGAATGAGGCAAAACTAATTTAGTAACCTTCTGACGTTTAAATCTATCAAGTTTCTTAGAGCAGAGGTTCCCAAACTGTGTGCCGTGGCTCCCTGGGGTGCCTCGGGACACATGCAGGGGTGCCCTGGGTTGGTAGTCCAGGACCAATTCAAATTATTCATGGTCAATATAATAGGCAAAACCAGTGCTGGTGGCTTCCAGTCATAAAATATGTGGCCAAACAGAAGCAAATCGTGTCCCTCACCAAACAACTGACCCTAAGGATGACATATAAACGCAATCTACTTAATGTAATATTTCTTTCTAAATTTCTCAATAACAAATTTTTGGCCTAGATGTGCCATGTAGAAAATTCTGATATTCTAGGGCACCGTGATTCAAAAAAGTTTCGAAACCACTGTCTTAGAGGTATCAGCAGGTTCTGGTTCATCATCAATTTGAAGAATCAGCCTGATAGCCTCTAAGAGGTCAGGAACATCCACCTGTGAAACAAACTCCCCATCAGAAGCATCTGGATCAGTGTCTGAGGGGTCAGTATACACGCCATCGGCATCGGATGAAGTATCCGAAACATGAGTGGATTGTGAGGAAGTAATGGCCCGCTTAGAGGACCCCTTGGTCTTAGGTTCTGCGAGGGTTAGGTTTCTGTTTAGTCAATGAATGATTCAATTGCTGTCACTGAGTGGACAGGAGAACTGCCCATGGCGGATTAACCACAGGGACGATATGTGGCTGTAAAGGCACGGGAGGTCCCATAGGGGGCGTACGTCTAGTTACCAGCGTAGTCAGTAAATTAGAGAAATTAGCCCAAGGCGGGTCGTGATGTGCCTCCGTTGCTACACACTGACTGGGGGGTAGGGAACCCTCAGAACTTGAACCCCCCCCACTGCTATGTTATCCTCCAATGCATCTGCGGCATCACCACCGCGTATTGCGGGATCAGTCACAGAACCATCGCCCCCTGCAGCTGACTTGATATGAAAGCGTAAACCACAGGCGACACAGTACAATATTAGCAGCTATAATACCTAACCAAGAATCCCCTGAGCAGTGTGACAGCACAAACAGAGGATTTAGGAGGTATATGGTGACTGAGAATCACAGAGAAAAATACAAAAGAAGTATATCCTGTGAAATACCTATATCAAAGAACAACCCTGACGCACTTAGCCCCCTCAGGGTACAGAATAGAGGACTAGCAGTAGGAGTGAGATACACTGAGTAGATATCACACAGCAGCTATATGCACACACATAGTCACATGTACAATGCAGAAATTATGACAACCAATAAAACTGCACTGGACTAGCGACACCAAGTAATACTAAGTAAAGCTATATAGGTTTATAGATATATCAATGCACAGTAAAGAATGGATGTATATCACAGGGTACTTGTACTACATAGCCCTGTAGTAATGCACTGTTTCTTAACTAACACTGTCAAATGACATGTAGAATACTTAAGTGTCCTGTAAATGCACAGCGCTGACATGCAGGCGGCTTTACAGAGGAGACAGTGCCCAGCAGTCCCAGAATCAGCTCAGCATGTTGTAATGGTGCCAAAAGCTGACAGGGAGTGAGGGAGACAGAGAGATGCAGCTCCAGGGTGGGAGCATTTACTGTAAATGGCTCCCTGGGGCTGGGGGAGGGGCTACAGGTCAGAGCCTTATCCCCCTGCTGGACTTCACCACCGGGTACTGTGGGCCTTAGTAAAACGGATTATAGGAGAATCCGACCTGTGCCCTTGTCCCGGTGGTCTAGTGGGGTCCCTGTACCAACACAGTATCCACGCCAGCGCGCACGGCTCGTCTCCTAATGGCCGTGCTGGATCGTGATTTGCGGGAGGTCCCACCTGGGGGACCCTCTTACCAACTCCCTTGATGCAGCGATGCGATCCCGGAGACCTGTGGCGAGTGTGTGTGCCTGAGGAGAAAAAAATGGACCCTTCCGCTGTAAGTACCCGGCAACCAGGGCGCGGGAGTATACAGCGCCGCTGGGGGAGGTGATGGAGCTGCAGCAGGAGATGTCTGACTGACATCTAGCACTGACAGTGCCTCTGCTGCAGCCCTTGAAGTCTTCTAGTGTTCTTTCTAGGCTGTTTCTGCAGGGTGCTGCACCCTGCCCATTTTTGAAATGTGAAAAAGCACCCTGCCTTTTTTCAGTGCACCCTGCAGGATAGTAAATCGCCCCCTTGTATACAGAATGCAACTGAGTGCATGTTAGCTCACACTTTTTCTGTGCGGCGTTGAGGGGGCGTGTCACATCCCACCTAAGGGGCGTGTCTATCTGCACCAATGGGCGTATCTATTGTCACTCAGGAGTGTGTCCAGTCACTGGCAGGTGAAAGCTAAAGTACAAAGTGCAGTACATGGGGATTAATCTGTCCCCCCAGCAGTGCACATGGTTTTGCCCAACTGCTAAAAAATTTCCTGCTGCGATCAACTCAGAATTACCCCCATGGTACACACCAACATTACACCTACATTACACAGCATAGCTACACACTGACAGCACAGCTACATTACACAGCATAGCTACACACTGACAGCACAGCTACATTACACAGCATAGCTACACACTGACAGCACAGCTACATTACACAGCATAGCTACACACTGACATCACACCTACATTACACAGCATAGCTACACACTAACATCACACCTACATTACACAGCATAGCTACACACTGACAGCACAGCTACATTACACAGCATAGCTACACACTGACAGCACACCTACATTACACAGCATAGCTACACACCAACATTACACCTACATTACACAGCATAGCTACACACTGACAGCACAGCTACATTACACAGCATAGCTACACACTGACATCACACCTACATTACACAGCATAGCTACACACTGACAGCACAGCTACATTACACAGCATAGCTACACACTGACAGCACACCTACATTACACAGCATAGCTACACACCAACATTACACCTACATTACACAGCATAGCTACACACTGACAGCACAGCTACATTACACAGCATAGCTACACACTGACATCACACCTACATTACACAGCATAGCTACACACTAACAGCACAGCTACATTACACAGCATAGCTACACACTAACATCACACCTACATTACACAGCATAGCAACACACTGACAGCACAGCTACATTACACAGCATAGCTACACACTGACAGCACACCTACATTACACAGCATAGCTACACACCAACATTACACCTACATTACACAGCATAGCTACACACTGACAGCACAGCTACATTACACAGCATAGCTACACACTGACATCACACCTACATTACACAGCATAGCTACACACCAACATTACACCTACATTACACAGCATAGCTACACACGGACAGCACACCTACATTACACAGCATAGCTACACACTAACAGCACAGCTACATTACACAGCATAGCTACACACTGACATCACAGCTACATTACACAGCATAGCTACACACTAACAGCACACCTACATTACACAGCATAGCTACACACCAACATTACACCTACATTACACAGCATAGCTACACACTGACAGCACAGCTACATTACACAGCATAGCTACACACTGACATCACAGCTACATTACACAGCATAGCTACACACCAACATTACACCTACATTACACAGCATAGCTACACACTGACAGCAAAGCTACATTACACAGCATAGCTACACACTGACAGCACAGCTACATTACACAGCATAGCTACACACCAACATTACACCTACATTACACAGCATAGCTACACACTGACAGCACAGCTACATTACACAGCATAGCTACACACCAACATTACACCTACATTACACAGCATAGCTACACACCAACATTACACCTACATTACACAGCATAGCTACACACTGACAGCACAGCTACATTACACAGCATAGCTACACACTGACAGCACAGCTACATTACACAGCATAGCTACACACTGACAGCACAGCTACATTACACAGCATAGCTACACACTGACATCACAGCTACATTACACAGCATAGCTACACACTGACATCACAGCTACATTACACAGCATAGCTACACACTGACATCACAGCTACATTACACAGCATAGCTACACACTGACATCACAGCTACATTACACAGCATAGCTACACACTGACAGCACAGCTACATTACACAGCATAGCTACACACTGACAGCACAGCTACATTACACAGCATAGCTACACACTGACATCACACCTACATTACACAGCATAGCTACACACTGACAGCACACCTACATTACACAGCATAGCTACACACTGACAGCACAGCTACATTACACAGCATAGCTACACACTGACATCACACCTACATTACACAGCATAGCTACACACTGACAGCACAGCTACATTACACAGCATAGCTACACACTGACATCACACCTACATTACACAGCATAGCTACACACTGACAGCACACCTACATTACACAACATAGCTACACACTGACAGCACAGCTACATTACACAGCATAGCTACACACTGACAGCACAGCTACATTAACAAGCATAGCTACATACTGACAGCACAGCTACATTACACAGCATAGCTACACACTGACAGCACAGCTACATTACACAGCATAGCTACACACTGACATCACACCTACATTACACAGCATAGCTACACACTGACATCACAGCTACATTACACAGCATAGCTACACACTGACACCACACCTACATTACACAGCATAGCTACACACTGACATCACACCTACATTACACAGCATAGCTACACACTGACAGCACAGCTACATTACACAGCATAGCTACACACTGACATCACACCTACATTACACAGCATAGCTACACACTGACATCACACCTACATTACACAGCATAGCTACACACTGACATCACACCTACATTACACAGCATAGCTACACACTGATAGCACAGCTACATTACACAGCATAGCTACACACCAACATCACACCTACATTACACAGCATAGCTACACACTGACATCACAGCTACATTACACAGCATAGCTACACACTGACATCACACCTACATTACACAGCATAGCTACACACTGACATCACAGCTACATTACACAGCATAGCTACACACTGACAGCACAGCTACATTACACAGCATAGCTACAGACCAACATTACACCAACATTACACAGCATAGCTACACACTAACAGCACAGCTACATTACACAGCATAGCTACACACTGACATCACACCTACATTACACAGCATAGCTACACACTGACAGCACAGCTACATTACACAGCATAGCTACACACCAACATCACACCTACATTACACAGCATAGCTACACACTGACATCACAGCTACATTACACAGCATAGCTACACACTGACATCACACCTACATTACACAGCATAGCTACACACTGACATCACAGCTACATTACACAGCATAGCTACACACTGACAGCACAGCTACATTACACAGCATAGCTACACACTGACAGCACAGCTACATTACACAGCATAGCTACACACCAACATTACACCTACATTACACAGCATAGCTACACACTGACATCACACCTACATTACACAGCATAGCTACACACTGACATCACACCTACATTACACAGCATAGCTACACACTGACATCACACCTACATTACACAGCATAGCTACACACTGACATCACACCTACATTACACAGCTAAGCTACACACTGACATCACACCTACATTACACAGCATAGCTACACACTGACAGCACAGCTACATTACACAGCATAGCTACACACCAACATCACACCTACATTACACAGCATAGCTACACACTGACATCACAGCTACATTACACAGCATAGCTACACACTGACATCACACCTACATTACACAGCATAGCTACACACTGACATCACAGCTACATTACACAGCATAGCTACACACCAACATCACAGCTACATTACACAGCATAGCTACACACTGACATCACAGCTACATTACACAGCATAGCTACACACTGACATCACAGCTACATTACACAGCATAGCTACACACTGACATCACACCTACATTACACAGCATAGCTACACACTGACATCACAGCTAGATTACACAGCATAGCTACACACTGACAGCACAGCTACATTACACAGCATAGCTACACACTGACAGCACAGCTACATTACACAGCATAGCTACACACCAACATTACACCTACATTACACAGCATAGCTACACACTGACATCACACCTACATTACACAGCATAGCTACACACTGACATTACACCTACATTACACAGCATAGCTACACACTGACATCACAGCTACATTACACAGCATAGCTACACACTGACATCACACCTACATTACACAGCATAGCTACACACTGACATCACACCTACATTACACAGCATAGCTACACACTGACAGCACAGCTACATTACACAGCATAGCTACACACCAACATCATACCTACATTACACAGCATAGCTACACACTGACATCACAGCTACATTACACAGCATAGCTACACACTGACATCACACCTACATTACACAGCATAGCTACACACTGACATCACAGCTACATTACACAGCATAGCTACACACCAACATCACAACTACATTACACAGCATAGCTACACACTGACATCACAGCTACATTACACAGCATAGCTACACACTGACATCACACCTACATTACACAGCATAGCTAAACACTGACAGCACAGCTACATTACACAGCATAGCTACACACCAACATCACACCTACATTACACAGCATAGCTACACACTGACATCACAGCTACATTACACAGCATAGCTACACACTGACAGCACAGCTACATTACACAGCATAGCTACACACCAACATCACACCTACATTACACAGCATAGCTACACACTGACATCACAGCTACATTACACAGCATAGCTACACACTGACATCACACCTACATTACACAGCATAGCTACACACTGACATCACAGCTACATTACACAGCATAGCTACACACCAACATCACACCTACATTACACAGCATAGCTACACACTGACATCACAGCTACATTACACAGCATAGCTACACACTGACATCACACCTACATTACACAGCATAGCTACACAATGACATCACAGCTACATTACACAGCATAGCTACACACTGACATCACACCTACATTACACAGCATAGCTACACACTGACATCACAGCTACATTACACAGCATAGCTACACACTGACATCACAGCTACATTACACAGCATAGCTACACACCAACATCACACCTACATTACACAGCATAGCTACACACTGACATCACAGCTACATTACACAGCATAGCTACACACTGACATCACACCTACATTACACAGCATAGCTACACACTGACATCACAGCTACATTACACAGCATAGCTACACACTGACATCACAGCTACATTACACAGCATAGCTACACACTGACATCACAGCTACATTACACAGCATAGCTACACACTGACAGCACAGCTACATTACACAGCATAGCTACACACTGACATCACACCTACATTACACAGCATAGCTACACACTGACAGCACAGCTACATTACACAGCAGGGAGAATTCTTCTTAGCTTAGATATATTTCACACCTCCTTACTCCATTCCCTATATACCACCAGGACTGCGTCACAGGCCCAAGACCCATATGCTGACAAGAGACAGGGAAGAGACGTGTGGGACATTTACTAAGTAGTGATAAGAGTGGAGAAGTGAGCCAGTGGAGAAGTTGCCCCATCAACCAATCAGCAGCTCTGTATCATTTAGCTACACACCAACATCACACCTACATTACACAGCATAGCTACACACTGACATCACAGCTACATTACACAGCATAGCTACACACCAACATCACACCTACATTACACAGCATAGCTACACACTGACATCACAGCTACATTACACAGCATAGCTACACACTGACATCACACCTACATTACACAGCATAGCTACACACTGACATCACAGCTACATTACACAGCATAGCTACACACTGACATCACAGCTACATTACACAGCATAGCTACACACTGACATCACAGCTACATTACACAGCATAGCTACACACTGACAGCACAGCTACATTACACCGCATAGCTACACACTGACATCACACCTACATTACACAGCATAGCTACACACTGACATCACAGCTACATTACACAGCATAGCTACACACTGACATCACACCTACATTACACAGCATAGCTAAACACTGACAGCACAGCTACATTACACAGCATAGCTACACACCAACATCACACCTACATTACACAGCATAGCTACACACTGACAGCACAGCTACATTACACAGCATAGCTACACACTGACAGCACAGCTACATTACACAGCATAGCTACACACTGACAGCACAGCTACATTACACAGCATAGCTACACACTGACATCACAGCTACATTACACAGCATAGCTACACACTGACATCACACCTACATTACACAGCATAGCTACACACTGACATCACAGCTACATTACACAGCATAGCTACACACTGACATCACACCTACATTACACAGCATAGCTAAACACTGACAGCACAGCTACATTACACAGCATAGCTACACACCAACATCACACCTACATTACACAGCATAGCTACACACTGACAGCACAGCTACATTACACAGCATAGCTACACACTGACAGCACAGCTACATTACACAACATAGCTACACACTGACATCACACCTACATTACACAGCATAGCTACACACTGACAGCACAGCTACATTACACAGCATAGCTACACACTGACATCACAGCTACATTACACAGCATAGCTAAACACTGACATCACAGCTACATTACACAGCATAGCTACACACTGACATCACAGCTACATTACACAGCATAGCTACACACTGACATCACAGCTACATTACACAGCATAGCTACACACTGACAGCACAGCTACATTACACAGCATAGCTACACACTGACATCACACCTACATTACACAGCATAGCTACACACTGACAGCACACCTACATTACACAGCATAGCTACACACTGACAGCACAGCTACATTACACAGCATAGCTACACACTGACATCACACCTACATTACACAGCATAGCTACACACTGACAGCACAGCTACATTACACAGCATAGCTACACACTGACATCACACCTACATTACACAGCATAGCTACACACTGACAGCACACCTACATTACACAGCATAGCTACACACTGACAGCACAGCTACATTACACAGCATAGCTACACACTGACAGCACAGCTACATTACACAGCATAGCTACACACTGACATCACACCTACATTACACAGCATAGCTACACACTGACATCACACCTACATTACACAGCATAGCTACACACTGACATCACACCTACATTACACAGCATAGCTACAGACTAACAGCACAGCTACATTACACAGCATAGCTACACACTGACAGCACAGCTACATTACACAGCATAGCTACACACCAACATTACACCTACATTACACAGCATAGCTACACACTGACAGCACAGCTACATTACACAGCATAGCTACACACTGACATCACAGCTACATTACACAGCATAGCTACACACTGACATCACAGCTACATTACACAGCATAGCTACACACTGACAGCACAGCTACATTACACAGCATAGCTACACACTAACATCACACCTACATTACACAGCATAGCTACACACTGACAGCACAGCTACATTACACAGCATAGCTACACACTGACAGCACAGCTACATTACACAACATAGCTACACACTGACAGCACAGCTACATTACACAGCATAGCTACACACTGACAGCACAGCTACATTACACAGCATAGCTACACACTGACAGCACAGCTACATTACACAGCATAGCTACACACTGACAGCACAGCTACATTACACAGCATAGCTACACACTGACATCACACCTACATTACACAGCATAGCTACACACTGACATCACAGCTACATTACACAGCATAGCTACACACTGACACCACACCTACATTACACAGCATAGCTACACACTGACATCACACCTACATTACACAGCATAGCTACACACTGACAGCACAGCTACATTACACAGCATAGCTACACACCAACATCACACCTACATTACACAGCATAGCTACACACTGACATCACACCTACATTACACAGCATAGCTACACACTGACATCACACCTACATTACACAGCATAGCTACACACTGATAGCACAGCTACATTACACAGCATAGCTACACACCAACATCACACCTACATTACACAGCATAGCTACACACTGACATCACAGCTACATTACACAGCATAGCTACACACTGACATCACAGCTACATTACACAGCATAGCTACACGCTGACAGCACAGCTACATTACACAGCATAGCTACAGACCAACATTACACCAACATTACACAGCATAGCTACACACTAACAGCACAGCTACATTACACAGCATAGCTACACACTGACATCACACCTACATTACACAGCATAGCTACACACTGACAGCACAGCTACATTACACAGCATAGCTACACACCAACATCACACCTACATTACACAGCATAGCTACACACTGACATCACAGCTACATTACACAGCATAGCTACACACTGACATCACACCTACATTACACAGCATAGCTACACACTGACATCACAGCTACATTACACAGCATAGCTACATACTGACAGCACAGCTACATTACACAGCATAGCTACACACTGACAGCACAGGTACATTACACAGCATAGCTACACACCAACATTACACCTACATTACACAGCATAGCTACACACTGACATCACACCTACATTACACAGCATAGCTACACACTGACATCACACCTACATTACACAGCATAGCTACACACTGACATCACAGCTACATTACACAGCATAGCTACACACTGACATCACACCTACATTACACAGCATAGCTACACACTGACATCACACCTACATTACACAGCATAGCTACACACTGACAGCACAGCTACATTACACAGCATAGCTACACACCAACATCACACCTACATTACACAGCATAGCTACACACTGACATCACAGCTACATTACACAGCATAGCTACACACTGACATCACACCTACATTACACAGCATAGCTACACACTGACATCACAGCTACATTACACAGCATAGCTACACACCAACATCACAGCTACATTACACAGCATAGCTACACACTGACATCACAGCTACATTACACAGCATAGCTACACACTGACATCACAGCTACATTACACAGCATAGCTACACACTGACATCACACCTACATTACACAGCATAGCTACACACCAACATCACACCTACATTACACAGCATAGCTACACACTGACAGCACAGCTACATTACACAGCATAGCTACACACTGACAGCACAGCTACATTACACAGCATAGCTACACACCAACATTACACCTACATTACACAGCATAGCTACACACTGACATCACACCTACATTACACAGCATAGCTACACACTGACATTAGACCTACATTACACAGCATAGCTACACACTGACATCACAGCTACATTACACAGCATAGCTACACACTGACATCACACCTACATTACACAGCATAGCTACACACTGACATCACACCTACATTACACAGCATAGATACACACTGACAGCACAGCTACATTACACAGCATAGCTACACACCAACATCATACCTACATTACACAGCATAGCTACACACTGACATCACAGCTACATTACACAGCATAGCTACACACTGACATCACACCTACATTACACAGCATAGCTACACACTGACATCACAGCTACATTACACAGCATAGCTACACACCAACATCACAACTACATTACACAGCATAGCTACACACTGACATCACAGCTACATTACACAGCATAGCTACACACTGACATCACACCTACATTACACAGCATAGCTAAACACTGACAGCACAGCTACGTTACACAGCATAGCTACACACCAACATCACACCTACATTACACAGCATAGCTACACACTGACATCACAGCTACATTACACAGCATAGCTACACACTGACAGCACAGCTACATTACACAGCATAGCTACACACCAACATCACACCTACATTACACAGCATAGCTACACACTGACATCACAGCTACATTACACAGCATAGCTACACACTGACATCACACCTACATTACACAGCATAGCTACACACTGACATCACAGCTACATTACACAGCATAGCTACACACCAACATCACACCTACATTACACAGCATAGCTACACACTGACATCACAGCTACATTACACAGCATAGCTACACACTGACATCACACCTACATTACACAGCATAGCTACACACTGACATCACAGCTACATTACACAGCATAGCTACACACTGACATCACACCTACATTACACAGCATAGCTACACACTGACATCACAGCTACATTACACAGCATAGCTACACACTGACATCACAGCTACATTACACAGCATAGCTACACACCAACATCACACCTACATTACACAGCATAGCTACACACTGACATCACAGCTACATTACACAGCATAGCTACACACTGACATCACACCTACATTACACAGCATAGCTACACACTGACATCACAGCTACATTACACAGCATAGCTACACACTGACATCACAGCTACATTACACAGCATAGCTACACACTGACATCACAGCTACATTACACAGCATAGCTACACACTGACAGCACAGCTACATTACACAGCATAGCTACACACTGACATCACACCTACATTACACAGCATAGCTACACACTGACAGCACAGCTACATTACACAGCAGGGAGAATTCTTCTTAGCTTAGATATATTTCACACCTCCTTACTCCATTCCCTATATACCACCAGGACTGCGTCACAGGCCCAAGACCCATATGCTGACAAGAGACAGGGAAGAGACGTGTGGGACATTTACTAAGTAGTGATAAGAGTGGAGAAGTGAGCCAGTGGAGAAGTTGCCCCATCAACCAATCAGCAGCTCTGTATCATTTAGCTACACACCAACATCACACCTACATTACACAGCATAGCTACACACTGACATCACAGCTACATTACACAGCATAGCTACACACCAACATCACACCTACATTACACAGCATAGCTACACACTGACATCACAGCTACATTACACAGCATAGCTACACACTGACATCACACCTACATTACACAGCATAGCTACACACTGACATCACAGCTACATTACACAGCATAGCTACACACTGACATCACAGCTACATTACACAGCATAGCTACACACTGACATCACAGCTACATTACACAGCATAGCTACACACTGACATCACACCTACATTACACAGCATAGCTACACACTGACATCACAGCTACATTACACAGCATAGCTACACACTGACATCACAGCTACATTACACAGCATAGCTACACACTGACATCACAGCTACATTACACAGCATAGCTACACACTGACAGCACAGCTACATTACACAGCATAGCTACACACTGACATCACAGCTACATTACACAGCATAGCTACACACTGACATCACACCTACATTACACAGCATAGCTACACACTGACATCACAGCTACATTACACAGCATAGCTACACACCAACATCACAGCTACATTACACAGCATAGCTACACACTGACATCACACCTACATTACACAGCATAGCTACACACTGACATCACAGCTACATTACACAGCATAGCTACACACTGACATTACACCTACATTACACAGCATAGCTAAACACTGACAGCACAGCTACATTACACAGCATAGCTACACACCAACATCACACCTACATTACACAGCATAGCTACACACTGACATCACAGCTACATTACACAGCATAGCTACACACTGACAGCACAGCTACATTACACAGCATAGCTACACACCAACATCACACCTACATTACACAGCATAGCTACACACTGACATCACAGCTACATTACACAGCATAGCTACACACTGACATCACACCTACATTACACAGCATAGCTACACACTGACATCACAGCTACATTACACAGCATAGCTACACACTGACATCACAGCTACATTACACAGCATAGCTACACACTGACATCACAGCTACATTACACAGCATAGCTACACACTGACAGCACAGCTACATTACACAGCATAGCTACACACTGACATCACACCTACATTACACAGCATAACTACACACTGACAGCACAGCTACATTACACAGCAGGGAGAATTCTTCTTAGCTTAGATATATTTCACACCTCCTTACTCCATTCCCTATATACCACCAGGACTGCGTTACAGGCCCAAGACCCATATGCTGACAAGAGACAGGGAAGAGACGTGTGGGACATTTACTAAGTAGTGATAAGAGTGGAGAAGTGAGCCAGTGGAGAAGTTGCCCCATCAACCAATCAGCAGCTCTGTATTATTTTATAGTATGCAAATTATAGATGTTACTTCAGTGCTGATTAGTTGCCATGGGCACTTCTCCACTGGCTCACTTCTCCACTCTTATCACTGCTTAGTAAATGTCCCCTTTAATGCTGAGTGTCCAGGGCATTACCTGCCCCCAGAGAAGGCACTCACTGACAACCATGGATGACTGCCAGTGAGTGCCCTCTCAGAATGCAGTTAATGCCTGTTACACTCAGCACCCAATCCCCATGGACCCTATGAAGCTATTCTTTTGTTAACTACTATGTTAATCCTTTATGTCCTCTCCCAAGGGTGTAACTAGAACTTTGGGGTCCCATAGCAAAAATCTTGTACTACAATGTCCCTTATGGGAGCCGGAGAGAGTGAGGGGAGCGAGAGAAAGACACACACAAAGGGGGTGTCTGGGGAGAGAGAGGAGCAAGAAAGAGAGGGAGGGAAAGGGAGGTCAGGGAGAGAGAGTTTCAAGGAAAAAGAGTGAATGGGGAAAAAAAGAGACAGGAGTGAGAGAAAGGGTGTCAGGGAGAAAGATGGTGGAGATGGCATCAGGGAGAGAGAGGGTATCAGAGAGAAAGAACGGGGGAGGAAGAAGAGGAAGGAGGGGAGTGAGCGAGAGTGTCAGGGAGGGAGGGAGAAAGAGGGGAGCAAAAGAAAGTAAGGTAAAGAGAGGGAGAGATAGACAGTGTCAGTGAGAGATAGACAGTGTCAGAGAGGGAGAGAGTGATAAGTGTCTCAGAGAGAGAGAGAGAGAGAGAGTAAGTAGAGAGATAAAGTGTGAGAGAGAGAGGCAGTGTCAGGGAGAGAGGGGGCAGTATCAGTGAGAGAGGGTCAGAGAGAGAGAGAGAGAGTGTCAGAGAGAGACTCTCATGGAGAGAAAGGGAGAGAGTGATAGTATCAGGGAGAGAGTCTCAGAGAGAGAGAGAGAGAGAAGCAAGCGAGTATCAGGAAGAGGAAAGAGAGGGGGAAGAGCAGGTGGGCAGGGGCGCACACGCAGGAGATACATTACCTGTCCGTTCTGAACACTTGGAGCTGGCCAGGAAGGGCCCCCTCCCCTCTACATCCTCCACGTAGCTACAGCCTGTGGGGGAGGGGGTGCAATCAGCTAAGATGGCTGTTCTCACCATGTGTAAGGGTAAAGGGGTGGAGCAGCGGGCCTTGGAGACAGCCAGGGTCAAATCCAGAACAAAATCACAGGGGAAGCACCATGACAGGGAAATGATAAGTTGAGGGGTTCCAGGAGCACACGCAGAGGGTGAGGCCGTGGTTGACGGGGAGAGATCATGGGGTGAAATGGAGAGGCAGTGGGTGATGCCAGGGAATGGGTGACAAGGGGAGGCAGTGGGTGAGGCCAGGGAATGGGTGATTGGGAAGAAAGTGGGTGATGCCAGGGGGAGAAAGTGGGTGATGTAAAGGATGACAGGGAGAGGCAGTGGGTGACGAGAGAGAGGTAACGGAGAGAGATAGAGGGAGATGGAGAGGTAATCAGTGATAGGAAATGGTGACGGGGAAAGGCAATGGGTGAGAGGGAGAAGGTGATGGAGAGAGGCAGTGGGTGATAGGGAGAAGTTGATGCCTTGGAGAGGCAGAGGGTGACAGGAGAGACGGGGAGATACTGATGCATGGTAAAGGCACAGGGTAACAGAGACAGAGTGTTTACAATAGGTAACAAATTTGATGTATGCTTGTGGAGCACAGAGTCAGTGGCGAACCGAGGTAGCTGGGATCTGCATTGGTAAGTAGGGAGCAGCAAATGGTCTTTAACACACCTTTTAGTTGTTGAAAAGGGAAATATTAGTGAAGGCCCACTGGCATGGGAATGGGTGGGACGTCTTAACATAGGGTCTGCCAATGTCTGGGAAGGAGCAGTGGCTCCTAAGCAGGGAAGCGGCTGGGCATGGGGGGCAAGATGGTGGCCTCTTGGCAGCAGAGTAGCATTCACAGCAAGATGGCAGCTTTGACTCGGTCACTCCATTCTCCTCATTACCACAACACCCCCACATCACCACAGCTCACCTGGAGGGAGAGGTAAATATGCCAGGCAGGGATTCCACAGCACACACCACACTAACTGCACCGAAGTCAACCACAGATGTCCGAAGTCGCCAGCTCTATTGTGTCATACTCCGGTTGCGGGTGAGAAAGCCTGTGTGTTCAGGACGGGAAGGTTTCCGCAGGCAGAGCACATTAGGGCTGCCAGGGTCCACATATCGAGAGGCAGAAGGCAGTGACGGGACCCAGCGGGAAACTGAGGAAGCTGCTGTGATTAGCAAGCAGCTCCAGGCAGTGGCAAAGAGACGAAGCGAAAGTGACTGCACTGTGGAGTCGGGGACGGGAGCTTTGTGAGCGACCAACCATCCCCGACCCTCACCGTATTGCTGGATTTGACTCACGATTCAATAGCATTTTAGTTTTTATAATTAAAAAAAAATTCTCATTAATGACAGGGAGGCCCTAAATCCACCATTGGAGGCAGCCCATGTCTGGGTGTAGGGGGAGAAGTGGGTCCTGGAAGCACCTCGGGCCCATAGCAGCACTCTGCAGCCACCACAGGAGAGATTCCCTGGCTCTGGGGGACAGGGTGATCCGCTGATGAATTTGTAGGTGTGACCCGGACCACTTGTCCAGTAGGTCCCATTGGAAAGTCCTCGCATGGAACCTGCCGAAGGGAATGGCTTTGTATGATGCCACCATCTTTCCCAGGACTCGAGTGCAGTGATGCACTGACACCTGTTTTGGTTTCAATAATTTCCTGACCACAGTCATGAGTTCTTGAGCTTTTTCTGTCGGAAGAAAAACCCTTTTCTGGTCTGTGTCCAGAATCATGCCCAAGAAGGTCAAACGAGACGTAGGATTCAGCTGCGACTTTGGAATATTGAGAATCCAGCCGTGTTGCTCTAACACCTTCAGTGAAAGTGATACGCTGTTCAGCAACTTCTCCCGTGATCTCGCTTTTATGAGGAGATCGTCCAAGTATGGGATAATTGTGACACCCTGCTTGCGCAGGAGCACCATCATTTCCGCCATCACCTTGGTGAAAATCCTCGGGGCCGTGGAAAGCCCAAACGGCAACGTCTGAAATTGGTAATGACAATCCTCAGGTACGCCTGATGAGGAGGATATATGGGAACATGCAGGTATGCATCCTTTATGTCCAGAGATACCATAAAATCTCCCCCTTCCAGGCTGGGGATGACCGCTCTGAGCGATTCCATTTTGAACTTGAACCGTTTTAAGTAAAGGTTCAGGGATTTTAAATTCAAAATGGGTCTGACCGAACCGT
Organism: Pseudophryne corroboree; assembly: GCF_028390025.1. Lineage (NCBI taxonomy): Eukaryota > Metazoa > Chordata > Amphibia > Anura > Myobatrachidae > Pseudophryne > Pseudophryne corroboree. Next base: position 913,981,262 of record NC_086447.1, on the reverse strand, counting down.
CCGGTTTCTGGACCACAAACAGAGTTGACTAGTATCCCTTCCCTCTTTGAAGCAGGGGAACCTCAACCATCACTTGTTGAAGACACAATTTGTGAATCACATGTAACACGATCTCCGTTTCTAGGGGAGAAGTCGGTAGCGCTGATTTGAAAAACCGGCCAGGGGGCACCTCTTTGAATTCCAGCTTGTATTCCTGAGAAACAATTTCTATTGCCCAGGGATCCACCTGTGAGAGAACCCAGATGTGGCTGAAAAGTCGAAGATGTGCCCCCACTGGAGCGGACTCCCTCAGGGGAGCCCCAGCGTCATGCGGTGGACTTTGCAGAGGCCGGGGAGGACTTCTGTTCCTGGGAACTAGCTGTGTGCAGCTTTTTTCCTCTGCCCTTACCTCTGGCAAGAAAGGACGATCCATGTACTCTTTTGCTTTTATTTGAACGAAAGGACTGCATTTGATAATGAGGCGCTTTCTTAGGTTTTGAGGGAACATAAGGCAAAAAATTTGATTTACCTGCCGTAGCTGTGGAGACGAGGTCCGAGAGGCCTTCTCCAAATAACTCCTCACCTTTGTAAGGCAAAAACTCCATTTGCCTCTTCGAGTCGGCATCCCCCGTCCACTGTCGGGTCCATAAGACTCGCCTAGCGGAAACAGACATAGCGTTTATTCTGGAACCCAGTAAACTAATGTCTCTTTGAGCATCCCTCATATATAAGACAGCATCTTTTATATGCCCTTGGGTCATTAAAATGGTATCCTTATCTAGGGTCTCAATTTCCGCTGATAAGGAATCTGTCCATGCTGCTACAGCACTACAAATCCAGGCCGACGCCATTGCCGGTCTAAGTATTGTACCAGAATGTGTGTAAATGGACTTCATGGTAACCTCCTGCTTGCGATCAGCAGCATCCTTGAGGGTAGCCGTATCTTGGGATGGTAGCGCTATCTTTTTTGATAAGCGTGTCAATGCCTTGTCCACCTTAGGAGAGGATTCCATTCGTATCCTATCCTTTTGTGGGAAAGGATACGCCATAAGAATCCTTTTGGGAACCTGCAGTCTCTTGTCTGGGGTTTCCCAAGCTTTTTCGCATAATTCGTTCAGCTCATGTGAGGATGGAAAGGTGACCTCAGGCTTCTTCTCTTTATAAATGTGCACCCTCGTGTCAGGGACAGGGGGTTCCTCTGTGATATGCAAAACATCTTTTATTGGAATAATCATATATCGAATACATTTAGCCACTTTTGGCTGTAATTTTGCATCATCGTAGTCGACACTGGAGTCTGAATCCGTGTCGGTATCTGTCAACTATTTGGGATAGTGTGCGTTTCTGAGACCCCGAAGGTCCCAGTGACATTGGGACAGACATGGTTTGACTCCCTGACTGTTCCCTAGCCTCAGCTTTGTCTAATTTTTTGTGCAATAAATTTACATTAGCACTTAAGACATTCCACATATACAACCAGTCAGGTGTCGGCGATGCCGACGGAGACCTTACATTCATACAGTCCCCCTCCTCCTTAGGTGAGCCTTCAACCTCAGACATGTCGACACACGCGTACCGACACACCACGTACACACAGGGAAACTCTTTTCTGAAGACAGGTTCCCCACCAGGCCCTTTGGAGAGACAGAGGGGTAAATTTACTAAGCTCCCGATTTTGACCGAGATGCCGTTTTTCCTTCAAAGTGTCATCTCGGTAATTTACTAAACACAAATCACGGCAGTGATGAGGGCATTCGTAATATTTTGAAGTCCTAGGTAAAAATTCACGAATGAATACACCATCGGTCAAAACGCGGCTGTTTAAGTATGAATCTCGGTCATTTACTAAGAAATGCAAAGCAAAAATCAAACAAACACTGCCGTGATAAATTACAACTCGTAAAAAAGTGCCAAATAAAAACAGACCTACTTTTTTTTTTCGTGATTGGATAGGCATGCAGGGATCCATGAGATCCGTGCATGTCTATCAGTGGGAAGGGGTGGGAAAGTGTTTTTTTTCATTAAAAAAAATTGCGTGGGGTCCCCCCTCCTAAGCATAACCAGCCTCGGGCTCTTTGAGCCGATCCTGGTTGCAGAAATATGGGGAAAAAATTGACAGGGGTTCCCCCATATTTAAGCAACCAGCATCGGGCTCTGCGCCTGGTCCTGGTTCCAAAAATACGGGGGACAAAAAGAGTAGGGGTCCCCCGTATTTTTAAAACCAGCACCGGGCTCCACTAGCTGGACAGATAATGCCACAGCCGGGGGTCACTTTTATATAGTGCCCTGCGGCCGTGGCATCAAATATCCAACTAGTCACCCCTGGCCGGGGTACCCTGGGGGAGTGGGGACCCCTTCAATCAAGGGGTCGTCCCCCCCAGCCACCCAAGGGCCAGGGGTGAAGCCCGAGGCTGTCCCCCCCCATCCAATGGGCTGCGGATGGAGGGGCTGATAGCCTTTGATGTAAATGAAAAGATATTGTTTTTAGTAGCAGTACTACAAGTCCCAGCAAGCCTCCCCGCATGCTGGTACTTGGAGAACCACAAGTACCAGCATGCGGCGGAAAAACGGGCCCGCTGGTACCTGTAGTACTACTACTAAAAAAATACCCAAAAAAACACAAGACACACACACCGTGAAAGTATAATTTTATTACATACATACACACATACATACATACTTACCTTATGTTCCCACGCAGGTCGGTCCTCTTCTCCAGTAGAATCCAAGGGGTACCTGTTGAAGAAATTATACTCACGAGATCCAGGGGTCCAGGGTCCTCGGGGAATCCATTTATAATCCAGGTACTTGAATAAAAAAACAAAACGCAGAGCCGAGCCACGAACTGAAAGGGGACCCATGTTTTCACATGGGTCACCTTTCCCCGAATGCCAGAAACCCACTCTGACTTCTATCTAAGTGGGTTTCTTCAGCCAATCAGGGAGTGCCACGTTGTAGCACTCTCCTGATCGGCTGTGTGCTCCTGTACTGACTGACAGGCAGCACACGGCAGTGTTACAATGTAGCGCCTATGCGCTCCATTGTAACCAATGGTGGGAACTTTCTGCTCAGCGGTGACGTCACTTTAGGTCAACCGCAGGGCAGAAAGTTCCCAGCATTGGTTACAATGTAGCGCATAGGCGCTACATTGTAACACTGCCGTGTGCCGCCTGTCAGTTAGGACAGGAGCACACAGCCGATCAGGAGAGTGCTACAACGTGGCACTCCCTGATTGGCTGAAGAAACCCACTTAGATAGAAGTCAGAGTGGGTTTCTGGCATTCGGGGAAAGGTGACCCATGTGAAAACATGGGTCCCCTTTCAGTTCGTGGCTCGGCTCTGCGTTTTGTTTTTTTATTCAAGTACCTGGATTATAAATGGATTCCCCGAGGACCCTGGACCCCTGGATCTCGTGAGTATAATTTCTTCAACAGGTACCCCTTGGATTCTACTGGAGAAGAGGACCGACCTGCGTGGGAACATAAGGTAAGTATGTATGTATGTATGTATGTATGTATGTATGTATGTAATAAAATTATACTTTCACGGTGTGTGTGTCTTGTGTTTTTTTGGGTATTTTTTTAGTAGTAGTACTACAGGTACCAGCGGGCCCGTTTTTCTGCCGCATGCTGGTACTTGTGGTTCTCCAAGTACCAGCATGCGGGGGAGGCTTGCTGGGACTTGTAGTACTGCTACTAAAAACAATATCTTTTCTTTGACAACAAAGGCTATCAGCCCCCCCATCCGCAGCCCATTGGATGGGGGGGGACAGCCTCGGGCTTCACCCCTGGCCCTTGGGTGGCTGGGGGGGGGGGACCCCTTGATTGAAGGGGTCCCCACTCCCCCAGGGTACCCCGGCCAGGGGTGACTAGTTGGATATTTGATGCCACGGCCGCAGGGCACTATATAAAAGTGACCCCCGGCTGTGGCATTATCTGTCCAGCTAGTGGAGCCCGGTGCTGGTTTTAAAAATACGGGGGACCCCTACTCTTTTTGTCCTCCGTATTTTTGGAACCAGGACCAGGCGCAGAGCCCTATGCTGGTTGCTTAAATATGGGGGAACCCCTGTCAATTTTTTTCCCATATTTCTGCAACCAGGATCGGCTCAAAGAGCCCGAGGCTGGTTATGCTTAGGAGGGGGGACCCCACGCAATTTTTTTTAAAAATATTTTGCAGTGTTTAATTAAAAAAAAAAAAAAATGAACCCCAGCACGGATCACACAGATCCGGCCGAGATTAATTGTAAAAAAGTCGGCAGTGTTTTGCTAATCACTGCCGTAAAATTAGGTAAAAAACCACGAATGACATCGACATCGGAAGAAAAGAAAAACCCGAATACGACAGCTTAGTAAATTAGTCGTAATCGATTCAAAGAGTTGCAGTTTTACACTTTCGATGTCATTCGTGATTGAACTTTGACCTGAAACGGGAAAATACGAATCTTAGTAAATTTCCCCCAGAGAGAGAGTATGCCAGCACACACCCCAGCGCTATATGACCCAGGAAAAACACAGAATGTTTACCCAGTAGCGCCTTTATGTATGTATATGCGCCAATTATGTGCCCCCCCCCCCCCCCCCTCTTGAAAACCCTCTGTTACCGTGAGTAAGAGGGGAGAGTCCGGGGAGCTTCCTCTCAGTGCTGTGCTGTGGAGAAAATGGCGCTGGTGAGTGCTGAGGGAGAAGCCCCACCCCCTCAGCGGCGGGCATCTGTCCCGTTCAAAATTCTTAAAAACATGGCGGGGGCTCTTTATATACATGTACAGTGCGCAGCTGTACATGTATATATGTACTTTTGCCACAGGAGAGGTTTATATTGCTGCCCAGGGCACCCCCCCTTCGCCCTGCACCCTTACAGTGACAGATGTGTGTGAGGTGAACGGGAGCAATGGCGCACAGCTTCACTGCTGTGCGTTACCTCTATGAAGATCAAGATGCTTCTGCCGCCTCTAAAGTCTTCTTTTCTTCTCATACTCACCCGGCTTCTATCTTCCGGATCTGCAAGGAGGACGGCGGCGCGGCTCTGGGACGGACGGCGAGGGTGAGACCTGCGTACCAATCCCTCTGGAGCTAATGGTGTCCAGTAGCCTAAGAAACAGAGCCTTGAAACTCAGAGAAGTAGGTCTGTTTCTCTCTCCTCAGTCCCTTGATGCAGGGAGTCTGTTGCCAGCAGAGCTCCCTGAAAATAAAAAACCTAACTAAAATACTTTCTGACAGGAAACTCAGGAGAGCTCCCTGAAAGCACCCAGTCTCCACTGGGCACAGTATCAAACAAACGTCTGGAGGAGGGGCATAGAGGGAGGAGCCAGTGCACACCCAGATCCAAAGTCTTTCTTAAAGTGCCCATGTCTCCTGCGGAGCCCGTCTATCCCCATGGTCCTTACGGAGTCCCCAGCATCCTCTAGGACGTTAGAGAAAACACAATTACAATAATACAGATACAAGTATTTGTAGGTGAAATGGATGGTTTTTGAATTATCCGAGTAAGGTAGTTCCGTGCTATTTAAGAGGTGTGGTGCAGAGGCGTCACTAGGGTTGGTGTCACCCGGTGTGGTAACTCATGGTGTCACCCCCCATGGACCTCCTCCCGTATCACACCACATGGAATCCTTATTAATGTCATAATTCAAGAGGAAGTCAATTGACTGTCGGACAGGATCCCAGCGGTCAATATAGCGATGGCGGAATCCCATCACCCGCTGCAATACCGGCAGGTTTCCCCACTTGGGTGGTGGTCCACGTAACCACCTGAGGGGGAAGGCCCGAAGCATGGTGAGCACAGCGAGTTTGCGAGGGGACATGCTGCGCTCGATGCCGGGATCCCGGCTGTTGAGCTCTCGGCGTCGGTCTCCTGATCGCGGGGATCTCTTACTGATCCCCATAATTCATGGATATCACTGAATGCAATGACAGTAGCAGTGACATAAAACAGCTAACAAAATTAATATTATACCTTTATAACCTTTGTTTCCCAAGGAACGGGCATGACCACACAATAGTACCCCCAATTCAAATTACAGTACACGGTAGCACAATCTTATTCACATTACACTGCACATGATGTCACTTATACACATTACATCACACAGTAGTACCCCTTATACATATTATACTTGCACAATAGTACCGAAGGTGGCAGGTGGTGACTGAGGAGTCAATAGGTGACAAAGTGGTAGATGGTGACAGGGAGAAGGTGACAGAGTGTCAGTGGATGATGGGAGTTGCAGACAGGCAGAGGCAGTGGGTGACTGGGTGGTCAGTGGGTGAGAAAAAAAGGAAGATGGTAGGCAGAGGGTAACAGTGAGAGAGTCTGTGTGTGATGAAGAGGCAGGTAGTGACAGGTAGAGATGAAAGGAAGAGGCAGTGGGTGACAAGGGAAAGGCAGTGGGTGAAATCGGGAAGCAGAGGGTGACAGGGAGTGGCATAGGGTGACAGTGGTAGACAGCGAGAGGCATAGGGTTACAGGGGAAGGCAGACGGTGACAGCGGAGTGGTGATAGTGAGAGGCAAAGGATGATAGGGAGAGGCAGTGGGTGACTGGGTAGTCAGTGGGTGAGAGGAAGAGGAAGAAGGGAGGCAGAGGGTAACAGCGAGAGAGTCTGTGTGTGATGAAGAGGCAGGTAGTGACAGGTAGAGATGAAAGGAAGAGGCAGTGGGTGACAAGGGAAAGGCAGTGGGTGAAATCGGGAAGCAGAGGGTGACAGGGAGTGGCATAGGGTGACAGTGGTAGACAGCGAGAGGCATAGGGTTACAGGGGAAGGCAGACGGTGACAGCGGAGTGGTGATAGTGAGAGGCAAAGGATGATAGGGAGAGGCAGTGGGTGACTGGGTAGTCAGTGGGTGAGAGGAAGAGGAAGAAGGGAGGAAGAGGGTAACAGTGAGTCTGTGTGTGATGAAGAGGCAGGTAGTGACAGGTATAGATGAAAGGAAGAGGCAGTGGGTGACAAGGGAAAGGTAGTGGGTGAAATCGGGAAGCAGAGGGTGACAAGGAGTGGCATAGGGTGACAGTGGTAGATAGCGAGAGGCATAGGGTGACAGGGGAAGGCAGACGGTGACAGCGTAGTGGTGACAGTGAGAGGCAAAGGATGTGTCAGGAATCGACTCACCAAGCTGACATCTGTCCGCCGCTGCGGACTCCGTCCTGGCTCCCTGCGGTCACCTGTCGTCCACGTCCCTGCCATCGGACGCCATTATGGGCCTGAGAGCGCCCCTGTGACGGCGGCGTGTAGCGCGCCGCGTTCCCACTGGGCCGCGGCATGGGCGCCGCCATGACAGCTTCCAGTACTCAGCATACGGCGGCCAATCCGGTGCTTGGCCGCACCCACTTTTCCTCACTCACCCAATGACTGTTAACCAAGGGGTATATATGTAGCTGTAGGTTCAGTCTGCAGGCATCCTGGACTTTGTGTCACTCCTGAGACTCATGTGAAAGGATCTGGTTCCTGTCTCCTCCGTGTACCTGGCTATTCTCAAGAGACTTTGTACTCCTGGTTACTTCATTCAGCTCCGTGGAACTTCAAGTCCCAGCAATACCTGCATTCATCATTAGGCTTCACACCCATCATTACCTGGTGTGCTTCAGCCTAGCAGTAGAGACTGACTCCAGGTGTGTTCCATCTCTCACCTGTGATACAGCTTGCTCGCTGTCAGTGCTTCACCACCTGCACTGTGGACACAGTCAGACTCCTGCCTCTGCTATCAGGTTTGCCATACTTCAACATCACAGCTAAGTTCCATGATTTTACCTGCACTGGTTTCTATACCAGAATAATTCCTACAAGTTACCTTCTCATCTGTTTATCATCTTTACCGGTTATCATTTCTTCAAGTCATTACCCATTCTGTTCCAATAGACTTTCAGCTATCACGCTGCATAATTGACACTTGCATTTATTATTATTTCTGCTGCCGTATTATTTATCATCTGTATAAAAAATACCATTGCGCTCATGCGCAGAAACATCATCCAGCCTCCTCGTTTTCTCCCATCTACCTCCACTGACCCACTAGCGCCCCCTCTGGGGACACAGACAAGACCTGATTTGACAGTAAGTCCAGGATCAATGGACTCGGATGGTGGACGGAGTGTGGGGTCAGAGGCCTTGCAAAACCTGGTCTCCCGTCTGGATGGTCAAGAGGCTGCGCAGCAGCAGATGTTCCAATTCCTGCAAGGGATGTCCTCCCGGATAGATACACTACAGCAATCCCTGCCTAGTGTACACACTTCTTCAGTTCCTGTTACTCCAGCACCTGCCAGTACTGTGAGTTCTCCTATGCCGGCTGCATCAGCTCCAGTGTCACGTCTGCACCTGCCCGTGCCAAGCAAGTATGATGGCAAGAAAACAGGAAAAGAGAGCGCAGACAGACTAAATGTGTATTAACACCAATTTATTCATAAAATATATAGTAATAAAATTTACAATCAAAATTTTTTTTTAGAGCTGATGATAAAATTACTCCAATAGAGAATCCACACTCCGCATATCTAATAGTCCCGTAATACTAGTGCACTAGTAGATAACATAATAGCCGGCATGACATTAGAATCTGAATGAAGTGATCCTCAGGTCTAATGATATAAATGGAAATGCCACTGATCAACTTGTTTGTTAATGGTACCGTTTCACATGGAGATGTTAATGAATTGCAGTTTGACTGCTCCGTCCGTCACTCTCTCACTGTGACCGCTGATCGGAGCAAGTTTGCTTACCGCTTCCACAGGTGTCTCAGCGGTACTGTCATGAATCAAACGCTGTGTACTCCTCTCCACGGTCCGTCCTCCTGTGTACCTGCTGGATTGGCAAAGCAGGATATTGCAACCACAGGTGTCTAGCAATAGATCAAAATGCTCTCTGAGGTCCGGGTATACTCGCCACGGTTCCCGTATAGCAATCGGGACCAAATGCAGGTGGCTCCGGAGCTGATCAAACACTTCCAGCAAGATTTCAAAGTGAACAGTGGTACAGGGGATTGGCGGATGTCTGGATCTCTGATGTCCTGACGCGTTTCTCGACCGACAAACACTGGTCGTTTCCTCAGAGGGTTGGAAATAGTAGAGCTCTACCTGGTCTCCCATTTTAAAGGGAAACTACTTATATCTTTATTATGAACACCTGTGAAGTGCCTATCACATTTCTTCACAGGAGTAAATGTGTGTATAATCACCAGAATTAACATTAATAGACCGTCTAATATAAAATGACATTCAGACTCATAAAATTCATAAAAATATATATATATAAAAATACACATAACCATATATATTTTCTTTTCTATATACATTCTTCTAAATTATTTCTATATTATTGTTGTTCTCTGCCAATCCATCTGAAACAATTCTCTCTAATTGCATATCAATTGATACATGCACCTTTCATATAATTCATTAAGAACACCTAAATGAGATTGTTATCTTTATATTAAAAACAAACTAAAAAATATAAGAATGAAACATAAAACAATAGATCATAAAGCGCAATTGTATGAATCCAAAAACGTATTTCATTAGCGCATCATGTATATTTCTGCAGAATTTAAATCAAAAACAGATATCAAACAAAGGGCAGTATATATATACATATATATATACACATGTATATATATCTTCACTCAATAAAATTCTTATAAATAATATATCATAACAGGGACCCACATAGGGATCTATACTGGATAACATCCTAAATGTATAAAAAATATAATATCTATTAGCTTCCAGCAAAATATATCTGAAAGGTCAAAAAATATAATATCAATTGACTTCCAGCAAAATATATCTGAAAGGTTAAAAAAGGATCCATGATTTGGTGAGCTGATGGGCATGTACCCCACAATGGCAGAGAGATATATTTAAACTCGATCTGCCATGAGGGGAAGATGCCCAGCAGCCCACCCCAATCTAACACCATAAAACAAAAATAAAAATAAACTGAATATGACAAAACTTATATAATAACACTTCCCCAGTAATATCTATCATAATACCTCTAAAGATCATTTAGACAGCATTAAGTTCCACAGTGTCATTTAAACCATGTGGGCTCAAGGTGTGTAACTGAAATATCCAGAAGGCCTCCCGCATGCATAGTCTTCTATACCTATCTCCTCCTCTCACGGTGGCTCCAATAAATTCGACTGCTCTAATGGTCAAGCCATTCAAATTACCTTTCTGACATCCAGAAACGTGACTTGATAAACTATGAGTCTTAATGTTCTTTGTGATATTCCTCTTATGTTCCATGAACCTTTCATGCAGAGGACGAATCGTGCGGCCAACATATTGTATGCCGCATTTACATTGGATAACATAAATCACATAATTAGTCCTACAGTTCATAAAACCTCTGATCTCAAATTCTTCTAATCTACTATAAGACTTAATCTTGTTACATTTGTTTTCTGCATATAAACAGGTTACACATCTATCCTTGCCACACTTAAAAAATCCATTTGGTTTCGGGGGGAGTTTCAAACCATTCTCTCTAACTTCATTTGGTTTTCTTTTAAATAAGCTGGGCGCTAATTTCTGCTTCAAGGAATTGGCTTTTCTAAATACAACCAGATTCCTGCCAGTCAGAGTTGTTTCTAATAATTTATCAGATTTCAAAATAGCAGAATTCTTTGTGATTATCCTTTTTATATCTTTTGCAGCTGTATTATACTGTGTAATGAAGGATAAGGACTTATTTAAAAGAAAACCAAATGAAGTTAGAGAGAATGGTTTGAAACTCCCCCCGAAACCAAATGGATTTTTTAAGTGTGGCAAGGATAGATGTGTAACCTGTTTATATGCAGAAAACAAATGTAACAAGATTAAGTCTTATAGTAGATTAGAAGAATTTGAGATCAGAGGTTTTATGAACTGTAGGACTAATTATGTGATTTATGTTATCCAATGTAAATGCGGCATACAATATGTTGGCCGCACGATTCGTCCTCTGCATGAAAGGTTCATGGAACATAAGAGGAATATCACAAAGAACATTAAGACTCATAGTTTATCAAGTCACGTTTCTGGATGTCAGAAAGGTAATTTGAATGGCTTGACCATTAGAGCAGTCGAATTTATTGGAGCCACCGTGAGAGGAGGAGATAGGTATAGAAGACTATGCATGCGGGAGGCCTTCTGGATATTTCAGTTACACACCTTGAGCCCACATGGTTTAAATGACACTGTGGAACTTAATGCTGTCTAAATGATCTTTAGAGGTATTATGATAGATATTACTGGGGAAGTGTTATTATATAAGTTTTGTCATATTCAGTTTATTTTTATTTTTGTTTTATGGTGTTAGATTGGGGTGGGCTGCTGGGCATCTTCCCCTCATGGCAGATCGAGTTTAAATATATCTCTCTGCCATTGTGGGGTACATGCCCATCAGCTCACCAAATCATGGATCCTTTTTTAACCTTTCAGATATATTTTGCTGGAAGTCAATTGATATATTATTTTTTGACCTTTCAGATATATTTTGCTGGAAGCTAATAGATATTATATTTTTTATACATTTAGGATGTTATCCAGTATAGATCCCTATGTGGGTCCCTGTTATGATATATTATTTATAAGAATTTTATTGAGTGAAGATATATATACATGTGTATATATATATGTATATATATACTGCCCTTTGTTTGATATCTGTTTTTGATTTAAATTCTGCAGAAATATACATGATGCGCTAATGAAATACGTTTTTGGATTCATACAATTGCGCTTTATGATCTATTGTTTTATGTTTCATTCTTATATTTTTTAGATTTTTTAGTTTGTTTTTAATATAAAGATAACAATCTCATTTAGGTGTTCTTAATGAATTATATGAAAGGTGCATGTATCAATTGATATGCAATTAGAGAGAATTGTTTCAGATGGATTGGCAGAGAACAACAATAATATAGAAATAATTTAGAAGAATGTATATAGAAAAGAAAATATATATGGTTATGTGTATTTTTATATATATATATTTTTATGAATTTTATGTGTCTGAATGTCATTTTATATTAGACGGTCTATTAATGTTAATTCTGGTGATTATACACACATTTACTCCTGTGAAGAAATGTGATAGGCACTTCACAGGTGTTCATAATAAAGATATAAGTAGTTTCCCTTTAAAATGGGAGACCAGGTAGAGCTCTACTATTTCCAACCCTCTGAGGAAACGACCAGTGTTTGTCGGTCGAGAAACGCGTCAGGACATCAGAGATCCAGACATCCGCCAATCCCCTGTACCACTGTTCACTTTGAAATCTTGCTGGAAGTGTTTGATCAGCTCCGGAGCCACCTGCATTTGGTCCCGATTGCTATACGGGAACCGTGGCGAGTATACCCGGACCTCGGAGAGCATTTTGATCTATTGCTAGACACCTGTGGTTGCAATATCCTGCTTTGCCAATCCAGCAGGTACACAGGAGGACGGACCGTGGAGAGGAGTACACAGCGTTTGATTCATGACAGTACCGCTGAGACACCTGTGGAAGCGGTAAGCAAACTTGCTCCGATCAGCGGTCACAGTGAGAGAGTGACGGACGGAGCAGTCAAACTGCAATTCATTAACATCTCCATGTGAAACGGTACCATTAACAAACAAGTTGATCAGTGGTATTTCCATTTATATCATTAGACCTGAGGATCACTTCATTCAGATTCTAATGTCATGCCGGCTATTATGTTATCTACTAGTGCACTAGTATTACGGGACTATTAGATATGCGGAGTGTGGATTCTCTATTGGAGTAATTTTATCATCAGCTCTAAAAAAAATTTTTGATTGTAAATTTTATTACTATATATTTTATGAATAAATTGGTGTTAATACACATTTAGTCTGTCTGCGCTCTCTTTTCCTGTTTTCTTGTTTTTCACTTGTCTAGGGTGTGCTAGTACCCTTTTCTTTGGAGAGCAGCAGACAGCATTTCAACTTGGGAACATTAGGGCGCCTTTATCTCTGTTTTTTTTTTAAGTATGATGGCAGTCCAAAGTTATGTCGCGGGTTTCTTAACCAATGTGAAATCCAATTTGAACTGTTGTCACATAATTTCCCCACGTCTAGATCCAAGGTTGCCTACATCATCTCTCTACTTTCCGGATCTGCTTTGAGTTGGGTGTCTCCTCTGTGGGAACGTGCCGATCCTCTGATTAACAACTATGCAGAATTCGTGTCAACCTTCAGACGGATCTTTGACGAGCCTGGTCGTGCAACATCAGCTTCGGCAGACCTGATCCAACTTCGTCAGGGTACCCGAAGCATGGGACAATATGTCATCCAGTTTCAGACGTTGGCTGCAGAGATTCAGTGGAACAACCAAGCTCTGGTAGCAGCTTTCTGGCATGGACTCTCGGATCGGATCAAGGATGAACTGGCGACCCGTGATCTCCCTGAGCAGTTGTCTGATTTAATTTCTTTGTGTATCAAGTTGGACTCTCGCATCCGCGAACGCAATAATGAACGTGCCCGGAGTGAGCCCCGCAGATTAAGGATGATACCTTCCGTACAGTTCCAGTCTCCACCTTCAGATGAACCTATGCAAATAAATAGGTCCCGCCTAACTCCTGAGGAGCGGTCAAGAAGAATGAGAGAGAGACTATGTCTATATTGTGCGGCTGCAGGCCACCAGATTAACTCCTGCACAGTGCGTTCGGGAAACGCCAGATCCTAACTTGCAAAGGAGGAGTCAAGTTGGGATCTTCTAGTCAAGCTCCTTCTAGTCAAGATCTTATCCTTCCAGTGACTTTAGAGACTTCAGTTGGGCTTCAATCTGTATCTGCTTTAGTGGACTGTGGAGCTGCAGGAAACTTCATCACCCAAGCTGCGGTAAATAAATTTTGCTTGCCTGTATGTGAACTTTCTTCCCCAGTCTATATTACCGCCGTGGATGGTAGTTCCTCTATACCCTTCTTAGGATATATAATTTCCGGATCGGATCTTCAGATGGACCCGACAAAATTGGAGGCCATTGCCAATTGGTCCATTCCAAACTCTCTCAAGTCTATTCAGCGATTCCTGGGATTTGCCAACTACTATAGGAAATTTATTCGGGGATTCTCCACTCTCATCGCTCCTATTACCAACCTAACTCGGAAAGGGGCAAACCATTCCAACTGGCCTGAAGAGGCTTTAGCGGCCTTCCAGAAGATCAAGCTGGCCTTTATGTCTGCTCCAGTTCTGTCCCAGCCAGATGTAGACAGACCGTTCGAGTTAGAGGTGGATGCCTCTACAGTGGGAGTTGGAGCTGTTCTCTCCCAGAAGGGAACTGATGGGAAGATCCACCCCTGTGGATTTTATTCTCGTAAATTCCTCCCTGCAGAAGCTAACTATTCCATTGGAGATCAAGAACTACTGGCGATTAAACTGGCCCTCGAGGAATGGAGGTATCTCCTGGAAGGGGCCAAACATCCGTTCAACATCTACACGGATCATAAAAATCTGCTATATTTAAAGGCAGCCCAGTGCCTTAATCCTCGCCAGTCCAGGTGGTCTATGTTTTTCTCACGTTTTAACTTTAAGCTTCATTTCCGTCCAGGTTCGCAGAATGTTAAAGCTGACGCTCTATCTCGATCTATGGAATCCGAAGAGGAAACGCCTGACTCAGTTCCACATTCCATTCTGAGTCCTGTGGTATTTGCTGTATCTCAAGTCTCCCCAGCTCCTCCTTCTGGTAAGACTTTTGTTTCCCCAGAACTCCGTCCCAAGTTGCTGTCTTGGGCCCATCAATCCAAGTTCACTGGTCATCCCGGGGTTCTGAAAACCTTCAAGTTCCTCTCTGAGACATACTGGTGGCCAAAGATGAAAGATGACATCAAGGATTTCGTGGCATCCTGTCCCAAGTGTGTGCAGCATAAGACTCCTCGTCAGTCTCCAGCAGGTCAGTTACAACCATTGTCTGTTCCTAGTCGCCCCTGGTCGCACCTGTCCATGGACTTTATCTCCGATCTTCCTCCTTCTCAAGGATACAATACCATCTGGGTTGTAGTGGACAGATTTACCAAGATGGCTCATTTTGTTCCTCTCCAGGGTCTCCCTTCTGCCCCAAAACTTGCCCAAATCTTCCTACGGGAGATTTTCCGCTTACATGGTCTACCCTCAGAAATAATATCCGATAGAGGTGTACAGTTTGTAGCGAGGTTTTGGAGGGCTCTCTGTTCTGCAATGCAAGTCAAACTGAAGTTTTCGTCATCTTACCATCCACAGACGAATGGGCAGACAGAAAGGGTAAACCAAGATCTAGAGACATTTTTAAGGTTGTATGTTTCATCTTCCCAGGATGACTGGTTTGATCTGCTCCCATGGGCCGAGTTCGCCCACAACTTTCGCTACCACACTGCTACAGAGACAACTCCATTCTTTGCAGTATACGGACAACATCCTCGTGTCCCAGACTTTCAAGAGCTTCCTCACATGGATGTTCCTGCTGCCACTTCTGCTCTGAGTCAGTTTTCTTCCATCTGGAGGAAGATCCACACTTCTCTAAAAAAGGCCTCCAGCCGGTATAAACACTTTGCTGATCGCAAAAGACGTGCAGTTCCTTGCTTGAAACCTGGGGACAAGGTTTGGCTGTCTACCCGGAACCTCCGTCTTAGGGTCCCGTCTATGAAATTTGCACCACGTTTCATTGGCCCCTTTCCTGTTGAAAGAGTCATCAACCCTGTGGCCTACAAGCTGAAATTACCATCTTCTCTGCGAATACCTAATGCTTTTCATGTTTCTCTCCTCAGACCTTTAGTCTAAATCGTTTCCAGAGAGCTCTTCCAGTTGGTCCCAAAATTCGAACTCAGCGGGGCGTGGAGTTCGAGATTGGAAAGATTCTGGATTCCCGTTGCCGGTACGGACGACTTCAATATCTTGTCGATTGGTCCGGTTATGGCCCAGAGGAGAGAAGCTGGGTGAATTCGTTGGATGTCCATGCTCCAAGGTTGGTCCGTGTCTTCCACAACACTCATCCTTCCAAACCACGTGGGTGTTCGGTGCCCACCCTTAAAGGGGGGGGTACTGTCAGGAATCGACTCACCAAGCTGACATCTGTCCGCCGCTGCGGACTCCGTCCTGGCTCCCTGCGGTCACCTGTCGTCCACGTCCCTGCCATCGGACGCCATTATGGGCCTGAGAGCGCCCCTGTGACGGCGGCGTGTAGCGCGCCGCGTTCCCACTGGGCCGCGGCATGGGCGCCGCCATGACAGCTTCCAGTACTCAGCATACGGCGGCCAATCCGGTGCTTGGCCGCACCCACTTTTCCTCACTCACCCAATGACTGTTAACCAAGGGGTATATATGTAGCTGTAGGTTCAGTCTGCAGGCATCCTGGACTTTGTGTCACTCCTGAGACTCATGTGAAAGGATCTGGTTCCTGTCTCCTCCGTGTACCTGGCTATTCTCAAGAGACTTTGTACTCCTGGTTACTTCATTCAGCTCCGTGGAACTTCAAGTCCCAGCAATACCTGCATTCATCATTAGGCTTCACACCCATCATTACCTGGTGTGCTTCAGCCTAGCAGTAGAGACTGACTCCAGGTGTGTTCCATCTCTCACCTGTGATACAGCTTGCTCGCTGTCAGTTCTTCACCACCTGCACTGTGGACACAGTCAGACTCCTGCCTCTGCTATCAGGTTTGCCATACTTCAACATCACAGCTAAGTTCCATGATTTTACCTGCACTGGTTTCTATACCAGAATAATTCCTACAAGTTACCTTCTCATCTGTTTATCATCTTTACCGGTTATCATTTCTTCAAGTCATTACCCATTCTGTTCCAATAGACTTTCAGCTATCACGCTGCATAATTGACACTTGCATTTATTATTATTTCTGCTGCCGTATTATTTATCATCTGTATAAAAAATACCATTGCGCTCATGCGCAGAAACATCATCCAGCCTCCTCGTTTTCTCCCATCTACCTCCACTGACCCACTAGCGCCCCCTCTGGGGACACAGACAAGACCTGATTTGACAGGATGATAGGGAGAGGCAGCGGGCGACTGGAGAAAGGTAGTGGGTGGCTGGGGAGAGACTGTGGGTGACAATGACAGTGGCCCTCATTCCGAGTTGTTCGCTCGGTATTTTTCATCGCATCGCAATGAAAATCCGCTTAGTACGCATGCGCAATGTTCGCACTGCGACTGCGCCAAGTAACTTTGCTATGTAGAAAGTATTTTTACTCACGGCTTTTTCATCGCTCCGGCGAACGTAATGTGATTGACAGGAAATGGGTGTTACTGGGCGGAAACACGGCGTTTTATGGGCGTGTGGCTGAAAACGCTACCGTTTCCGGAAAAAACGCAGGAGTGGCTGGAGAAACGGTGGGAGTGCCTGGGCGAACGCTGGGTGTGTTTGTGACGTCAACCAGGAACGACAAGCACTGAACTGATCGCACAGGCAGAGTAAGTCTGGAGCTACTCTGAAACTGCTAAGTAGTTAGTAATCGCAATATTGCGAATACATCGGTCGCAATTTTAAGAAGCTAAGATTCACTCCCAGTAGGCGGCGGCTTAGCGTGTGTAACTCTGCTAAATTCGCCTTGCGACCGATCAACTCGGAATGAGGGCCAGTGTTCTCACCAGAATATGTTTGAATCTGGCGGCATTATGAAGTACAGTAGGTGGGAAGGGGAGCAGGGTGGGGAGGGGTGTACCTGATGTCTGTGGTGGCATCAGGTCTCAGGGGTCCCTGGTGCCATGTTTGCCTTCACAGATATTATTGGGGTCTCAGGGGTCAGCAAGATGCGTGTGTGAGCTGGGGACAGAGCGGACTCCCTCCAGCAGCTACACTGGTAGAGCAGATGCAGGAGAGGAGATGATGCACAATACTAGTGATGCTTACTTCTGCGTCGTCTCAGTGTGCTGGATTCATTTGTGCAGGCAGGGCTGTTCTTCCCTTTGCCGCGATCGTATCACCGCCTCCCCCTCAGCGCACATTTAGTCCCCGGCTGGCACTCAGGAGGCAGAGAGGAGGACCCGGGGAGTGGTAACAGGGGAGGTCCGCATTGCTTCTCCTCCTGACCTCCGTCCTCCTAACCCACGGGCGGCTGACAGAGCGGCAGCCGCAGCTTAATTAATCTGATTGTGATTGACCAGCACAAGCTCCGCCACTAGGGATGCGGGTGTGCGGCTCATTTTGGTGTCAACCCATTGAACGGTGACACCCGGGAGCAGGCCACACCCCCCGCACCCCCCTCTTGACGCCACTGGGTGTGTGATCTGAGAAGTGACTCACATTTGTTATTAGTTCTTCAGTTTTCTTTGTTTTGTTAGGAGGCAGCGCTATGCATCCTGGGAACAGTCAAAGCTTTTAGCCTGTTGGTGCCTCGGATCAAGATCCTACTCTATTCCCTGTGGAATACAGTGTACCCAGGTGCAGAAAATATCTGATACTCTAGGGTGCAGTGATTCTAAAGAGTTTGGGAACCCCTGCATTAGTGACCCCACTTTAGGAGATAGTATGATACGCCTATGCATA
Source organism: Pseudophryne corroboree (assembly GCF_028390025.1). Lineage (NCBI taxonomy): Eukaryota > Metazoa > Chordata > Amphibia > Anura > Myobatrachidae > Pseudophryne > Pseudophryne corroboree. The sequence continues at coordinate 913,962,830 of NC_086447.1, read as the reverse complement.
AGTCAGTAACCGCAGCAGCCTGTCAGTGGGTACATACATCAGTAACAGCAGCCTGTCAGTGGGTGCATAGGCCAGCACCAGCAGCCTGTCAGTGGGTGCATAGGCCAGCACCAGCAGCCTGTCAGTGGGTACATATGTCAGAAACAGCAGCCTGTCAGTGGGTACATACGTCAGTAACAGCAGCCTGTCAGTGGGTGCATATGTCAGTAACAGCAGTGTGTCAGTGGGTACATATGTCAGTAACAGCACATTGTCAGTGGGTGCATATGTCAGTAACCAGTGTTCGCAAATACGCGGAAACAGCGGTGACACCACAGAGCCCTGGTGGTGCGGAAGGTACGTGCTCTACCTTGCGCAATGTGTATAACGCCGTGCTCTACCTGACGCAATGTGTATAACGGCGTGCTCTACCTGGCGCAGTGTGTATAAGGGCGTGCTCTACCTGGCGCAGTGTGTATAACGGCGTGCTCTACCTGGCGCAATGTGTATAACGGCGTGCTCTACCTGGCGCAATGTGTATAACGGCGTGCTCTACCTGGCGCAGTGTGTACAAGGGCGTGCTCTACCTGGCGCAATGTGTATAAGGGCGTGCTCTACCTGGCGCAATGTGTATAAGGGCGTGCTCTACCTGGCGCAGTGTGTATAAGGGCGTGCTCTACCATGCACAGTGTGTATAAGGGCGTGCTCTACCTGGCGCAATGTGTATAACGGCGTGCTCTACCTGGCGCAATGTGTATAACGGCGTGCTCTACCTGGCGCAATGTGTATAACGGCGTGCTCTACCTGGCGCAGTGTGTATAACGGCGTGCTCTACCTGGCGCAGTGTGTATAACGGCGTGCTCTACCTGGCGCAGTGTGTATAACGGCGTGCTCTACCTGACGCAGTGTGTATAACGGCGTGCTCTACCTGGCGCAGTGTGTATAACGTGCTCTACCTGGCGCAGTGTGTATAACGTGCTCTACCTGGTGCAGTGTATATAGGAGGTTCTACCTGGTGCAATGTGTATAAGCGGCACTACAGTGTGGTGTAATGTCAATTGGCACTATTATGTGGCCACGCCCCTTCCCCATGAAGCCATGCACCTAAATTTTTGCGGCGCGCACCACCTGTAGTCTCGGTTCTTGGAGGTGGAGCTCCAATTCACTTTCTGCCAAAGGGCACCAAAATATCTAGTTAAAGCTCTGGGGCAGAGTGTCCTGCATGCTACACAGCCCAGCAGCACTGTCACCACATGCCCCCACCTTGCAACACTTCTGTAGTGTCCAAATAAGATTAATATTATTAAAAACCTTAATTCCGATGGGACCCAGAACAGAACCGGTAGGACCCCAATTTTTGAAAGTGAGGGGTCCCTGGGACCCACTTTTTTTTGGGCTCAGCGCGATCACTGGTAACAGCAGTGTGTCAGTGGGTACATATGTCAGTAACAGCAGTGTGTCAGTGGGTACATATGTCAGTAACAGCAGCCTGTCAGTGGGTACATATGTCAGTAACAGCAGCCTGTCAGTGGGTACATACGTCAGTAATAGCAGCCTGTCAGTGGGTACATATATCAGTAACAGCAGCCTGTCAGTGGGTACATATGTCAGTAACAGCAGCCTGTCAGTGGGTACATATGTCAGTAACAGCAGTGTGTTAGTGGGTACATATGTCAGTAACAGCAGTGTGTTAGTAGGTACATATGTCAGTAACAGCAGTGTGTCAGTAGGTACATATGTAACAGCAGCCTGTCAGTTGGTACATATGTCAGTAACAGCAGCCTGTCAGTGGGTACATACATCAGTAACAGCAGCCTGTCAGTGGGTGCATAGGCCAGCACCAGCAGCCTGTCAGTGGGTGCATAGGCCAGCACCAGCAGCCTGTCAGTGGGTACATATGTCAGAAACAGCAGCCTGTCAGTGGGTACATACGTCAGTAACAGCAGCCTGTCAGTGGGTGCATATGTCAGTAACAGCAGTGTGTCAGTGGGTACATATGTCAGTAACAGCACATTGTCAGTGGGTGCATATGTCAGTAACCAGTGTTCGCAAATACGCGGAAACAGCGGTGACACCACAGAGCCCTGGTGGTGCGGAAGGTACGTGCTCTACCTTGCGCAATGTGTATAACGGCGTGCTCTACCTGGCGCAATGTGTATAACGGCGTGCTCTACCTGGCGCAGTGTGTATAAGGGCGTGCTCTACCTGGCGCAGTGTGTATAAGGGCGTGCTCTACCTGGCGCAATGTGTATAACGGCATGCTCTACCTGGCGCAATGTGTATAACGGCATGCTCTACCTGGCACAGTGTGTATAAGGGCGTACTCTACCTGGCGCAATGTGTATAAGGGCGTGCTCTACCTGGTGCAGTGTGTATAACGCCGTGCTCTACCTGACGCAATGTGTATAACGGCGTGCTCTACCTGGCGCAATGTGTATAACGGCGTGCTCTACCTGGCGCAATGTGTATAACGGCGTGCTCTACCTGGCGCAATGTGTATAACGGCGTGCTCTACCTGGCGCAATGTGTATAACGGCGTGCTCTACCTGGCGCAGTGTGTACAAGGGCGTGCTCTACCTGGCGCAATGTGTATAAGGGCGTGCTCTACCTGGCGCAATGTGTATAAGGGCGTGCTCTACCTGGCGCAGTGTGTATAAGGGCGTGCTCTACCATGCACAATGTGTATAAGGGCGTGCTCTACCTGGCGCAATGTGTATAACGGCGAGCTCTACCTGGCGCAATGTGTATAACGGCGTGCTCTACCTGGCGCAGTGCGTATAAGGGCGTGCTCTACCTGGCGCAGTGTGTATAACGGCGTGCTCTACCTGGCGCAGTGTGTATAACGGCGTGCTCTACCTGGCGCAATGTGTATAACGGCGTGCTCTACCTGGCGCAATGTGTATAACGGCGTGCTCTACCTGGCGCAATGTGTATAACGGCGTGCTCTACCTGGCGCAGTGTGTATAACGGCGTGCTCTACCTGGCGCAGTGTGTATAACGGCGTGCTCTACCTGGCGCAGTGTGTATAACGGCGTGCTCTACCTGACGCAGTGTGTATAACGGCGTGCTCTACCTGGCGCAGTGTGTATAACGTGCTCTACCTGGCGCAGTGTGTATAACGTGCTCTACCTGGTGCAGTGTATATAGGAGGTTCTACCTGGTGCAATGTGTATAAGCGGCACTACAGTGTGGTGTAATGTCAATTGGCACTATTATGTGGCCACGCCCCTTCCCCATGAAGCCATGCACCTAAATTTTTGCGGCGCGCACCACCTGTAGTCTCGGTTCTTGGAGGTGGAGCTCCAATTCACTTTCTGCCAAAGGGCACCAAAATATCTAGTTAAAGCTCTGGGGCAGAGTGTCCTGCATGCTACACAGCCCAGCAGCACTGTCACCACATGCCCCCACCTTGCAACACTTCTGTAGTGTCCAAATAAGATTAATATTATTAAAAACCTTAATTCCGATGGGACCCAGAACAGAACCGGTAGGACCCCAATTTTTGAAAGTGAGGGGTCCCTGGGACCCACTTTTTTTTGGGCTCAGCGCGATCACTGGTAACAGCAGTGTGTCAGTGGGTACATATGTCAGTAACAGCAGTGTGTCAGTGGGTACATATGTCAGTAACAGCAGCCTGTCAGTGGGTACATATGTCAGTAACAGCAGCCTGTCAGTGGGTACATACGTCAGTAATAGCAACCTGTCAGTGGGTACATATATCAGTAACAGCAGCCTGTCAGTGGGTACATATGTCAGTAACAGCAGCCTGTCAGTGGGTACATATGTCAGTAACAGCAGTGTGTTAGTGGGTACATATGTCAGTAACAGCAGTGTGTTAGTAGGTACATATGTCAGTAACAGCAGTGTGTCAGTAGGTACATATGTAACAGCAGTGTGTCAGTTGGTACATATGTCAGTAACAGCAGTTTGTCAGTAGGTACATATGTCAGTAACAGCAGTGTGTCAGTAGGTACATATGTAACAGCAGTGTGTCAGTGGGTACATACGTCAGTAACAGCAGTGTGTCAGTGGGTACATACGTCAGTAACAGCAGCCTGTCAGTGGGTACATATGTCAGTAACAGCAGTGTGTCAGTAGGTACATATGTCAGTAACAGCAGTGTGTCAGTAGATATATATGTAACAGCAGTGTGTCAGTGGGTACATAGGCCAGCACCAGCTACTTGTCAGTGGGTACATATGTCAGTAACAGCAGTCTGTCAGTGGGTAAATACGTCAGTAACAGCAGCCTGTCAGTGGGTACATATGTCAGTAACAGCAGCATGTCAGTGGGTACATATGTCAGTAGCAGCAGCCTGTCAGTGGGTGCATATGTCAGTAACAGCAGTGTGTCAGTGGGTACATATGTCAGTAACAGCAGTGTGTCAGTGGGTACATATGTCAGTAACAGCAGCCTGTCAGTGGGTACATATGTCAGTAACAGCAGCCTGTCAGTGGGTACATACGTCAGTAACAGCAGCCTGTCAGTGGGTACATATGTCAGTAACAGCTTCATGTCAGCGGGTACATATGTCAGTAGCAGCAGCCTGTCAGTGGGTGCAGCTGCATGTCAGTGGGTACATATGTCAGTAGCAGCAGCCTGTCAGTGGGTGCATATGTCAGTAAGAGCAGTGTGTCAGTAGGTATATATGTAACAGCAGTGTGTCAGTAGGTACATATGTAACAGCAGTGTGTAAGTGGGTACATACGTCAGTAACAGCAGTGTGTCAGTGGGTACATATGTCAGTAACAGCAGACTCACTGTCAGGTGCTGCATCTCAGTGTGTGGATGTGCACAGAAAAGCTCCTAGGCCCTTGTTCTTTTTAAAAGCCTGCAGTGTTTCCCTGGGAGCTTCCCAGGGGAGGATGGATCCTCCTGGGGAAGAGGATGAAGGAGAGTCCCAGGCTGCAAGGCCTGGTGGAGGCCCTGGAAATTCTGGCCTGCTGAGTGCAGTGGAAGCTTCGGTTCAGAAAGATTTGGACAGTGCAGCTGTTCCAGTGACTGTGGACCCTGTGATGGAACAGGATCCCCAACTGGAGACCCCAAAACCACAGGTTGCCGGCTCTCTGGGTGAAGTAACTCAGGGAGGTGAAAAGGCAAATAAGCTTACCTGTGGTGAGGCGGGGGTTAATGCTGACAATGCCCAAGTTTCTTACAGCAGCCTAGAGGATTCTTCATCTTCCACTGATGAGTATAAGAACATGGATCTAGAGCAGTTGAGAATGGAACAAAATCGTATATATGCCGCATTACTTTTATAAGGAAAAAACGTAACTCTTGCAAAACTTGGGAAAAAGCTGCCCTGCAAGATGAGCTGTTGGAGCTTGCTGACAATTTGGCTGCAGTGAAAAAGAGAGTTATGATGTTGCAGGCTCAGGCCTTGCAGGAAAAAGAGGTACTTTTAAAATCTGTGCCTGGACAAAATGGCGGCTGTGCAAATGATGGTAGCCTGGTCCCAGCGGGTTCTGCAGTGACATCTGGGCCCAAGAATGACATGGAAGAGATGGAGGTATGCGGCCAGACAGCAGGAGTGGCAGCCGTTGTGAGCCGGGATGGAGGTGAAGCTTCTAAGATTGCAGTGAATACAGAGATAACCTTAAGATGGCAACATCCTGTGCGTTCCATGAGGGGGAGGCGTCTCTCCCAGAGAGGGTGCTGGGTGGTGGCAGTGCAGGGGGCGTGGTGGTTGCCGGGGTGACGGCGGGTGCTGGAGCTCTGGTAACTGCTGCTGCATCCGGTGGACTTGCCCCCTCGGCACCTGTCTCCAAAGCTGCGGATATAGGGGCGGCGCGGGCCGTGGTAATGGTAGATGCTGAGGCTGGCTTTCCCTGTAAGCCTGTGGTGGTTGGCTCCGGCTTAGTCGCTCTGGTGGCTGAAGGAGGCGGGGCCAAAGAAGCATCACAAGTGACATCACTGATGGCATCAGTGGGAATCCCGAGGTCTGAAACCATAGTAAAGACTGGACAGAGATTAGCCCAAGGACTGCCAGCAGTTAATAAAAACAGTTTAACCCCTGAAGAGACTGTACTGGTGAAAACAGTTTATGGGGATATGGATATGCCTGTGAGGGCTATAGCGGCTGTAAATTTGATTCAGGCAAACCAAGCTAGGTTGGCTGGTGATGCTGGTGCAGGGGTCAGTAAAAATATAAATGTTCAGGCACCCAAGTATCTCCCTGAAATTCCTCCTGTGATAGTTAGACCGGGATCAGGCTCATATGCCGGAGCTTTGACTTCTGCTGGTCGGGCTAATACTGGTCCTCAGCCTGGGGTAAGTGGTGGTCAACCTATCAAAAGGGGTAATGTGATCCAGTTTAGATGAGTGGGGGGGGAGAGGCTCCTTCAAAGTCAGAGTTCCTGGATATGGTGTTCTCGCTGGGTTTTAAGGCCGCAGACCTTTTTGCGTGCATTCATCCAGTGAGAACTCCTGACTTTGATCTTAGCTTTCTGTCTCTGAATGGCTTACAAGCATTTGGCTCCCAATGGGAGAAAAATAAGACCAAAGAGCCTTACTGCCATTTTAAGACCAACACTATCACAAGGCAGGATAGGGTAAAAGTTACAGTTCTGGTCCTGCACAGTATTGTCCCCGCTTGAGAAGTTTGATTATACTAAGGGTGTCTGGGGTGGAGCCTATTCAGCTTTTGTGAGGTTGCACCAGGTAGGGGCTGAGACAAAGCACATTCCATCTGCTGCTTATATTGGCCGTGATCGGCTTCAATGCTTCTACCCTGGGCAGCCCAGAACATGTCACAAGTGTGGTGATTTTCGCCATTTTAGTAATGATTGCACAGTTGTAAAATGTGCTTTGTGTGGCCAGACAGGCCACGGGTCTCGTGAATGCAATAAGGTCAAGTGCAATCTTTGCGGAGCGGATGGCCATCCCTATAGTCGGTGCCCTAAGGCATCACATAATCATGACATAGCTGTGGTTGGGGAGGCATTGGAAATCAGTCCCAGCCGTGACAATAGCATGGTGGAAGTTTTACAGCATCAGGAGATGTTGAGACAGCTAGAAGTTGGTGGAAGAGGGGAAGTCCAGGTGGAGGAGGGGGAGGCATCCTTTCAGACGGTTAATAAGGGCAGGAGAAAGAGGTTGAAAAAGAAGGGGGTAGACATTGTATGTGCTAACAAATTTGACATTTTGTCCTCCTCTGATGATGAGGATGAGGGTGAGGTAGTTATGATTGGGGGAAAAGAACTGGTGTTTGTCCCAAATACTCCCAAGTGTAAAAAGTCAAAACAGCCTTCTAAACTGTCTGTTAGTAAGGTTGCAGTTACTAAAGAGAAAAGGGAGAGGCGTGGTAAAGCCCAAGCCAAAACCAGACACCTGGATGGTTCCCAGGGGGACCTAGAGTGGGATCCTGCAGGGATAGAATTGAGTCAGGCCTTAGGATCTCTATTAAATGAGGTTGAGGTAGTGCAGAATTCTGAGGGGAAGGCCCCTCAATCTCCACGAGATGAGATGGTGGTGGAGGAGACTCCTGACCTTGAGTTGGGAGGCCCTACCTCTCCTTCCTATTCTCCTCTAGAGTCCCCTGGTGGGGATGATCCTGGGGGTGGTTCGTGTGTTGTTGCCCCAAAAACCCCTGATCCGGATCCTCCCCCGGACATGGTGACAAATGGGGAAGGGTGTGATGTTAGGGAGGGTGTTGTTGAAGAGAGGCCTAAGGGTCTGCTTGGCGAGGCTACAGTCTCAGATGTTAGTGGTGTGTGTGGGGTGGAGGAAGGGGAGGTGGAGGAAATTGTTTTGTCTAATGAGGATGCTCTCCCCTTTGGGATCACATGTAAAAGGGTAGGGTCCTCAGATGAGGACTCTGAAAGGCAAGCAAAGAAAAAGTGAATGGGGTCCTACCTCTATAATCCAAGAAACATGGATCCCCAACCTATACGATGTGCCACCATTAATGTGGCTTCCGTGTTTTCTGAACGTGCTCGTTTCTTGGCCTTCGATTTTTTCAACACGGTTGATGTTGACTTTTTATTTTTGCAGGAGACCAGAGTAGGTGACTTGGCCACACTCCATCGGGCCAAGTCTCAGTGGAAGCAGGGGCCATCTTTCTGGTCTCTTGCGGCCAAGACGTACAGTGGGTTGGCAGTGCTTTTTACTGATATGGTAAACGTGCACAGGATTATAGAATTACAGGTAGGTAGGACATGACCTGAGACTAATAAACATTTATGGGCCCCAATCAGCCTGGGACAGGAAATGTCTTTTCAGGGAGATAAAACCGTTTCTTTTTACGGCCCGGCAGATTGTCTTTGGAGGTGATTTTAACACCGTCATTAGGCCAAAAGACAGAGGAGGCACATGGGCAACCCTGGGCTATGATTCCAATTTTCTAGATAGCATGGTTAGAGAGGCTGGTCTGGTGGATGTGCACGTTCGCCATTTCCCAGACCTCACGGGTTTCACCTATCATTGTGGTAGTCGTAGGTCTAGGATAGATAGGTTTTTTGTTACGGAGTCCTCGAAAACTTTGCCTCCTGAGGCAAAGCCAGTAGAGTTCTCCGATCACGTTTTTCTGTGTGTTACTTTGAACGTCTCAGAAACCCCTCAGAAAGGGCGGGGCCTTTGGCGTTTGAATTCCGAGCTCCTGAAGGAGGAGGGAGTCAGACAGTCCTTTAGAGACTTTCTTCAACTGCAAGAGACACTTCTGGAGGCTGGCTGGAGTAGATCTGAGTGGTGGGAGGAGTGTAAAAAGAGGACTCGAAGGTTTTTTCAACGGCAGGTAGCCAGGAAAAACTTGACAAAAAGATGTATCTACCAGAGCTTGAGAAAGAAACTGGATTTCTTGATCTCTGAGCGTGGAGAAAGTGGGGAAATCTCCCGGGTGAAGGCTCAGATGAAGGAATATCAGTATGATCGTCTGACTTCTTTGATTCTGGAGAGGGATTATGGGAAGTACCACTCGCCTGATCCCTACCAGAGTTGCAGAAAATCAGTTGATTTGAGGGAGGTCCGGGGCCTGTTTGATGACCAGGGTACTCTTCATGAAGATAAGGAGGGTATTTTGGGAGTCATCAGGTCCTATTACTCCAACCTTTTGTCTGAGCAGCCACTCATCAGAGAGAGGATGGATCGGTTTTTGAGGGAAACACCTGGGCTTGAGGAACTTGATCCTTCTTTTGACTCTTTGGGGAGTGATGTGACAGTGGAGGAAGTCAAGAAAGCCATAGACGGTTTGTCTATAAAAAAGTCTCCAGGCCCAGATGGGTTAACATCTGAGTTCTTCAAAGCCTTCTCAGACATCTTGGCTCCTCATCTCATGGAGGTATTTAATGAAAGCCTGGGTAAGGGATCACTCCCTCCCTCTATGAGATCCTCTGCTCTCATATTATTGTCTAAAGGTAAGGACCCGGTCCGTATTGAGAACTGGCGCCCCATCGCTCTTCTCAATACAGACAGAAAGATTCTGGCAAAGGTACTCTTTAATCGGCTGATGGAAGTTTCCGGGCTGTTACTTTCTCCATCTCAGCATTGCACCGTGAAAGGCCGAAGCACCTTTAGTGCTGTCCTTGGCATCCGGGAGCCTGTGGAGCGATGTCATGCTGAAAAGTGGGGTAAGTATTTGCTGGCATTGGATCAGTCCAAGGCTTTTGACCGAGTTAATCATCAGTACCTGTGGGCTGTGCTGGAGAGGTATGGTCTTCCAGTGAGGGTAGTAGATTGGCTACGTGTCATTTATAATCAGGCCGAGAGCTTCCCACTTGTCAATGGCTGGGTAGGCCCTGCTTTTGCGGTCGACTCGGGAGTCCGTCAGGGGTGTCCCCTGAGCCCCCTTCTATATGTATTTGCAATTGATCCTTTTGTGCGGAGGATTGAGAGCGGTGCTGTGGCAGGGGTGCAGCTGGGCCCTGGGTTGCCGCTGAGGGTGGTGGCCTACGCAGACGATGTTACTGTGGTCCTGTCATCTGTGGCAGAGACACGTGGCATGGAACATCTTATCTGTGAGTATTCTGAGGCTTCATGCTCCAGAGTCAATCAGGATAAGTGTGAAGCTTTCTGGATGGGGGAGGAAGGTGATGAGTTTGCCCTTCCGGATAGCCTCCCTCGGGCCAGCCCAGAGATAAAAATTCTAGGTATCAAATTTGGCCGTGGTGATTATGCCACTCAAAATTGGGAGAGGAGGCTGGAAGATGCTACCAGGAAGGTGCAGTCCTGGAGAAAATGGCAATTTTCTCTCAGGGAGAGGGTTGACTTATGCAAAACCTATCTGATTCCACTTTTTCTGTATGTCAGTTACGTGTGCTTCTTGCCACAGTCTTTGTGGACCAGGATGAATTCTTTATTCTTCCTGTTGTTATGGGGGAATGGAATGAATCTGGTCAAGAGAGGGATCACCTACAGATCAAGGGAACAGGGTGGGCTGAGTATGGTCAACCCTGTGGTGTTTTTTGCTACAACTTTTTTAAAAATGAACCTAGGGAGTTTGTTTCTAAAAACTCCCCCTCGATGGGTAGAGAGTTTTAGGGCCTGGGTGTTTCCCTTCCTCAGGTTATGGATGGATGGTGGCCAAGTAAAAACCCTTCGAGTCCGGCATGGCTACCTCCCGATCTACGTTATATTGTGCTTGAAGATGATGAGGCTTTGGGGGCTGGAGGTGGGTGAAGTCAAAAACTTCTCTAGAAGGGAGTTGGAGAGAAGAATTTTGCAGACTCACTTTTATGTTCCGCTGTCGTTAAGGGACTGCCCAGGCAGTGTCTGCTCAGATGGGTTGGCTTTGATTAATTCTCAAAGAATCCCACTGAAGTTCAGAGATATTGCCTGGCTTTCCTTCCAAGGGAGGCTTTATGTGCGGGGTAACCTCAAGTGTCGAAGTGCCGATGATCGTGGCTGCCCACGTGAGGAATGTCTAGGGGAGGAGGAGACAATGGACCACTTCCTCCTTGAGTGTCCCTTCAATATAAAGGTTTACAGAGCGGTATCAAGGGCCTTATGCATCCCGTGCCTTTCGGGCCTTAGTTACCCTGAGTGGGCTTATGGGGCGTTTAAAGGGTATAAAAGGTTTGATTTAACCACAATTTTTATAGTTAGTTTAGTAGTTAGGTTTCACACATGGAATGCACGGTGTCAGGTTTCCCTCAGAGCAAAGGTCCTCCCCTGTGAGGAGGTGGTGGGAAATATCCTGCACGAGGTTAAGAGGATGATGGATATGGACAGGAAGAGGATGGATGCTGTCAGGTGGTCTAGGCTCTGGCGCCATCTGAAACCCCCTTGAGTGGGTGGCAGAAGTCCTTTTTCTTGTTCATCTTATGGCTTCCTATCCTTCACCTTCCCGTAGATTTTCATTCTTTCTGATTTTTTTCATTTAACGGTTTACATGTGGCTAAAAGACTTCATTCATCTTTTCATTGCTTAAGGTTATGGTAGGTGTTGTGTGTAGTATGATATGTTTTTGTATATAGAAGGTTGTTTATGCTTAACTGTTTATGTTAAGCAATACTGATATTACGTATAGTTATACAGGTTGAGTCTCCCTTATCCAAAATGCTTGGGACCAGAAGTATTTTGGATATCGGATTTTTCCGTATTTTGGAATAATTGCATACCATAATGAGATATCATAGTGATGGGACCTAAGTCTAAGCACAGAATGCATTTATGTTTCATATACACCTTATACACATAGCCTGAAGGTAATTTTAGCCATTATTTTTAATAACTTTGGCCCTCATTCCGAGTTGTTCGCTCAGTATTTTTCATCGCATCGCAATGAAAATCCGCTTAGTACGCATGCGCAATGTTCGCACTGCGCCTGCGCCAAGTAACTTTGCTATGTAGAAAGTAATTTTACTCACGGCTTTTTCCTCGCTCCGGCGATCGTAATGTGATTGACAGGAAATGGGTGTTACTGGGCGGAAACACGGCGTTTTAGGGGCGTGTGGCTGAAAACGCTACCGTTTCCGGAAAAAACGCAGGAGTGGCCGGAGAAACGGTGGGAGTGCCTGGGCGAACGCTGGGTGTGTTTGTGACGTCAACCAGGAACGACAAGCACTGAACTGATCGCACAGGCAGAGTAAGTCTGAAGCTACTCTAAAACTGCTATGAGGTTTGTGATCGCAATATTGCGATTACTTCGGTCGCACTTTTAAGAAGCTAAGATACACTCCCAGTAGGCGGCGGCTTAGCGTGTGTAACTCTGCTACATTCGCATTGCGACTGATCAACTCGGAATGAGGGCCTTTGTGCATTAAACAAAGTGTGTGTACATTCACACAATTCATTTATGTTTCATATATACCTTATACACACAGCCTGAAGGTCATTTAATACAATATTTTTAATAACTCTGTGTATTAAACAAAGTTTGTGTACATTGAGCCGTCAGAAAACAAAGTTTCACTATCTCACTCTCACTCAAAAAATTCCGTATTTCGGAATATTCCGTATTTCGGAATATATGGATATGGGATACTCAACCTGTATAAGCTTTGTTGCTTTTTGAAAATTGGGCAATAATTCAATGTATATGTCCTATTTTATGCAATTTAATTATATTTATGTAGTTTTTATATGTAAGTTGCAATTTTTCTTAATAAAGAAGAAGCAGTGTGTCAGTGGGTACATATGTCAGTAACAGCAGCCTGTCAGTGGGTACATACGTCAGTAATAGCAGCCTGTCAGTGGGTACATATATTAGTAACAGCAGCCTGTCAGTGGGTACATATGTCAGTAACAGCAGTGTGTTAGTGGGTACATATGTCAGTAACAGCAGTGTGTCAGTAGGTACATATGTAACAGCAGTGTGTCAGTAGGTACATATGTCAGTAACAGCAGTGTGTCAGTAGGTACATATGTAACAGCAGTGTGTCAGTAGGTACATATGTCAGTAACAGCAGTGTGTCAGTAGGTACATATGTAACAGCAGTGTGTCAGTGGGTACATATGTAACAGCAGTGTGTCAGTGGGTACATACGTCAGTAACAGCAGTGTGTCAGTGTGTACATACGTTAGTAATAGCAGCCTGTCAGTGGGTACATATATCAGTAACAGCAGCCTGTCAGTGGGTACATATGTCAGTAACAGCAGCCTGTCAGTGGGTACATATGTCAGTAACAGCAGTGTGTCAGTAGGTACATATGTCAGTAACAGCAGTGTGTCAGTAGGTATATATGTAACAGCAGTGTGTCAGTGGGTACATAGGTCAGCACCAGCAGCTTGTCAGTGGGTACATATGTCAGTAACAGCAGCCTGTCAGTGGGTACATACGTCAGTAACAGCAGCCTGTCAGTGGGTACATATGTCAGTAACAGCAGCCTGTCAGTGGGTACATACGTCAGTAACAGCAGCCTGTCAGTGGGTACATATGTCAGTAACAGCAGCATGTCAGTGGCTACATATGTCAGTAGCAGCAGCCTGTCAGTGGGTGCATATGTCAGTAACAGCAGTGTGTCAGTGGGTACATATGTCTGTAACAGCAGCCTGTCAGTGGGTACATATGTCAGTAACAGCAGCCTGTCAGTGGGTACATATGTCAGTAACAGCAGTGTGTCAGTGTGTACATACGTTAGTAATAGCAGCCTGTCAGTGGGTACATATATCAGTAACAGCTTCATGTCAGCGGGTACATATGTCAGTAGCAGCAGCCTGTCAGTGGGTGCAGCTGCATGTCAGTGGGTGCATATGTCAGTAACAGCAGCGTGTCAGTGGGTGCATATGTCAGTAATAGCAGCCTGTCTGTGGGTACATATGTTAGTAACAGCAGCCTGTCAGTGGGTACATATGTCAGTAACAGCAGTCTGTCAGTGGGTACATATGTCAGTAACAGCAATGTGTCAGTGGGTGCATATGTCAGTAACAGCAGACTGTCAGTGGGTACATGTGTCAGTAACAGCAGCTTGTCAGTGGGTACATATGTCAGTAACAGCAATGTGTCAGTGGGTACATATGTCAGTAATAGCAGCCTGTCAGTGGGTATATATGTCAGTAACAGCAGCTTGTCAGTGGGTACATATGTCAGTAACAGCAGCCTGTCAGTGGGTACATATGTCAGTAACATCAGCCTGTTAGTGGGTACATATGTCAGTAACAGCTGCAAGTCAGTGGGTACATACGTCAGTAACAGCAGCATGTCAGTGGGTACATACGTCAGTAACAGCAGTATGTCAGTGGGTACATACGTCATTAACAGCAGCCTGTCAGTGGGTGCATACGTTAGTAACAGATGCCTGTCAGTGGGTGCGTATGTCAGTAACAGCAGTGTGTCAGTGGGTGCACATGTCAGTAACAGCAGCTTGTCAGTGGGTACATATGTCAGTAACAGCAGCATGTCAGTGGCTACATATGTCAGTAGCAGCAGCCTGTCAGTGGGTGCATATGTCAGTAACAGCAGTGTGTCAGTGGGTACATATGTCAGTAACAGCAGCCTGTCAGTGGGTACATATGTCAGTAACAGCATCCTGTCAGTGGGTACATACGTCAGTAACAGCAGCCTGTCAGTGGGTACATATATCAGTAACAGCAGCCTGTCAGTGGGTACATATGTCAGTAACAGCTTCATGTCAGCGGGTACATATGTCAGTAGCAGCAGCCTGTCAGTGGGTGCAGCTGCATGTCAGTGGGTGCATATGTCAGTAACAGCAGCGTGTCAGTGGGTGCATATGTTAGTAATAGCAGCCTGTCTGTGGGTACATATGTTAGTAACAGCAGCCTGTCAGTGGGTACATATGTCAGTAACAGCAGTCTGTCAGTGGGTACATATGTCAGTAACAGCAATGTGTCAGTGGGTGCATATGTCAGTAACAGCAGACTGTCAGTGGGTACATATGTCAGTAACAGCAGCCTGTCAGTGGGTGCATATGTCAGTAACAGCAGTGTGTCAGTGGGTACATATGTCTGTAACAGCAGCCTGTCAGTGGGTACATATGTCAGTAACAGCAGCCTGTCAGTGGGTACATACGTCAGTAACAGCAGTGTGTCAGTGTGTACATACGTTAGTAATAGCAGCCTGTCAGTGGGTACATATATCAGTAACAGCAGCCTGTCAGTGGGTACATATGTCAGTAACAGCAGCCTGTCAGTGGGTACATATGTCAGTAACAGCAGTGTGTCAGTAGGTACATATGTCAGTAACAGCAGTGTGTCAGTAGGTATATATGTAACAGCAGTGTGTCAGTGGGTACATAGGTCAGCACCAGCAGCTTGTCAGTGGGTACATATGTCAGTAACAGCAGCCTGTCAGTGGGTACATACGTCAGTAACAGCAGCCTGTCAGTGGGTACATATGTCAGTAACAGCAGCCTGTCAGTGGGTACATACGTCAGTAACAGCAGCCTGTCAGTGGGTACATATGTCAGTAACAGCAGCATGTCAGTGGCTACATATGTCAGTAGCAGCAGCCTGTCAGTGGGTGCATATGTCAGTAACAGCAGTGTGTCAGTGGGTACATATGTCTGTAACAGCAGCCTGTCAGTGGGTACATATGTCAGTAACAGCAGCCTGTCAGTGGGTACATACGTCAGTAACAGCAGCCTGTCAGTGGGTACATATATCAGTAACAGCAGCCTGTCAGTGGGTACATATGTCAGTAACAGCTTCATGTCAGCGGGTACATATGTCAGTAGCAGCAGCCTGTCAGTGGGTGCAGCTGCATGTCAGTGGGTGCATATGTCAGTAACAGCAGCGTGTCAGTGGGTGCATATGTCAGTAATAGCAGCCTGTCTGTGGGTACATATGTTAGTAACAGCAGCCTGTCAGTGGGTACATATGTCAGTAACAGCAGTCTGTCAGTGGGTACATATGTCAGTAACAGCAATGTGTCAGTGGGTGCATATGTCAGTAACAGCAGACTGTCAGTGGGTACATGTGTCAGTAACAGCAGCTTGTCAGTGGGTACATATGTCAGTAACAGCAATGTGTCAGTGGGTACATATGTCAGTAATAGCAGCCTGTCAGTGGGTATATATGTCAGTAACAGCAGCTTGTCAGTGGGTACATATGTCAGTAACAGCAGCCTGTCAGTGGGTACATATGTCAGTAACATCAGCCTGTTAGTGGGTACATATGTCAGTAACAGCTGCAAGTCAGTGGGTACATACGTCAGTAACAGCAGCATGTCAGTGGGTACATATGTCAGTAACAGCAGTATGTCAGTGGGTACATACGTCATTAACAGCAGCCTGTCAGTGGGTGCATACGTTAGTAACAGATGCCTGTCAGTGGGTGCGTATGTCAGTAACAGCAGTGTGTCAGTGGGTGCACATGTCAGTAACAGCAGCTTGTCAGTGGGTACATATGTCAGTAACAGCAGCATGTCAGTGGCTACATATGTCAGTAGCAGCAGCCTGTCAGTGGGTGCATATGTCAGTAACAGCAGTGTGTCAGTGGGTACATATGTCAGTAACAGCAGCCTGTCAGTGGGTACATATGTCAGTAACAGCATCCTGTCAGTGGGTACATACGTCAGTAACAGCAGCCTGTCAGTGGGTACATATGTCAGTAACAGCTTCATGTCAGCGAGTACATATGTCAGTAGCAGCAGCCTGTCAGTGGGTGCAGCTGCATGTCAGTGGGTGCATATGTCAGTAACAGCAGCGTGTCAGTGGGTGCATATGTTAGTAATAGCAGCCTGTCTGTGGGTACATATGTTAGTAACAGCAGCCTGTCAGTGGGTACATATGTCAGTAACAGCAGTCTGTCAGTGGGTACATATGTCAGTAACAGCAATGTGTCAGTGGGTGCATATGTCAGTAACAGCAGACTGTCAGTGGGTACATATGTCAGTAACAGCAGCTTGTCAGTGGGTACATATGTCAGTAACAGCAATGTGTCAGTGGGTGCATATGTCAGTAACAGCAGCCTGTCAGTGGGTACATATGTCAGTAATAGCAGCCTGTCAGTGGGTATATATGTCAGTAACAGCAGCTTGTCAGTGGGTACATATGTCAGTAACAGCAGCCTGTCAGTGGGTACATATGTCAGTAACAGCTGCATGTCAGTGGGTACATATGTCAGTAACATCAGCCTGTTAGTGGGTACATATGTCAGTAACAGCTGCAAGTCAGTGGGTACATACGTCAGTAACAGCAGCATGTCAGTGGGTACATACGTCAGTAACAGCAGTATGTCAGTGGGTACATACGTCATTAACAGCAGCCTGTCAGTGGGTGCATACGTTAGTAACAGATGCCTGTCAGTGGGTGCGTATGTCAGTAACAGCAGTGTGTCAGTGGGTGCACATGTCAGTAACAGCAGCTTGTCAGTGGGTACATATGTCAGTAACAGCAGCCTGTCAGTGGGTACATATGTCAGTAACAGCAGCCTGTCAGTGGGTACATACGTCAGTAATAGCAGCCTGTCAGTGGGTACATATGTTAGTAACAGCAGCCTGTCAGTGGGTACATATGTCAGTAACAGCAGTGTGTTAGTGGGTACATATGTCAGTAACAGCAGTGTGTTAGTGGGTACATATGTCAGTAACAGCAGTGTGTCAGTAGGTACATATGTAACAGCAGTGTGTCAGTTGGTACATATGTCAGTAACAGCAGTTTGTCAGTAGGTACATATGTCAGTAACAGCAGTGTGTCAGTAGGTACATATGTAACAGCAGTGTATCATTGGGTACATACGTCAGTAACAGCAGCCTGTCAGTGGGTACATATGTCAGTAACAGCTGCATGTCAGTGGGTACATATGTCAGTAACATCAGCCTGTTAGTGGGTACATATGTCAGTAACAGCTGCAAGTCAGTGGGTACATACGTCAGTAACAGCAGCATGTCAGTGGGTACATACGTCAGTAACAGCAGTATGTCAGTGGGTACATACGTCAGTAACAGCAGCCTGTCAGTGGGTGCATACGTTAGTAACAGATGCCTGTCAGTGGGTGCGTATGTCAGTAACAGCAGTGTGTCAGTGGGTACATATGTCAGTAACAGCAGTGTGTCAGTAGGTACATATGTAACAGCAGTGTGTCAGTAGGTACATATGTCAGTAACAGCAGTGTGTCAGTAGGTACATATGTAACAGCAGTGTGTCAGTAGGTACATATGTCAGTAACAGCAGTGTGTCAGTAGGTACATATGTAACAGCAGTGTGTCAGTGGGTACATATGTAACAGCAGTGTGTCAGTGGGTACATACGTCAGTAACAGCAGTGTGTCAGTGTGTACATACGTTAGTAATAGCAGCCTGTCAGTGGGTACATATATCAGTAACAGCAGCCTGTCAGTGGGTACATATGTCAGTAACAGCAGCCTGTCAGTGGGTACATGTCAGTAACAGCAGTGTGTCAGTAGGTACATATGTCAGTAACAGCAGTGTGTCAGTAGGTATATATGTAACAGCAGTGTGTCAGTGGGTACATATGTCAGTAACAGCAGCCTGTCAGTGGGTACATACGTCAGTAACAGCAGCCTGTCAGTGGGTACATATGTCAGTAACAGCAGCATGTCAGTGGCTACATATGTCAGTAGCAGCAGCCTGTCAGTGGGTGCATATGTCAGTAACAGCAGTGTGTCAGTGGGTACATATGTCTGTAACAGCAGCCTGTCAGTGGGTACATATGTCAGTAACAGCAGCCTGTCAGTGGGTACATACGTCAGTAACAGCAGTGTGTCAGTGTGTACATACGTTAGTAATAGCAGCCTGTCAGTGGGTACATATATCAGTAACAGCTTCATGTCAGCGGGTACATATGTCAGTAGCAGCAGCCTGTCAGTGGGTGCAGCTGCATGTCAGTGGGTGCATATGTCAGTAACAGCAGCGTGTCAGTGGGTGCATATGTCAGTAATAGCAGCCTGTCTGTGGGTACATATGTTAGTAACAGCAGCCTGTCAGTGGGTACATATGTCAGTAACAGCAGTCTGTCAGTGGGTACATATGTCAGTAACAGCAATGTGTCAGTGGGTGCATATGTCAGTAACAGCAGACTGTCAGTGGGTACATGTGTCAGTAACAGCAGCTTGTCAGTGGGTACATATGTCAGTAACAGCAATGTGTCAGTGGGTACATATGTCAGTAATAGCAGCCTGTCAGTGGGTATATATGTCAGTAACAGCAGCTTGTCAGTGGGTACATATGTCAGTAACAGCAGCCTGTCAGTGGGTACATATGTCAGTAACATCAGCCTGTTAGTGGGTACATATGTCAGTAACAGCTGCAAGTCAGTGGGTACATACGTCAGTAACAGCAGCATGTCAGTGGGTACATACGTCAGTAACAGCAGTATGTCAGTGGGTACATACGTCATTAACAGCAGCCTGTCAGTGGGTGCATACGTTAGTAACAGATGCCTGTCAGTGGGTGCGTATGTCAGTAACAGCAGTGTGTCAGTGGGTGCACATGTCAGTAACAGCAGCTTGTCAGTGGGTACATATGTCAGTAACAGCAGCATGTCAGTGGCTACATATGTCAGTAGCAGCAGCCTGTCAGTGGGTGCATATGTCAGTAACAGCAGTGTGTCAGTGGGTACATATGTCAGTAACAGCAGCCTGTCAGTGGGTACATATGTCAGTAACAGCATCCTGTCAGTGGGTACATACGTCAGTAACAGCAGCCTGTCAGTGGGTACATATATCAGTAACAGCAGCCTGTCAGTGGGTACATATGTCAGTAACAGCTTCATGTCAGCGGGTACATATGTCAGTAGCAGCAGCCTGTCAGTGGGTGCAGCTGCATGTCAGTGGGTGCATATGTCAGTAACAGCAGCGTGTCAGTGGGTGCATATGTTAGTAATAGCAGCCTGTCTGTGGGTACATATGTTAGTAACAGCAGCCTGTCAGTGGGTACATATGTCAGTAACAGCAGTCTGTCAGTGGGTACATATGTCAGTAACAGCAATGTGTCAGTGGGTGCATATGTCAGTAACAGCAGACTGTCAGTGGGTACATATGTCAGTAACAGCAGCCTGTCAGTGGGTGCATATGTCAGTAACAGCAGTGTGTCAGTGGGTACATATGTCTGTAACAGCAGCCTGTCAGTGGGTACATATGTCAGTAACAGCAGCCTGTCAGTGGGTACATACGTCAGTAACAGCAGTGTGTCAGTGTGTACATACGTTAGTAATAGCAGCCTGTCAGTGGGTACATATATCAGTAACAGCAGCCTGTCAGTGGGTACATATGTCAGTAACAGCAGCCTGTCAGTGGGTACATATGTCAGTAACAGCAGTGTGTCAGTAGGTACATATGTCAGTAACAGCAGTGTGTCAGTAGGTATATATGTAACAGCAGTGTGTCAGTGGGTACATAGGTCAGCACCAGCAGCTTGTCAGTGGGTACATATGTCAGTAACAGCAGCCTGTCAGTGGGTACATACGTCAGTAACAGCAGCCTGTCAGTGGGTACATATGTCAGTAACAGCAGCCTGTCAGTGGGTACATACGTCAGTAACAGCAGCCTGTCAGTGGGTACATATGTCAGTAACAGCAGCATGTCAGTGGCTACATATGTCAGTAGCAGCAGCCTGTCAGTGGGTGCATATGTCAGTAACAGCAGTGTGTCAGTGGGTACATATGTCTGTAACAGCAGCCTGTCAGTGGGTACATATGTCAGTAACAGCAGCCTGTCAGTGGGTACATACGTCAGTAACAGCAGCCTGTCAGTGGGTACATATATCAGTAACAGCAGCCTGTCAGTGGGTACATATGTCAGTAACAGCTTCATGTCAGCGGGTACATATGTCAGTAGCAGCAGCCTGTCAGTGGGTGCAGCTGCATGTCAGTGGGTGCATATGTCAGTAACAGCAGCGTGTCAGTGGGTGCATATGTCAGTAATAGCAGCCTGTCTGTGGGTACATATGTTAGTAACAGCAGCCTGTCAGTGGGTACATATGTCAGTAACAGCAGTCTGTCAGTGGGTACATATGTCAGTAACAGCAGCCTGTCAGTGGGTACATATGTCAGTAACATCAGCCTGTTAGTGGGTACATATGTCAGTAACAGCTGCAAGTCAGTGGGTACATACGTCAGTAACAGCAGCATGTCAGTGGGTACATACGTCAGTAACAGCAGTATGTCAGTGGGTACATACGTCATTAACAGCAGCCTGTCAGTGGGTGCATACGTTAGTAACAGATGCCTGTCAGTGGGTGCGTATGTCAGTAACAGCAGTGTGTCAGTGGGTGCACATGTCCGTAACAGCAGCTTGTCAGTGGGTACATATGTCAGTAACAGCAGCATGTCAGTGGCTACATATGTCAGTAGCAGCAGCCTGTCAGTGGGTGCATATGTCAGTAACAGCAGTGTGTCAGTGGGTACATATGTCAGTAACAGCAGCCTGTCAGTGGGTACATATGTCAGTAACAGCATCCTGTCAGTGGGTACATACGTCAGTAACAGCAGCCTGTCAGTGGGTACATATATCAGTAACAGCAGCCTGTCAGTGGGTACATATGTCAGTAACAGCTTCATGTCAGCGGGTACATATGTCAGTAGCAGCAGCCTGTCAGTGGGTGCAGCTGCATGTCAGTGGGTGCATATGTCAGTAACAGCAGCGTGTCAGTGGGTGCATATGTTAGTAATAGCAGCCTGTCTGTGGGTACATATGTTAGTAACAGCAGCCTGTCAGTGGGTACATATGTCAGTAACAGCAGTCTGTCAGTGGGTACATATGTCAGTAACAGCAATGTGTCAGTGGGTGCATATGTCAGTAACAGCAGACTGTCAGTGGGTACATATGTCAGTAACAGCAACCTGTCAGTGGGTGCATATGTCAGTAACAGCAGTGTGTCAGTGGGTACATATGTCTGTAACAGCAGCCTGTCAGTGGGTACATATGTCAGTAACAGCAGCCTGTCAGTGGGTACATACGTCAGTAACAGCAGTGTGTCAGTGTGTACATACGTTAGTAATAGCAGCCTGTCAGTGGGTACATATATCAGTAACAGCAGCCTGTCAGTGGGTACATATGTCAGTAACAGCAGCCTGTCAGTGGGTACATATGTCAGTAACAGCAGTGTGTCAGTAGGTACATATGTCAGTAACAGCAGTGTGTCAGTAGGTATATATGTAACAGCAGTGTGTCAGTGGGTACATAGGTCAGCACCAGCAGCTTGTCAGTGGGTACATATGTCAGTAACAGCAGCCTGTCAGTGGGTACATACGTCAATAACAGCAGCCTGTCAGTGGGTACATATGTCAGTAACAGCAGCCTGTCAGTGGGTACATACGTCAGTAACAGCAGCCTGTCAGTGGGTACATATGTCAGTAACAGCAGCATGTCAGTGGCTACATATGTCAGTAGCAGCAGCCTGTCAGTGGGTGCATATGTCAGTAACAGCAGTGTGTCAGTGGGTACATATGTCTGTAACAGCAGCCTGTCAGTGGGTACATATGTCAGTAACAGCAGCCTGTCAGTGGGTACATACGTCAGTAACAGCAGCCTGTCAGTGGGTACATATATCAGTAACAGCAGCCTGTCAGTGGGTACATATGTCAGTAACAGCTTCATGTCAGCGGGTACATATGTCAGTAGCAGCAGCCTGTCAGTGGGTGCAGCTGCATGTCAGTGGGTGCATATGTCAGTAACAGCAGCGTGTCAGTGGGTGCATATGTCAGTAATAGCAGCCTGTCTGTGGGTACATATGTTAGTAACAGCAGCCTGTCAGTGGGTACATATGTCAGTAACAGCAGTCTGTCAGTGGGTACATATGTCAGTAACAGCAATGTGTCAGTGGGTGCATATGTCAGTAACAGCAGACTGTCAGTGGGTACATGTGTCAGTAACAGCAGCTTGTCAGTGGGTACATATGTCAGTAACAGCAATGTGTCAGTGGGTACATATGTCAGTAATAGCAGCCTGTCAGTGGGTATATATGTCAGTAACAGCAGCTTGTCAGTGGGTACATATGTCAGTAACAGCAGCCTGTCAGTGGGTACATATGTCAGTAACATCAGCCTGTTAGTGGGTACATATGTCAGTAACAGCTGCAAGTCAGTGGGTACATACGTCAGTAACAGCAGCATGTCAGTGGGTACATACGTCGGTAACAGCAGTATGTCAGTGGGTACATACGTCATTAACAGCAGCCTGTCAGTGGGTGCATACGTTAGTAACAGATGCCTGTCAGTGGGTGCGTATGTCAGTAACAGCAGTGTGTCAGTGGGTGCACATGTCAGTAACAGCAGCTTGTCAGTGGGTACATATGTCAGTAACAGCAGCATGTCAGTGGCTACATATGTCAGTAGCAGCAGCCTGTCAGTGGGTGCATATGTCAGTAACAGCAGTGTGTCAGTGGGTACATATGTCAGTAACAGCAGCCTGTCAGTGGGTACATATGTCAGTAACAGCATCCTGTCAGTGGGTACATACGTCAGTAACAGCAGCCTGTCAGTGGGTACATATATCAGTAACAGCAGCCTGTCAGTGGGTACATATGTCAGTAACAGCTTCATGTCAGCGGGTACATATGTCAGTAGCAGCAGCCTGTCAGTGGGTGCAGCTGCATGTCAGTGGGTGCATATGTCAGTAACAGCAGCGTGTCAGTGGGTGCATATGTTAGTAATAGCAGCCTGTCTGTGGGTACATATGTTAGTAACAGCAGCCTGTCAGTGGGTACATATGTCAGTAACAGCAGTCTGTCAGTGGGTACATATGTCAGTAACAGCAATGTGTCAGTGGGTGCATATGTCAGTAACAGCAGACTGTCAGTGGGTACATATGTCAGTAACAGCAGCTTGTCAGTGGGTACATATGTCAGTAACAGCAATGTGTCAGTGGGTGCATATGTCAGTAACAGCAGCCTGTCAGTGGGTACATATGTCAGTAATAGCAGCCTGTCAGTGGGTATATATGTCAGTAACAGCAGCTTGTCAGTGGGTACATATGTCAGTAACAGCAGCCTGTCAGTGGGTACATATGTCAGTAACAGCTGCATGTCAGTGGGTACATATGTCAGTAACATCAGCCTGTTAGTGGGTACATATGTCAGTAACAGCTGCAAGTCAGTGGGTACATACGTCAGTAACAGCAGCATGTCAGTGGGTACATACGTCAGTAACAGCAGTATGTCAGTGGGTACATACGTCATTAACAGCAGCCTGTCAGTGGGTGCATACGTTAGTAACAGATGCCTGTCAGTGGGTGCGTATGTCAGTAACAGCAGTGTGTCAGTGGGTGCACATGTCAGTAACAGCAGCTTGTCAGTGGGTACATATGTCAGTAACAGCAGCCTGTCAGTGGGTACATATGTCAGTAACAGCAGCCTGTCAGTGGGTACATACGTCAGTAACATCAGCCTGTTAGTGGGTACATATGTCAGTAACAGCTGCAAGTCAGTGGGTACATACGTCAGTAACAGCAGCATGTCAGTGGGTACATACGTCAGTAACAGCAGTATGTCAGTGGGTACATACGTCAGTAACAGCAGCCTGTCAGTGGGTGCATACGTTAGTAACAGATGCCTGTCAGTGGGTGCGTATGTCAGTAACAGCAGTGTGTCAGTGGGTACATATGTCAGTAACAGCAGCCTGTCAGTGGGTACATATGTCAGTAACAGCAGCATGTCAGTGGCTACATATGTCAGTAGCAGCAGCCTGTCAGTGGGTGCATATGTCAGTAATAGCAGCCTGTCTGTGGGTACATATGTTAGTAACAGCAGCCTGTCAGTGGGTACATATGTCAGTAACAGCAGTCTGTCAGTGGGTACATATGTCAGTAACAGCAATGTGTCAGTGGGTGCATATGTCAGTAACAGCAGACTGTCAGTGGGTACATGTGTCAGTAACAGCAGCTTGTCAGTGGGTACATATGTCAGTAACAGCAATGTGTCAGTGGGTACATATGTCAGTAATAGCAGCCTGTCAGTGGGTATATATGTCAGTAACAGCAGCTTGTCAGTGGGTACATATGTCAGTAACAGCAGCCTGTCAGTGGGTACATATGTCAGTAACATCAGCCTGTTAGTGGGTACATATGTCAGTAACAGCTGCAAGTCAGTGGGTACATACGTCAGTAACAGCAGCATGTCAGTGGGTACATACGTCAGTAACAGCAGTATGTCAGTGGGTACATACGTCATTAACAGCAGCCTGTCAGTGGGTGCATACGTTAGTAACAGATGCCTGTCAGTGGGTGCGTATGTCAGTAACAGCAGTGTGTCAGTGGGTGCACATGTCAGTAACAGCAGCTTGTCAGTGGGTACATATGTCAGTAACAGCAGCATGTCAGTGGCTACATATGTCAGTAGCAGCAGCCTGTCAGTGGGTGCATATGTCAGTAACAGCAGTGTGTCAGTGGGTACATATGTCAGTAACAGCAGCCTGTCAGTGGGTACATATGTCAGTAACAGCATCCTGTCAGTGGGTACATACGTCAGTAACAGCAGCCTGTCAGTGGGTACATATATCAGTAACAGCAGCCTGTCAGTGGGTACATATGTCAGTAACAGCTTCATGTCAGCGGGTACATATGTCAGTAGCAGCAGCCTGTCAGTGGGTGCAGCTGCATGTCAGTGGGTGCATATGTCAGTAACAGCAGCGTGTCAGTGGGTGCATATGTTAGTAATAGCAGCCTGTCTGTGGGTACATATGTTAGTAACAGCAGCCTGTCAGTGGGTACATATGTCAGTAACAGCAGTCTGTCAGTGGGTACATATGTCAGTAACAGCAATGTGTCAGTGGGTGCATATGTCAGTAACAGCAGACTGTCAGTGGGTACATATGTCAGTAACAGCAGCTTGTCAGTGGGTACATATGTCAGTAACAGCAATGTGTCAGTGGGTGCATATGTCAGTAACAGCAGCCTGTCAGTGGGTACATATGTCAGTAATAGCAGCCTGTCAGTGGGTATATATGTCAGTAACAGCAGCTTGTCAGTGGGTACATATGTCAGTAACAGCAGCCTGTCAGTGGGTACATATGTCAGTAACAGCTGCATGTCAGTGGGTACATACGTCAGTAACAGCAGCATGTCAGTGGGTACATACGTCAGTAACAGCAGTATGTCAGTGGGTACATACGTCATTAACAGCAGCCTGTCAGTGGGTGCATACGTTAGTAACAGATGCCTGTCAGTGGGTGCGTATGTCAGTAACAGCAGTGTGTCAGTGGGTGCACATGTCAGTAACAGCAGCTTGTCAGTGGGTACATATGTCAGTAACAGCAGCCTGTCAGTGGGTACATATGTCAGTAACAGCAGCCTGTCAGTGGGTACATACGTCAGTAATAGCAGCCTGTCAGTGGGTACATATGTTAGTAACAGCAGCCTGTCAGTGGGTACATATGTCAGTAACAGCAGTGTGTTAGTGGGTACATATGTCAGTAACAGCAGTGTGTTAGTGGGTACATATGTCAGTAACAGCAGTGTGTCAGTAGGTACATATGTAACAGCAGTGTGTCAGTTGGTACATATGTCAGTAACAGCAGTTTGTCAGTAGGTACATATGTCAGTAACAGCAGTGTGTCAGTAGGTACATATGTAACAGCAGTGTATCATTGGGTACATACGTCAGTAACAGCAGCCTGTCAGTGGGTACATATGTCAGTAACAGCTGCATGTCAGTGGGTACATATGTCAGTAACATCAGCCTGTTAGTGGGTACATATGTCAGTAACAACTGCAAGTCAGTGGGTACATACGTCAGTAACAGCAGCATGTCAGTGGGTACATACGTCAGTAACAGCAGTATGTCAGTGGGTACATACGTCAGTAACAGCAGCCTGTCAGTGGGTGCATACGTTAGTAACAGATGCCTGTCAGTGGGTGCGTATGTCAGTAACAGCAGTGTGTCAGTGGGTACATATGTCAGTAACAGCAGCCTGTCAGTGGGTACATATGTCAGTAACAGCAGCCTGTCAGTGGGTACATACGTCAGTAACAGCAGCCTGTCAGTGGGTGCATATGTCAGTAACAGCAGTGTGTCAGTGGGTACATATGTAACAGCAGTTTGTCAGTAGGTACATATGTCAGTAACAGCAGTGTGTCAGTGGGTACATATGTCAGTAGCAGCAGCCTGTCAGTGGGTGCATATGTCAGTAACCAGTGTTCGCAAATACGCGGAAACAGCGGTGACACCACAGGGCCCTGGTGGTGCGGAAGGTACGTGCTCTACCTGGCGCAATGTGTATAACGGCGTGCTCTACCTGGCGCAATGTGTATAACAGCGTGCTCTACCTGGCGCAATGTGTATAACGTGCTCTACCTGGCGCAGTGTGTATAACGTGCTCTACCTGGCGCAATGTGTATAACGGCTTGCTCTACCTGGCGCAATGTGTATAACGGCGTGCTCTACCTGGCGCAATGTGTATAACGGCGTGCTCTACCTGGCGCAATGTGTATAACGGCGTGCTCTACCTGGCGCAGTGTGTATAACGGCGTGCTCTACCTGGCGCAGTGTGTATAACGGCGTGCTCTACCTGGCGCATTGTGTATAAGGGCGTGCTCTACCTGGCGCAATGTGTATAACGGCGTGCTCTACCTGGCGCAGTGTGTATAACGGCGTGCTCTACCTGGCGCATTGTGTATAACGTGCTCTACCTGGCGCAGTGTGTATAACGGCGTGCTCTACCTGGCGCATTGTGTATAAGGGCGTGCTCTACCTGGCGCAATGTGTATAACGGCGTGTCAGTGGGTACATATGTCAGTAACATCAGCCTGTTAGTGGGTACATATGTCAGTAACAGCTGCAAGTCAGTGGGTACATACGTCAGTAACAGCAGCATGTCAGTGGGTACATACGTCAGTAACAGCAGTATGTCAGTGGGTACATACGTCAGTAACAGCAGCCTGTCAGTGGGTGCATACGTTAGTAACAGATGCCTGTCAGTGGGTGCGTATGTCAGTAACAGCAGTGTGTCAGTGGGTACATATGTCAGTAACAGCAGCCTGTCAGTGGGTACATATGTCAGTAGCAGCAGCCTGTCAGTGGGTGCATATGTCAGTAACCAGTGTTCGCAAATACGCGGAAACAGCGGTGACACCACAGGGCCCTGGTGGTGCGGAAGGTACGTGCTCTACCTGGCGCAATGTGTATAACGGCGTGCTCTACCTGGCGCAATGTGTATAACAGCGTGCTCTACCTGGCGCAATGTGTATAACGTGCTCTACCTGGCGCAGTGTGTATAACGTGCTCTACCTGGCGCAATGTGTATAACGGCTTGCTCTACCTGGCGCAATGTGTATAACGGCGTGCTCTACCTGGCGCAATGTGTATAACGGCGTGCTCTACCTGGCGCAATGTGTATAACGGCGTGCTCTACCTGGCGCAGTGTGTATAACGGCGTGCTCTACCTGGCGCAGTGTGTATAACGGCGTGCTCTACCTGGCGCATTGTGTATAAGGGCGTGCTCTACCTGGCGCAATGTGTATAACGGCGTGCTCTACCTGGCGCAGTGTGTATAACGGCGTGCTCTACCTGGCGCATTGTGTATAACGTGCTCTACCTGGCGCAGTGTGTATAACGGCGTGCTCTACCTGGCGCATTGTGTATAAGGGCGTGCTCTACCTGGCGCAATGTGTATAACGGCGTGTCAGTGGGTACATATGTCAGTAACATCAGCCTGTTAGTGGGTACATATGTCAGTAACAGCTGCAAGTCAGTGGGTACATACGTCAGTAACAGCAGCATGTCAGTGGGTACATACGTCAGTAACAGCAGTATGTCAGTGGGTACATACGTCAGTAACAGCAGCCTGTCAGTGGGTGCATACGTTAGTAACAGATGCCTGTCAGTGGGTGCGTATGTCAGTAACAGCAGTGTGTCAGTGGGTACATATGTCAGTAACAGCAGCCTGTCAGTGGGTACATATGTCAGTAACAGCAGCCTGTCAGTGGGTACATACGTCAGTAACAGCAGCCTGTCAGTGGGTGCATATGTCAGTAACAGCAGTGTGTCAGTGGGTACATATGTAACAGCAGTTTGTCAGTAGGTACATATGTCAGTAACAGCAGTGTGTCAGTGGGTACATATGTCAGTAGCAGCAGCCTGTCAGTGGGTGCATATGTCAGTAACCAGTGTTCGCAAATACGCGGAAACAGCGGTGACACCACAGGGCCCTGGTGGTGCGGAAGGTACGTGCTCTACCTGGCGCAATGTGTATAACGGCGTGCTCTACCTGGCGCAATGTGTATAACAGCGTGCTCTACCTGGCGCAATGTGTATAACGTGCTCTACCTGGCGCAGTGTGTATAACGTGCTCTACCTGGCGCAATGTGTATAACGGCTTGCTCTACCTGGCGCAATGTGTATAACGGCGTGCTCTACCTGGCGCAATGTGTATAACGGCGTGCTCTACCTGGCGCAATGTGTATAACGGCGTGCTCTACCTGGCGCAGTGTGTATAACGGCGTGCTCTACCTGGCGCAGTGTGTATAACGGCGTGCTCTATCTGCGCAATGTGTATAACGGCGTGCTCTACCTGGCGCAATGTGTATAAGGGCGTGCTCTACCTGGCGCAATGTGTATAAGGGCGTGCTCTACCTGGCGCAGTGTGTATAAGGGCGTGCTCTACCTGGCGTAATGTGTATAACGGCGTGCTCTACCTGGCGCAGTGTGTATAAGGGCGTGCTCTACCTGGTGCAGTGTGTATAACGGCGTGCTCTACCTGGCGCAGTGTGTATAACGGCGTGCTCTACCTGGCGCATTGTGTATAAGGGCGTGCTCTACCTGGCGCAATGTGTATAACGGCGTGCTCTACCTGGCGCAGTGTGTATAACGGCGTGCTCTACCTGGCGCATTGTGTATAACGTGCTCTACCTGGCGCAGTGTGTATAACGGCGTGCTCTACCTGGCGCATTGTGTATAAGGGCGTGCTCTACCTGGCGCAATGTGTATAACGGCGTGCTCTACCTGGCGCAGTGTGTATAACGGCGTGCTCTACCTGGCGCATTGTGTATAACGTGCTCTACCTGGCGCAGTGTGTATAACGGCGTGCTCTACCTGCGGTAGTGTGTATAATGGCGTGCTCTACCTGGCGCAATGTGTATAAGGGCGTGCTCTACCTGGCGCAATGTGTATAAGGGCGTGCTCTACCTGGCGCAGTGTGTATAACTGCGTGCTCTACCTGGCGCAATGTGTATAACGTGCTCTACCTGGCGCAGTGTGTATAACGTGCTCTACCTGGCACAGTATGTATAAGGGCGTGCTCTACCTGGCGCAGTGTGTATAAGGGCGTGCTCTACCTGGCGCAGTGTGTATAACGTGCTCTACCTGGCGCAGTGTGTATAAGGGCGTGCTCTACCTGGCGCAATGTGTATAACGGCGTGCTCTACCTGGCGCAATGTGTATAACAGTGTGCTCTACCTGGCGCAATGTGTATAAGGGCGTGCTCTACCTGGCGCAGTGTGTATAACTGCGTGCTCTACCTGGCGCAGTGTGTATAACGGCGTGCTCTACCTGGCGCAATGTGTATAACGGCGTGCTCTACCTGGCGCAGTGTGTATAAGGGCGTGCTCTACCTGGCGCAGTGTGTATAAGGGTGTGCTCTACCTGGCGCAGTGTGTATAACGGCGTGCTCTACCTGGCGCAGTGTGTATAACGGCGTGCTCTACCTGGCGCAGTGTGTATAACGGCGTGCTCTACCTGGTGCAGTGTGTATAACGGCGTGCTCTACCTGGCGCAGTGTGTATAACGTGCTCTACCTGGCGCAGTGTGTATAATGGCGTGCTCTACCTGGCGCAGTGTGTATAACGGCGTGCTCTACCTGGCGCAGTGTGTATAACGGCATGCTCTACCTGGCGCAGTGTGTATAACGGCGTGCTCTACCTGGCGCAGTGTGTATAACGGCGTGCTCTACCTGGCGCAGTGTGTATAACGGCGTGCTCTACCTGGCGCAGTGTGTATAACGGCGTGCTCTACCTGGCGCATTGTGTATAAGGGCGTGCTCTACCTGGCGCAGTGTGTATAACGGCGTGCTCTACCTGGCGCAGTGTGTATAATGGCGTGCTCTACCTGGCGCAGTGTGTATAATGGCGTGCTCTACCTGGCGCAATGTGTATAAGGGCGTGCTCTACCTGGCGCAATGTGTATAAGGGCGTGCTCTACCTGGCGCAGTGTGTATAACGGCGTGCTCTACCTGGCGCAATGTGTATAACGGGCTCTACCTGGCGCAGTGTGTATAACGTGCTCTACCTGGCGCAGTGTGTATAAGGGCGTGCTCTACCTGGCGCAGTGTGTATAAGGGCGTGCTCTACCTGGCGCAGTGTGTATAACGTGCTCTACCTGGCGCAGTGTGTATAACGGCGTGCTCTACCTGGCGCAATGTGTATAACGTGCTCTACCTGGCGCAGTGTGTATAACGTGCTCTACCTGGCGCAGTGTGTATAAGGGCGTGCTCTACCTGGCGCAGTGTGTATAAGGGCGTGCTCTACCTGGCGCAGTGTGTATAACGTGCTCTACCTGGTGCAGTGTGTATAACGTGCTCTACCTGGCGCAGTGTGTATAACGTGCTCTACCTGGCGCAGTGTGTATAACGTGCTCTACCTGGCGCAGTGTGTATAATGTGCTCTACCTGGTGAAGTGTGTTTAACGTGCTCTACCTGGCGCAGTGTGTATAACGTGCTCTACCTGGCGCAGTGTGTATAACGTGCTCTATCTGGCGCAGTGTGTATAACGTGCTCTACCTGGCGAAGTGTGTATAACGTGCTCTACCTGGCGCAGTGTATATAACGTGCTGTACCTGGCGCAGTGTGTATAACGTGCTCTACCTGGCGCAGTGTGTATAACGGCGTGCTCTACCTGGCGCAGTGTATATAACGGCGTGCTCTACCTGGCGCAGTGTGTATAACGTGCTCTACCTGGCGCAGTGTGTATAACGTGCTCTACCTGGTGCAGTGTATATAGGAGGTTCTACCTGGTGCAATGTGTATAAGCGGCACTACAGTGTGGTGTAATGTCAATTGGCACTATTATGTGGTCACGCCCCTTCCCCATGAAGCCATGC
Source organism: Pseudophryne corroboree (assembly GCF_028390025.1). Lineage (NCBI taxonomy): Eukaryota > Metazoa > Chordata > Amphibia > Anura > Myobatrachidae > Pseudophryne > Pseudophryne corroboree. The sequence goes on along the minus strand of NC_086447.1, from coordinate 913,931,034 downwards.
ACCTAAATTTTTGCGGCGCGCCTGGGGCGCGCACCGCCTATAGTTTCTATTCTAGGAGGTGGAGCTCCAATTCGCTTTCTGCCAAAGGGCACCAAAATATCTAGTTAAAGCTCTGGGGCAGAGTGTCCTGCATGCTACACAGTCCAGCAGCACTGTCACCACATGCCCCCACCTTGCAACACTTCTGTAGTGTCCAAATAAGATTAATATTATTAAAAACCTTAATTCCGATGGGACCCAGAACAGAACCGGTAGGACCCCAATTTTTGAAAGTGAGGGGTCCCTGGGACCCACTTTTTTTTGGGCTCAGCGCGATCACTGGTAACAGCAGTGTGTCAGTGGGTACATATGTCAGTAACAGCAGTGTGTCAGTGGGTACATATGTCAGTAACAGCAGCCTGTCAGTGGGTACATACGTCAGTAATAGCAGCCTGTCAGTGGGTACATATGTTAGTAACAGCAGCCTGTCAGTGGGTACATATGTCAGTAACAGCAGCCTGTCAGTGGGTACATATGTCAGTAACAGCAGCCTGTCAGTGGGTACATACGTCAGTAATAGCAGCCTGTCAGTGGGTACATATATCAGTAACAGCAGCCTGTCAGTGGGTACATATGTCAGTAACAGCAGTGTGTTAGTGGGTACATATGTCAGTAACAGCAGTGTGTTAGTGGGTACATATGTCAGTAACAGCAGTGTGTTAGTAGGTACATATGTCAGTAACAGCAGTGTGTCAGTAGGTACATATGTAACAGCAGTGTGTCAGTTGGTACATATGTCAGTAACAGCAGTTTGTCAGTAGGTACATATGTCAGTAACAGCAGTGTGTCAGTAGGTACATATGTAACAGCAGTGTGTCAGTGGGTACATACGTCAGTAACAGCAGTGTGTCAGAGGGTACATACGTCAGTAACAGCAGCATGTCAGTGGGTACATATGTCAGTAACAGCAGCCTGTCAGTGGGTACATATGTCAGTAACTGCAGTGTGTCAGTAGGTACATATGTCAGTAACAGCAGTGTGTCAGTAGATATATATGTAACAGCAGTGTGTCAGTGGGTACATAGGCCAGCACCAGCAGCTTGTCAGTGGGTACATATGTCAGTAACAGCAGCCTGTCAGTGGGTACATATGTCAGTAACAGCAGCATGTCAGTGGGTGCATATGTCAGCAACAGCAGTGTGTCAGTGGGTACATATGTCAGTAACAGCAGTGTGTCAGTGGGTACATATGTCAGTAACAGCAGCCTGTCAGTGGGTACATACGTCAGTAACAGCCGCCTGTCAGTGGGTACATATGTCAGTAACAGCTTCATGTCAGCGGGTACATATGTCACTAGAAGCAGCCTGTCAGTGGGTGCAGCTGCATGTCAGTGGGTACATATGTCAGTAGCAGCAGCCTGTCAGTGGGTGCATATGTCAGTAACAGCAGTGTGTCAGTAGGTATATATGTAACAGCAGTGTGTCAGTGGGTACATAGGCCAGCACCAGCAGCTTGTCAGTGGGTACATATGTCAGTAACAGCAGCCTGTCAGTGGGTACATACGTCAGTAACAGCAGACTGTCAGTGGGTACATATGTCAGTAACAGCAGCATGTCAGTGGGTACATATGTCAGTAGCAGCAGCCTGTCAGTGGGTACTTATGTCAGTAACAGCAGCATGTCAGTGGGTACATATGTCAGTAGCAGCAGCCTGTCAGTGGGTGCATATGTCAGTAACAGCAGTGTGTCAGTGGGTACATATGTCAGTAACAGCAGCCTGTCAGTGGGTACATATGTCAGTAACAGCAGCCTGTCAGTGGGTGCATATGTCAGTAACAGCAGTGTGTCAGTAGGTATATATGTAACAGCAGTGTGTTAGTGCGTACATAGGCCAGCACTAGCAGCTTGTCAGTGGGTACATATGTCAGTAACAGCAGCCTCTCAGTGGGTACATACGTCAGTAACAGCCGCCTGTCAGCGGGTACATATGTCAGTAACAGCAGCATGTCAGTGGGTACATATGTCAGTAGCAGCAGCCTGTCAGTGGGTGCATATGTCAGTAACAGCAGCCTGTCAGTGGGTACATATGTCAGTAACAGCAGCCTGTCAGTGGGTACATACGTCCGTAATAGCAGCCTGTCAGTGGGTACATATGTCAGTAACAGCAGCCGTCAGTGGGTACATATGTCAGTAACAGCAGTGTGTTAGAGGGTACATATGTCAGTAACAGCAGTGTGTCAGTAGGTACATATGTAACAGCAGTGTGTCAGTAGGTACATATGTCAGTAACAGCAGTGTGTCAGTAGGTACATATGTAACAGCAGTGTGTCAGTAGGTACATATGTCAGTAACAGCAGTGTGTCAGTAGGTACATATGTAACAGCAGTGTGTCAGTGGGTACATATGTCAGTAACAGCAGCATGTCAGTGGGTACATGTCAGTAACAGCAGCCTGTCAGTGGGTACATATGTCAGTAACAGCAGTGTCAGTAGGTACATATGTCAGTAACAGCAGTGTGTCAGTAGGTACATATGAAACAGCAGTGTGTCAGTTAGTACATATGTCAGTAACAGCAGTTTGTCAGTAGGTACATATGTCAGTAACAGCAGTGTGTCAGTAGGTACATATGTAACAGCAGTGTGTCAGTGGGTACATACGTCAGTAACATCAGTGTGTCAGTGGGTACATACGTCAGTAACAGCAGCATGTCAGTGGGTACATATGTCAGTAACTGCAGTGTGTCAGTAGATATATATGTAACAGCAGTGTGTCAGTGGGTACATAGGCCAGCACCAGCAGCTTGTCAGTGGGTACATATGTCAGTAACAGCAGCCTGTCAGTGGGTACATATGTCAGTAACAGCAGCATGTCAGTGGGTGCATATGTCAGTAACAGCAGTGTGTCAGTGGGCACATATTTCAGTAACAGCAGTGTGTCAGTGGGTACATATGTCAGTAACAGCAGCCTGTCAGTGGGTACATACGTCAGTAACAGCCGCCTGTCAGTGGGTACATATGTCAGTAACAGCTTCATGTCAGCGGGTACATATGTCAGTAGCAGCAGCCTGTCAGTGGGTGCAGCTGCATGTCAGTGGGTACATATGTCAGTAGCAGCAGCCTGTCAGTGGGTGCATATGTCAGTAACAGCAGTGTGTCAGTAGGTATATATGTAACAGCAGTGTGTCAGTGGGTACATAGGCCAGCACCAGCAGCTTGTCAGTGGGTACATATGTCAGTAACAGCAGCCTGTCAGTGGGTACATACGTCAGTAACAGCAGACTGTCAGTGGGTACATATGTCAGTAACAGCAGCATGTCAGTGGGTACATATGTCAGTAGCAGCAGCCTGTCAGTGGGTACTTATGTCAGTAACAGCAGCATGTCAGTGGGTACATATGTCAGTAGCAGCAGCCTGTCAGTGGGTGCATATGTCAGTAACAGCAGTGTGTCAGTGGGTACATATGTCAGTAACAGCAGCCTGTCAGTGGGTACATATGTCAGTAAAAGCAGCCTGTCAGTGGGTACATACGTCAGTAAAAGCAGCCTGTCAGTGGGTACATACGTCAGTAATAGCGGCCTGTCAGTGGGTACATATATCAGTAACAGCAGCCTGTCAGTGGGTACATATGTCAGTAACAGCAGTGTGTTAGTTGGTACATATGTCAGTAACAGCAGTGTGTTAGTAGGTACATATGTCAGTAACAGCAGTGTGTCAGTAGGTACATATGTAACAGCAGTGTGTCAGTTGGTACATATGTCAGTAACAGCAGTTTGTCAGTAGGTACATATGTCAGTAAGAGCAGTGTGTCAGTAGGTACATATGTAACAGCAGTGTGTCAGTGGGTACATATGTCAGTAACAGCAGTGTGTCAGTGGGTACATACGTCAGTAACAGCAGCATGTCAGTGGGTACATATGTCAGTAACAGCAGCCTGTCAGTGGGTACATATGTCAGTAACAGCAGTGTATCAGTAGGTACATATGTAACAGCAGTGTGTCAGTAGGTACATATGTCAGTAACAGCAGTGTGTCAGTAGGTACATATGTAACAGCAGTGTGTCAGTGGGTACATAGGCCAGCACCAGCAGCTTGTCAGTGGGTACATATGTCAGTAACAGCAGCCTGTCAGTGGGTACATACGTCAGTAACAGCAGCCTGTCAGTGGGTACATATGTCAGTAACAGCAGCATGTCAGTGGGTACATATGTCAGTAGCAGCAGCCTGTCAGTGGGTGCATATGTCAGTAACAGCAGTGTGTCAGTGGGTACATATGTCAGTAACAGCAGTGTGTCAGTGGGTACATATGTCAGTAACAGCAGCCTGTCAGTGGGTACATATGTCAGTAACAGCAGCCTGTCAGTGGGTACATACGTCAGTAACAGCAGCCTGTCAGTGGGTACATATGTCAGTAACAGCTTCATGTCAGCGGGTACATATGTCAGTAGCAGCAGCCTGTCAGTGGGTGCAGCTGCATGTCAGTGGGTACATATGTCAGTAGCAGCAGCCTGTCAGTGGGTGCATATGTCAGTAACAGCAGTGTGTCAGTAGGTATATATGTAACAGCAGTGTGTTAGTGGGTACATAGGCCAGCACTAGCAGCTTGTCAGTGGGTACATATGTCAGTAACAGCAGCCTCTCAGTGGGTACATACGTCAGTAACAGCAGCCTGTCAGCGGGTACATATGTCAGTAACAGCAGCATGTCAGTGGGTACATATGTCAGTAGCAGCAGCCTGTCAGTGGGTGCATATGTCAGTAACAGCAGCCTGTCAGTGGGTACATATGTCAGTAACAGCAGCCTGTCAGTGGGTACATACGTCTGTAATAGCAGCCTGTCAGTGGGTACATATGTCAGTAACAGCAGCCTTCAGTGGGTACATATGTCAGTAACAGCAGTGTGTTAGAGGGTACATATGTCAGTAACAGCAGTGTGTCAGTAGGTACATATGTAACAGCAGTGTGTCAGTAGGTACATATGTCAGTAACAGCAGTGTGTCAGTAGGTACATATGTAACAGCAGTGTGTCAGTAGGTACATATGTCAGTAACAGCAGTGTGTCAGTAGGTACATATGTAACAGCAGTGTGTCAGTGGGTACATATGTCAGTAACAGCAGCATGTCAGTGGGTACATGTCAGTAACAGCAGCCTGTCAGTGGGTACATATGTCAGTAACAGCAGTGTGTCAGTAGGTACATATGTCAGTAACAGCAGTGTGTCAGTAGGTACATATGTAACAGCAGTGTGTCAGTTAGTACATATGTCAGTAACAGCAGTTTGTCAGTAGGTACATATGTCAGTAACAGCAGTGTGTCAGTAGGTACATATGTAACAGCAGTGTGTCAGTGGGTACATACGTCAGTAACATCAGTGTGTCAGTGGGTACATACGTCAGTAACAGCAGCATGTCAGTGGGTACATATATCAGTAACAGCAGCCTGTCAGTGGGTACATATGTCAGTAACAGCAGCCTGTCAGTGGGTACATATGTCAGTAACAGCAGTGTGTTAGTGGGTACATATGTCAGTAACTGCAGTGTGTTAGTAGGTACATATGTCAGTAACAGCAGTGTGTCAGTAGGTACATATGTAACAGCAGTGTGTCAGTAGGTACATATGTCAGTAACAGCAGTGTGTCAGTAGGTACATATGTAACAGCAGTGTGTCAGTGGGTACATACGTCAGTAACAGCAGTGTGTCAGTGGGTACATATGTCAGTAACAGCAGCCTGTCAGTGGGTACATATGTCAGTAACAGCAGACTGTCAGTGGGTACATACATAAGTAATAGCAGCCTGACAGTGGGTACATATATCAGTAACAGCAGCCTGTCAGTGGGTACATATGTCAGTAACAGCAGCCTGTCAGTGGGTACATATGTCAGTAACAGCAGTGTGTCAGTAGATACATATGTCAGTAACAGCAGTGTGTCAGTAGGTATATATGTAACAGCAGTGTGTCAGTGGGTACATAGGTCAGCACCAGCAGCTTGTCAGTGGGTACATACGTCAGTAACAGCAGCCTGTCAGTGGGTACATATGTCAGTAACAGCAGCATGTCAGTGGGTACATATGTCAGTAGCAGCAGCCTGTCAGTGGGTGCATATATTAGTAACAGCAGTGTGTCAGTGGGTACATATGTCAGTAACAGCAGTGTGTCAGTGGGTACATATGTCAGTAACAGCAGCCTGTCAGTGGGTACATACGTCAGTAACAGCCGCCTGTCCGTGGGTACATATGTCAGTAACAGCTTCATGTCAGCGGGTACATATGTCAGTAGCAGCAGCCTGTCAGTGGGTGCAGCTGCATGTCAGTGGGTACATATGTCAGTAGCAGCAGCCTGTCAGTGGGTGCATATGTCAGTAACAGCAGTGTGTCAGTAGGTATATATGTAACAGCAGTGTGTCAGTGGGTACATAGGCCAGCACCAGCAGCTTGTCAGTGGGTACATATGTCAGTAACAGCAGCCTGTCAGTGGGTACATACGTCAGTAACAGCAGCATGTCAGTGGGTACATATGTCAGTAGCAGCAGCCTGTCAGTGGGTACTTATGTCAGTAACAGCAGCATGTCAGTGGGTACATATGTCAGTAGCAGCAGCCTGTCAGTGGGTGCATATGTCAGTAACAGCAGTGTGTCAGTGGGTACATATGTCAGTAACAGCAGCCTGTCAGTGGGTACATATGTCAGTAACAGCAGCCTGTCAGTGGGTACATACGTCCGTAAAAGCAGCCTGTCAGTGGGTACATATGTCAGTAACAGCAGCATGTCAGTGGGTACATATGTCAGTAGCAGCAGCCTGTCAGTGGGTACTTATGTCAGTAACAGCAGCATGTCAGTGGGTACATATGTCAGTAGCAGCAGCCTGTCAGTGGGTGCATATGTCAGTAACAGCAGTGTGTCAGTGGGTACATATGTCAGTAACAGCAGCCTGTCAGTGGGTACATATGTCAGTAACAGCAGCCTGTCAGTGGGTACATACGTCAGTAAAAGCAGCCTGTCAGTGGGTACATACGTCAGTAATAGCGGCCTGTCAGTGGGTACATATATCAGTAACAGCAGCCTGTCAGTGGGTACATATGTCAGTAACAGCAGTGTGTTAGTTGGTACATATGTCAGTAACAGCAGTGTGTTAGTAGGTACATATGTCAGTAACAGCAGTGTGTCAGTAGGTACATATGTAACAGCAGTGTGTCAGTTGGTACATATGTCAGTAACAGCAGTTTGTCAGTAGGTACATATGTAACAGCAGTGTGTCAGTGGGTACATACGTCAGTAACAGCAGCCTCTCAGTGGGTACATACGTCAGTAACAGCAGCCTGTCAGTGGGTACATATGTCAGTAACAGCAGCATGTCAGTGGGTACATATGTCAGTAGCAGCAGCCTGTCAGTGGGTGCATATATTAGTAACAGCAGTGTGTCAGTGGGTACATATGTCAGTAACAGCAGTGTGTCAGTGGGTACATATGTCAGTAACAGCAGCCTGTCAGTGGGTACATATGTCAGTAACAGCAGCCTGTCAGTGGGTACATACGTCAGTAACAGCAGCCTGTCAGTGGGTACATATGTCAGTAACAGCTTCATGTCAGCGGGTACATATGTCAGCAGCCTGTCAGTGGGTACATATGTCAGTAACAGCAGCCTGTCTGTGGGTACATATGTTAGTAACAGCAGCCTGTCAGTGGGTACATATGTCAGTAACAGCAGTCTGTCAGTGGGTACATATGTCAGTAACAGCAATGTGTCAGTGGATGCATATGTCAGTAATCGCAGACTGTCAGTGGGTACATATGTCAGTAACAGCAGCTAGTCAGTGGGTACATATGTCAGTAACAGCAGTCTGTCAGTGGGTACATATGTCAGTAACAGCAATGTGTCAGTGGGTGCATATGTCAGTAACAGCAGCCTGTCAGTGGGTACATATGTCAGTAACAGCAGTCTGTCAGTGGGTACATATGTCAGTAACAGCAATGTGTCAGTGGGTGCATATGTCAGTAACAGCAGACTGTCAGTGGGTACATATGTCAGTAACAGCAGCTTGTCAGTGGGTACATATGTCAGTAACAGCAGTCTGTCAGTGGGTACATATGTCAGTAACAGCAATGTGTCAGTGGGTGCATATGTCAGTAACAGCAGCCTGTCAGTGGGTACATATGTCAGTAACAGCAGCTTTTCAGTGGGTACATATGTCAGTAACAGCAGCCTGTCAGGGGTTACATATGTCAGTAACAGCTGCATGTCAGTGGGTACATATGTCAGTAATAGCAGCCTGTTAGTGGGTACATATGTCAGTAACAGCTGCAAGTCAATGGGTACATACGTCAGTAACAGCAGCTCATGTCAGTGGGTACATACGTCAGTAACAGCAGTATGTCAGTGGGTACATACGTCAGTAACAGCAGCTTGTCAGTGGGTGCATATGTCAGTAACAGCAGTGTGTCAGTGGGTACATATGTCAGTAGCAGCAGCGTGTCAGTGGGTACATATGTCAGTAGCAGCAGCCTGTCAGTGGGTGCATATGTCAGTAACAGCTGTGTGTCAGTCGGTACATATGTCAGTAACAGCAGCCTGTCAGTGGGTACATATGTCAGTAACAGCAGCCTGTCAGTGGGTACATACGTCAGTAAAAGCTGCCTGTCAGTGGGTACATATGTCAGTAACAGCAGCCTGTCAGTGGGTACATACGTCAGTAACAGCAGCTTGTCAGTGGGTGCATACGTCAGTAACAGCAGTGTGTCAGAGGGTGCATATGTCAGTAACAGCAGCCTGTCAGTGGGTACATATGTCAGTAACAGCAGCCTGTCAGTGGGTACATATGTCAGTAACAGCAGCCTGTCAGTGGGTACATATGTCAGTAACAGCAGCCTGTCAGTGGGTACATACGTCAGTAACAGCAGCCTGTCAGTGGGTGCATATGTCAGTAACAGCAGTGTGTCAGTGGGTACATATGTCAGTAACAGCACATTGTCAGTGGGTACATACGTCAGTAACAGCAGCCTGTCAGTGGGTACATATGTCAGTAGCAGCAGCCTGTCAGTGGGTACATATGTCAGTAACCAGTGTTCGCAAATACGCGGAAACAGCGGTGACACCACAGGGCCCTGGTGGTGCGGAAGGTACGTGTTCTACCTGGCGCAATGTGTATAAGGGCGTGCTCTACCTGGCGTAATGTGTATAACGGCGTGCTCTACCTGGCGCAGTGTGTATAAGGGCGTGCTCTACCTGGCGCAGTGTGTATAACGGCGTGCTCTACCTGGCGCAGTGTGTATAACGGCATGCTCTACCTGGCGCAGTGTGTATAACGGCGTGCTCTACCTGGCGCAATGTGTATAACGGTGTGCTCTACCTGGCACAATGTGTATAAGGGCGTGCTCTACCTGGCATAGTGTGTATAACGGCGTGCTCTACCTGGCGCACTGTGTATAACGGCGTGCTCTACCTGGCGCAATGTGTATAACGGCGTGCTCTACCTGGTGCAGTGTGTCTATATCGGCGTGCTCTACCTGGCGCAGTGTGTATAACGGCGTGCTCTACCTGGCGGTGTGTATAACGGCGTGCTCTACCTGGCGCAGTGTGTATAACGGCGTGCTCTACCTGGCGCAGTGTGTATAATGGCGTGCTCTACCTGGCGCAGTGTGTATAATGGCGTGCTCTACCTGGCGCAGTGTGTATAACGGCAAGCTCTACCTGGCGCAGTGTGTATAACGGCGTGCTCTACCTGGCGCAGTGTGTATAACGGCGTGCTCTACCTGGCGCAATGTGTATAACGGCGTGCTCTACCTGGTGCAGTGTGTATAACGGCGTGCTCTACCTGGCGCAGTGTGTATAACGGCGTGCTCTACCTGGTGCAGTGTGTATAACGTGCTCTACCTGGCGCAGTGTGTATAACGTGCTCTACCTGGCGCAGTGTGTATAACGTGCTCTACCTGGCGCAGTGTGTATAACGTGCTCTACCTGGCGCAGTGTGTATAACGGCGTGCTCTACCTGGCGCAGTGTGTATAACGGCGTGCTCTACCTGGCGCAGTGTGTATAACTTGCTCTACCTGGCGCAGTGTGTATAACGGCGTGCTCTACCTGGCGCAGTGTGTATAACTGCGTGCTCTACCTGGCGCAGTGTGTATAACGGCGTGCTCTACCTGGCGCAGTGTGTATAACGGCGTGCTCTACCTGGCGCAGTGTGTATAACGTGCTCTACCTGGCGCAGTGTGTATAACGTGCTCTACCTGGTGCAGTGTATATAGGAGGTTCTACCTGGTGCAATGTGTATAAGCGGCACTACAGTGTGGTGTAATGTCAATTGGCACTATTATGTGGTCACGCCCCTTCCCCATGAAGCCATGCACCTAAATTTTTGCGGCGCGCACCACCTGTAGTCTCGGTTCTTGGAGGTGGAGCTCCAATTCACTTTCTGCCAAAGGGCACCAAAATATCTAGTTAAAGCTCTGGGGCAGAGTGTCCTGCATGCTACACAGCCCAGCAGCACTGTCACCCCATGCCCCCTCCTTGCAACACTTCTGTAGTGTCCAAATAAGATTAATATTATTAAAAACCTTAATTCCGATGGGACCCAGAACAGAACCGGTAGGACCCCAATTTTTAAAAGTGAGGGGTCCCTGGGACCCACTTTTTTTGGGGCTCAGCGCGATCACTGGTAACAGCAGTGTGTCAGTGGGTACATATGTCAGTAACAGCAGCCTGTCAGTGGGTACATATGTCAGTAACAGCAGCCTGTCAGTGGGTACATACGTCAGTAATAGCAGCCTGTCAGTGGGTACATATATCAGTAACAGCAGCCTGTCAGTGGGTACATATGTCAGTAACAGCAGCCTGTCAGTGGGTACATATGTCTGTAACAGCAGTATGTTAGTGGGTACATATGTCAGTAACAGCAGTGTGTCAGTAGGTACATATGTAACAGCAGTGTGTCAGTTGGTACATATGTCAGTAACAGCAGTTTGTCAGTAGGTACATATGTCAGTAACAGCAGTGTGTCAGTAGGTACATATGTAACAGCAGTGTGTCAGTGGGTACATATGTCAGTAACAGCAGCCTGTCAGTGGGTACATATGTCAGTAACAGCAGTGTGTCAGTGGGTACATATGTCAGTAGCAGCAGCATGTCAGTGGGTACATATGTCAGTAACAGCAGCGTGTCAGTGGGTACATATGTCAGTAACAGCAGTGTGTCAGTGGGTACATATGTCAGTAGCAGCAGCATGTCAGTGGGTACATATGTCAGTAACAGCAGCGTGTCAGTGGGTACATATGTCAGTAACAGCAGTGTGTCAGTGGGTACATATGTCAGTAACAGCAGTGTGTCAGTGGGTACATATGTCAGTAACAGCAGTGTGTCAGTGGGTACATATGTCAGTAACAGCAGTGTGTTAGTAGGTACATATGTCAGTAACAGCAGTGTGTCAGTAGGTACATATGTAACAGCAGTGTGTCAGTGGGTACATACGTCAGTAACAGCAGTGTGTCAGTGGGTACATACGTCAGTAACAGCAGCAAGCCTATCAAATTCCAGACCCACCCACATAACCTTCAGTGCTTCCCTATCTAATTACATCCTCTGTAGAGTATTCATAACATCACTTATCATGTCTTTCTTTAGTCTCACACCCTCCTGACACTTGGATAACTTTGTGGGGTATCATCATACAACCCATTAAGAACCTAGCAATCTGGTGGACCATTATGCAATAGGTAGCATCAATCCTTGTGTATCTATGCCTATTTCCCTATAGATTGTAAGCTTGCGAGCAGGGCCTTCCTACCTCTCTGTCTGTTTTTACCCAGTTTTGTTCTATTACTGTTGTTCCAATTGTAAAGCGCAACGGAATATGCTGCGCTATATAAGAAACTGTTAATAAATAAATAAATGTCAGTGGGTACATATGTCAGTAACAGCAGCCTGTCAGTGGGTACATATGTCAGTAACAGCAGTGTGTCAGTAGGTACATATGTCAGTAACAGCAGTGTGTTAGTAGATATATATGTAACAGCAGTGTGTCAGTGGGTACATAGGCCAGCACCAGCTGCTTGTCAGTGGGTACATATGTCAGTAACAGCAGCCTGTCAGTGGGTACATACGTCAGTAACAGCAGCCTGTCAGTGGGTACATATGTCAGTAACAGCAGCATGTCAGTGGGTACATATGTCAGTAGCAGCAGCCTGTCAGTGGGTGCATATGTCAGTAACAGCAGTGTGTCAGTGGGTACATATGTCAGTAACAGCAGTGTGTCAGTGGGTACATATGTCAGTAACAGCAGCCTGTCAGTGGTTACATATGTCAGTAACAGCTTCATGTGAGCAGGTACATATGTCAGTAGCAGCAGCCTATCAGTGGGTGCAGCTGCATGTCAGTGGGTACATGTGTCAGTAGCAGCAGCCTGTCAGTGGGTGCATATGTCAGTAACAGCAGCCTGTCAGTGGGTACATACGTCAGTAATAGCAGCCTGTCAGTGGGTGCATATGTCAGTAACAGCAGCCTGACAGTGGGTGCATATGTCAGTAAGAGCAGTGTCAGTGGGTACATATGTCAGTAACAGCAGTGTGTCAGTGGATACATATGTCAGTAACAGCAGCCAGTCAGTGGGTACATATGTCAGTAAGAGCAGTGTCAGTGGGTACATATGTCAGTAACAGCAGCCTGTCAGTGGGTACATATGTCAGTAACAGCAGTTGTCAGTGGGTACATATGTCAGTAACAGCAGCGTGTCAGTGGGTACATATGTCAGGAACAGCAATGTATCAGTGGGTGCATATGTCAGTAACAGCAGTGTGTCAGTGGGTATATATGTCAGTAACAGCAGTGTGTTAGTAGCTACATATGTAACAGCAGTGTGTCAGTGGGTACATATGTCAGTAACAGCAGTGTGTCAGTGGGTACATATGTCAGTAACAGCAGTGTGTTAGTAGGTACATATGTAACAGCAGTGTGTCAGTGGGTGCATATGTCAGTAACAGCAGCTTGTCAGTGGGTACATATGTCAGTTACAGCAGCCTGTCAGTGGGTACATATGTCAGTTACAGCAGCCTGTCAGTGGGTACATATGTCAGTTACAGCAGCCTGTCAGTGGGTACATATGTCAGTAACAGCAGCCTGTCAGTGGGTACATATGTTAGTAACAGCAGCCTGTCAGTGGGTACATATGTCAGTAACAGCAGTGTGTCAGTGGATACATATGTCAGTAACAGCAGCCAGTCAGTGGGTGCATATGTCAGTAACAGCAGTGTCAGTGGGTACATATGTCAGTAACAGCAGCGTGTCAGTGGGTACATATGTCAGGAAAAGCAGTGTGTCATTGGGTGCATATGTCAGTAACAGCAGTGTGTCAGTGGGTACATATGTCAGTAACAGCAGTGTGTCAGTGGGTACATATGTCAGTAACAGCAGTGTGTTAGTAGGTACATATGTCAGTAATAGCAGTGTGTCAGTGGGTACATATGTCAGTAACAGCAGTGTGTCAGTGGGTACATATGTAACAGCAGCGTGTCAGTGGGTACATATGTCAGTAACAGCAGTGTGTCAGTAGGTACATATGTAACAGCAGTGTGTCATTAGGTACATATGTCAGCAATAGCAGTGTGTCAGTGGGTACATACGTCAGTAACAGCAGCATGTCAGTGGATACATATGTCAGTAATAGCAGTGTGTCAGTGGGTACATATGTCAGTAACCGCAGTGTGTCAGTAGGTACATATGTAACAGCAGTGTGTCAGTGGGAACATACGTCAGTAACAGCAGTGTGTCAGTGGGTACATACGTCAGTAACAGCAGTGTGTCAGTGGGTACATACGTCAGTAACAGCAGTGTGTCAGTGGGTACATATGTCAGTAACAGCAGCGTGTCAGTGGGTACATATGTCAGTAACAGCAGTGTCAGTAGGTACATATGTCAGTAACAGCAGCGTGTCAGTGGGTACATATGTCAGTAACAGCAGTGTGTCAGTGGGTACATATGTCAGTAACAGCAGTGTGTCAGTGGGTACATATGTCAGTAACAGCAGTGTGTCAGTGTGTACATATGTCAGTAACAGCAGCCTGTCAGTGGGTACATATGTCAGTAACAGCAGCGTGTCAGTGGGTACATATGTCAGTAACAGCAGCGTGTCAGTGGGTACATATGTCAGTAACAGCAGCGTGTCAGTGGGTACATATGTCAGTAACCGCAGTGTGTCAGTAGGTACATATGTAACAGCAGTGTGTCAGTGGGTACATACGTCAGTAACAGCAGTGTGTCAGTGGGTACATACGTCAGTAACAGCAGTGTGTCAGTGGGTACATATGTCAGTAACAGCAGTGTCAGTAGGTACATATGTCAGTAACAGCAGTGTGTCAGTGGGTACATATGTCAGTAACAGCAGTGTGTCAGTGGGTACATACGTCAGTAACAGCAGTGTGTCAGTGGGTACATACGTCAGTAACAGCAGCCTGTCAGTGGGTACATATGTCAGTAACAGCAGTGTGTCAGTGGGTACATACGTCAGTAACTGCAGCCTGTCAGTGGGTACATATGTCAGTAACAGCAGTGTGTCAGTGGGTACATATGTCAGTAACAGCAGCATGTCAGTGGGTACATATGTCAGTAACAGCAGTGTGTCAGTGGGTACATATGTCAGTAACAGCAGCCTGTCAGTGGGTACATATGTCAGTAACAGCAGTGTGTCAGTGGGTACATATGTCAGTAACAGCAGCATGTCAGTGGGTGCATACGTCAGTAACAGCAGCATGTCAGTGGGTGCATACGTCAGTAACAGCAGTGTGTCAGTGGGTACATACGTCAGTAACAGCAGTGTGTCAGTGGGTACATACGTCAGTAACAGCAGTGTGTCAGTGGGTACATACGTCAGTAACAGCAGCGTGTCAGTGGGTACATATGTCAGTAACAGCAGTGTGTCAGTGGGTGCATATGTCAGTAACAGCAGCGTGTCAGTGGGTACATATGTCAGTAACAGCAGTGTGTCAGTGTGTACATATGTCAGTAACAGCAGCCTGTCAGTGGGTACATATGTCAGTAACAGCAGTGTTAGTAGGTACATATGTCAGTAACAGCAGTGTGTCAGTGGGTGCATATGTCAGTAACAGCAGTGTGTCAGTGGGTACATACGTCAGTAACAGCAGCGTGTCAGTGGGTACATATGTCAGTAACAGCAGTGTGTCAGTGGGTACATATGTCAGTAACAGCAGTGTGTCAGTGGGTGCATATGTCAGTAACAGCAGCGTGTCAGTGGGTACATATGTCAGTAACAGCAGTGTGTCAGTGTGTACATATGTCAGTAACAGCAGCCTGTCAGTGGGTACATATGTCAGTAACAGCAGTGTTAGTAGGTACATATGTCAGTAACAGCAGTGTGTCAGTGGGTGTATATGTCAGTAACAGCAGTGTGTCAGTGGGTACATACGTCAGTAACAGCAGCGTGTCAGTGGGTACATATGTCAGTAACAGCAGTGTGTCAGTGGGTACATATGTCAGTAACAGCAGCGTGTCAGTGGGTACATATGTCAGTAACAGCAGTGTGTCAGTGGGTGCATATGTCAGTAACAGCAGCGTGTCAGTGGGTACATATGTCAGTAACAGCAGTGTGTCAGTGTGTACATATGTCAGTAACAGCAGCCTGTCAGTGGGTACATATGTCAGTAACAGCAGTGTTAGTAGGTACATATGTCAGTAACAGCAGTGTGTCAGTGGGTGCATATGTCAGTAACAGCAGTGTGTCAGTGGGTACATATGTCAGTAACAGCAGCCTGTCAGTGGTTACATATGTCAGTAACAGCTTCATGTGAGCAGGTACATATGTCAGTAGCAGCAGCCTATCAGTGGGTGCAGCTGCATGTCAGTGGGTACATGTGTCAGTAGCAGCAGCCTGTCAGTGGGTGCATATGTCAGTAACAGCAGCCTGTCAGTGGGTACATACGTCAGTAATAGCAGCCTGTCAGTGGGTGCATATGTCAGTAACAGCAGCCTGACAGTGGGTGCATATGTCAGTAAGGCAGTGTCAGTGGGTACATATGTCAGTAACAGCAGTGTGTCAGTGGATACATATGTCAGTAACAGCAGCCAGTCAGTGGGTACATATGTCAGTAAGAGCAGTGTCAGTGGGTACATATGTCAGTAACAGCAGCCTGTCAGTGGGTACATATGTCAGTAACAGCAGTTGTCAGTGGGTACATATGTCAGTAACAGCAGCGTGTCAGTGGGTACATATGTCAGGAACAGCAATGTATCAGTGGGTGCATATGTCAGTAACAGCAGTGTGTCAGTGGGTACATATGTCAGTAACAGCAGTGTGTTAGTAGCTACATATGTAACAGCAGTGTGTCAGTGGGTACATATGTCAGTAACAGCAGTGTGTCAGTGGGTACATATGTCAGTAACAGCAGTGTGTTAGTAGGTACATATGTAACAGCAGTGTGTCAGTGGGTGCATATGTCAGTAACAGCAGCTTGTCAGTGGGTACATATGTCAGTTACAGCAGCCTGTCAGTGGGTACATATGTCAGTTACAGCAGCCTGTCAGTGGGTACATATGTCAGTTACAGCAGCCTGTCAGTGGGTACATATGTCAGTAACAGCAGCCTGTCAGTGGGTACATATGTTAGTAACAGCAGCCTGTCAGTGGGTACATATGTCAGTAACAGCAGTGTGTCAGTGGATACATATGTCAGTAACAGCAGCCAGTCAGTGGGTGCATATGTCAGTAACAGCAGTGTCAGTGGGTACATATGTCAGTAACAGCAGCGTGTCAGTGGGTACATATGTCAGGAAAAGCAGTGTGTCATTGGGTGCATATGTCAGTAACAGCAGTGTGTCAGTGGGTACATATGTCAGTAACAGCAGTGTGTCAGTGGGTACATATGTCAGTAACAGCAGTGTGTTAGTAGGTACATATGTCAGTAATAGCAGTGTGTCAGTGGGTACATATGTCAGTAACAGCAGTGTGTCAGTGGGTACATATGTAACAGCAGCGTGTCAGTGGGTACATATGTCAGTAACAGCAGTGTGTCAGTAGGTACATATGTAACAGCAGTGTGTCATTAGGTACATATGTCAGCAATAGCAGTGTGTCAGTGGGTACATACGTCAGTAACAGCAGCATGTCAGTGGATACATATGTCAGTAATAGCAGTGTGTCAGTGGGTACATATGTCAGTAACCGCAGTGTGTCAGTAGGTACATATGTAACAGCAGTGTGTCAGTGGGTACATACGTCAGTAACAGCAGTGTGTCAGTGGGTACATACGTCAGTAACAGCAGTGTGTCAGTGGGTACATACGTCAGTAACAGCAGTGTGTCAGTGGGTACATATGTCAGTAACAGCAGCGTGTCAGTGGGTACATATGTCAGTAACAGCAGTGTCAGTAGGTACATATGTCAGTAACAGCAGCGTGTCAGTGGGTACATATGTCAGTAACAGCAGTGTGTCAGTGGGTACATATGTCAGTAACAGCAGTGTGTCAGTGGGTACATATGTCAGTAACAGCAGTGTGTCAGTGTGTACATATGTCAGTAACAGCAGCCTGTCAGTGGGTACATATGTCAGTAACAGCAGCGTGTCAGTGGGTACATATGTCAGTAACAGCAGCGTGTCAGTGGGTACATATGTCAGTAACAGCAGCGTGTCAGTGGGTACATATGTCAGTAACCGCAGTGTGTCAGTAGGTACATATGTAACAGCAGTGTGTCAGTGGGTACATACGTCAGTAACAGCAGTGTGTCAGTGGGTACATACGTCAGTAACAGCAGTGTGTCAGTGGGTACATATGTCAGTAACAGCAGTGTCAGTAGGTACATATGTCAGTAACAGCAGTGTGTCAGTGGGTACATATGTCAGTAACAGCAGTGTGTCAGTGGGTACATACGTCAGTAACAGCAGTGTGTCAGTGGGTACATACGTCAGTAACAGCAGCCTGTCAGTGGGTACATATGTCAGTAACAGCAGTGTGTCAGTGGGTACATACGTCAGTAACTGCAGCCTGTCAGTGGGTACATATGTCAGTAACAGCAGTGTGTCAGTGGGTACATATGTCAGTAACAGCAGCATGTCAGTGGGTACATATGTCAGTAACAGCAGTGTGTCAGTGGGTACATATGTCAGTAACAGCAGCCTGTCAGTGGGTACATATGTCAGTAACAGCAGTGTGTCAGTGGGTACATATGTCAGTAACAGCAGCATGTCAGTGGGTGCATACGTCAGTAACAGCAGCATGTCAGTGGGTGCATACGTCAGTAACAGCAGTGTGTCAGTGGGTACATACGTCAGTAACAGCAGTGTGTCAGTGGGTACATACGTCAGTAACAGCAGTGTGTCAGTGGGTACATACGTCAGTAACAGCAGCGTGTCAGTGGGTACATATGTCAGTAACAGCAGTGTGTCAGTGGGTACATATGTCAGTAACAGCAGCGTGTCAGTGGGTACATATGTCAGTAACAGCAGTGTGTCAGTGGGTGCATATGTCAGTAACAGCAGCGTGTCAGTGGGTACATATGTCAGTAACAGCAGTGTGTCAGTGTGTACATATGTCAGTAACAGCAGCCTGTCAGTGGGTACATATGTCAGTAACAGCAGTGTTAGTAGGTACATATGTCAGTAACAGCAGTGTGTCAGTGGGTGCATATGTCAGTAACAGCAGTGTGTCAGTGGGTACATACGTCAGTAACAGCAGCGTGTCAGTGGGTACATATGTCAGTAACAGCAGTGTGTCAGTGGGTACATATGTCAGTAACAGCAGTGTGTCAGTGGGTGCATATGTCAGTAACAGCAGCGTGTCAGTGGGTACATATGTCAGTAACAGCAGTGTGTCAGTGTGTACATATGTCAGTAACAGCAGCCTGTCAGTGGGTACATATGTCAGTAACAGCAGTGTTAGTAGGTACATATGTCAGTAACAGCAGTGTGTCAGTGGGTGTATATGTCAGTAACAGCAGTGTGTCAGTGGGTACATACGTCAGTAACAGCAGCGTGTCAGTGGGTACATATGTCAGTAACAGCAGTGTGTCAGTGGGTACATATGTCAGTAACAGCAGCGTGTCAGTGGGTACATATGTCAGTAACAGCAGTGTGTCAGTGGGTGCATATGTCAGTAACAGCAGCGTGTCAGTGGGTACATATGTCAGTAACAGCAGTGTGTCAGTGTGTACATATGTCAGTAACAGCAGCCTGTCAGTGGGTACATATGTCAGTAACAGCAGTGTTAGTAGGTACATATGTCAGTAACAGCAGTGTGTCAGTGGGTGCATATGTCAGTAACAGCAGTGTGTCAGTGGGTACATATGTCAGTAACAGCAGCGTGTCAGTGGGTACATATGTCAGTAACAGCAGCGTGTCAGTGGGTGCATACGTCAGTAACAGCAGCGTGTCAGTGTGTACATATGTCAGTAACAGCAGTGTGTCAGTGGGTACATATGTCAGTAACAGCAGTGTGTCAGTGGGTACATATGTCAGTAACAGCAGTGTGTCAGTGGGTACATATGTCAGTAACAGCAGCGTGTCAGTGGGTACATATGTCAGTAACAGCAGTGTGTCAGTGGGTACATATGTCAGTAACAGCAGTGTGTCAGTGGGTACATATGTCAATAACAGCAGCGTGTCAGTGGGTACATATGTCAGTAACAGCAGCGTGTCAGTGGGTGCATACGTCAGTAACAGCAGCGTGTCAGTGTGTACATATGTCAGTAACAGCAGTGTGTCAGTGGGTACATATGTCAGTAACAGCAGTGTGTCAGTGGGTACATATGTCAGTAACAGCAGTGTGTCAGTGGGTACATCTGTCAGTAACAGCAGCGTGTCAGTAGGTACATATGTCAGTAACAGCAGTGTGTCAGTGGGTGCATATGTCAGTAACAGCAGCGTGTCAGTGGGTACATATGTCAGTAACAGCAGTGTGTCAGTGTGTACATATGTCAGTAACAGCAGCCTGTCAGTGGGTACATATGTCAGTAACAGCAGTGTCAGTAGGTACATATGTCAGTAACAGCAGTGTGTCAGTGGGTACATATGTCAGTAACAGCAGTGTGTCAGTGGGTACATATGTCAGTAACAGCAGTGTGTCAGTGGGTACATCTGTCAGTAACAGCAGCGTGTCAGTGGGTACATCTGTCAGTAACAGCAGTGTGTCAGTGGGTACATATGTCAGTAACAGCAGTGTGTCAGTGGGTACATATGTCAGTAACAGCAGTGTGTCAGTGGGTACATATGTCAGTAACATCAGTGGGTCAGTGGGTACATACGTCAGTAACAGCAGTGTGTCAGTGGGTACATATGTCAGTAACAGCAGTGTGTTAGTAGGTACATATGTAACAGCAGTGTGTCAGTGGGTGCATATGTCAGTAACAGCAGCTTGTCAGTGGGTACATATGTCAGTTACAGCAGCCTGTCAGTGGGTACATATGTCAGTTACAGCAGCCTGTCAGTGGGTACATATGTCAGTTACAGCAGCCTGTCAGTGGGTACATATGTCAGTAACAGCAGCCTGTCAGTGGGTACATATGTTGGTAACAGCAGCCTGTCAGTGGGTACATATGTCAGTAACAGCAGTGTGTCAGTGGATACATATGTCAGTAACAGCAGCCAGTCAGTGGGTGCATATGTCAGTAACAGCAGTGTCAGTGGGTACATATGTCAGTAACAGCAGCGTGTCAGTGGGTACATATGTCAGGAAAAGCAGTGTGTCATTGGGTGCATATGTCAGTAACAGCAGTGTGTCAGTGGGTACATATGTCAGTAACAGCAGTGTGTCAGTGGGTACATATGTCAGTAACAGCAGTGTGTTAGTAGGTACATATGTCAGTAATAGCAGTGTGTCAGTGGGTACATATGTCAGTAACAGCAGTGTGTCAGTGGGTACATATGTAACAGCAGCGTGTCAGTGGGTACATATGTCAGTAACAGCAGTGTGTCAGTAGGTACATATGTAACAGCAGTGTGTCATTAGGTACATATGTCAGCAATAGCAGTGTGTCAGTGGGTACATACGTCAGTAACAGCAGCATGTCAGTGGATACATATGTCAGTAATAGCAGTGTGTCAGTGGGTACATATGTCAGTAACCGCAGTGTGTCAGTAGGTACATATGTAACAGCAGTGTGTCAGTGGGTACATACGTCAGTAACAGCAGTGTGTCAGTGGGTACATACGTCAGTAACAGCAGTGTGTCAGTGGGTACATACGTCAGTAACAGCAGTGTGTCAGTGGGTACATATGTCAGTAACAGCAGCGTGTCAGTGGGTACATATGTCAGTAACAGCAGTGTCAGTAGGTACATATGTCAGTAACAGCAGCGTGTCAGTGGGTACATATGTCAGTAACAGCAGTGTGTCAGTGGGTACATATGTCAGTAACAGCAGTGTGTCAGTGGGTACATATGTCAGTAACAGCAGTGTGTCAGTGTGTACATATGTCAGTAACAGCAGCCTGTCAGTGGGTACATATGTCAGTAACAGCAGCGTGTCAGTGGGTACATATGTCAGTAACAGCAGCGTGTCAGTGGGTACATATGTCAGTAACAGCAGCGTGTCAGTGGGTACATATGTCAGTAACCGCAGTGTGTCAGTAGGTACATATGTAACAGCAGTGTGTCAGTGGGTACATACGTCAGTAACAGCAGTGTGTCAGTGGGTACATACGTCAGTAACAGCAGTGTGTCAGTGGGTACATACGTCAGTAACAGCAGTGTGTCAGTGGGTACATATGTCAGTAACAGCAGTGTCAGTAGGTACATATGTCAGTAACAGCAGTGTGTCAGTGGGTACATATGTCAGTAACAGCAGTGTGTCAGTGGGTACATACGTCAGTAACAGCAGTGTGTCAGTGGGTACATACGTCAGTAACAGCAGCCTGTCAGTGGGTACATATGTCAGTAACAGCAGTGTGTCAGTGGGTACATACGTCAGTAACTGCAGCCTGTCAGTGGGTACATATGTCAGTAACAGCAGTGTGTCAGTGGGTACATATGTCAGTAACAGCAGCATGTCAGTGGGTGCATACGTCAGTAACAGCAGCATGTCAGTGGGTGCATACGTCAGTAACAGCAGTGTGTCAGTGGGTACATACGTCAGTAACAGCAGTGTGTCAGTGGGTACATACGTCAGTAACAGCAGTGTGTCAGTGGGTACATACGTCAGTAACAGCAGCATGTCAGTGGGTATATATGTCAGTAACAGCAGTGTGTCAGTGGGTACATATGTCAGTAACAGCAGCCTGTCAGTGGGTACATATGTCAGTAACAGCAGTGTGTCAGTGGGTACATATGTCAGTAACAGCAGCATGTCAGTGGGTGCATACGTCAGTAACAGCAGCATGTCAGTGGGTGCATACGTCAGTAACAGCAGTGTGTCAGTGGGTACATACGTCAGTAACAGCAGTGTGTCAGTGGGTACATACGTCAGTAACAGCAGTGTGTCAGTGGGTACATATGTCAGTAACAGCAGTGTCAGTAGGTACATATGTCAGTAACAGCAGTGTGTCAGTGGGTACATATGTCAGTAACAGCAGTGTGTCAGTGGGTACATACGTCAGTAACAGCAGTGTGTCAGTGGGTACATACGTCAGTAACAGCAGCCTGTCAGTGGGTACATATGTCAGTAACAGCAGTGTGTCAGTGGGTACATACGTCAGTAACTGCAGCCTGTCAGTGGGTACATATGTCAGTAACAGCAGTGTGTCAGTGGGTACATATGTCAGTAACAGCAGCATGTCAGTGGGTACATATGTCAGTAACAGCAGCATGTCAGTGGGTACATATGTCAGTAACAGCAGTGTGTCAGTGGGTACATATGTCAGTAACAGCAGCCTGTCAGTGGGTACATATGTCAGTAACAGCAGTGTGTCAGTGGGTACATATGTCAGTAACAGCAGCATGTCAGTGGGTGCATACGTCAGTAACAGCAGCATGTCAGTGGGTGCATACGTCAGTAACAGCAGTGTGTCAGTGGGTACATACGTCAGTAACAGCAGTGTGTCAGTGGGTACATACGTCAGTAACAGCAGTGTGTCAGTGGGTACATACGTCAGTAACAGCAGCGTGTCAGTGGGTACATATGTCAGTAACAGCAGTGTGTCAGTGGGTACATATGTCAGTAACAGCAGCGTGTCAGTGGGTACATATGTCAGTAACAGCAGTGTGTCAGTGGGTGCATATGTCAGTAACAGCAGCGTGTCAGTGGGTACATATGTCAGTAACAGCAGTGTGTCAGTGTGTACATATGTCAGTAACAGCAGCCTGTCAGTGGGTACATATGTCAGTAACAGCAGTGTTAGTAGGTACATATGTCAGTAACAGCAGTGTGTCAGTGGGTGCATATGTCAGTAACAGCAGTGTGTCAGTGGGTACATACGTCAGTAACAGCAGCGTGTCAGTGGGTACATATGTCAGTAACAGCAGTGTGTCAGTGGGTACATATGTCAGTAACAGCAGTGTGTCAGTGGGTGCATATGTCAGTAACAGCAGCGTGTCAGTGGGTACATATGTCAGTAACAGCAGTGTGTCAGTGTGTACATATGTCAGTAACAGCAGCCTGTCAGTGGGTACATATGTCAGTAACAGCAGTGTTAGTAGGTACATATGTCAGTAACAGCAGTGTGTCAGTGGGTGTATATGTCAGTAACAGCAGTGTGTCAGTGGGTACATACGTCAGTAACAGCAGCGTGTCAGTGGGTACATATGTCAGTAACAGCAGTGTGTCAGTGGGTACATATGTCAGTAACAGCAGCGTGTCAGTGGGTACATATGTCAGTAACAGCAGTGTGTCAGTGGGTGCATATGTCAGTAACAGCAGCGTGTCAGTGGGTACATATGTCAGTAACAGCAGTGTGTCAGTGTGTACATATGTCAGTAACAGCAGCCTGTCAGTGGGTACATATGTCAGTAACAGCAGTGTTAGTAGGTACATATGTCAGTAACAGCAGTGTGTCAGTGGGTGCATATGTCAGTAACAGCAGTGTGTCAGTGGGTACATATGTCAGTAACAGCAGCGTGTCAGTGGGTACATATGTCAGTAACAGCAGCGTGTCAGTGGGTGCATACGTCAGTAACAGCAGCGTGTCAGTGTGTACATATGTCAGTAACAGCAGTGTGTCAGTGGGTACATATGTCAGTAACAGCAGTGTGTCAGTGGGTACATATGTCAGTAACAGCAGTGTGTCAGTGGGTACATATGTCAGTAACAGCAGCGTGTCAGTGGGTACATATGTCAGTAACAGCAGTGTGTCAGTGGGTACATATGTCAGTAACAGCAGTGTGTCAGTGGGTACATATGTCAATAACAGCAGCGTGTCAGTGGGTACATATGTCAGTAACAGCAGCGTGTCAGTGGGTGCATACGTCAGTAACAGCAGCGTGTCAGTGTGTACATATGTCAGTAACAGCAGTGTGTCAGTGGGTACATATGTCAGTAACAGCAGTGTGTCAGTGGGTACATATGTCAGTAACAGCAGTGTGTCAGTGGGTACATCTGTCAGTAACAGCAGCGTGTCAGTAGGTACATATGTCAGTAACAGCAGTGTGTCAGTGGGTGCATATGTCAGTAACAGCAGCGTGTCAGTGGGTACATATGTCAGTAACAGCAGTGTGTCAGTGTGTACATATGTCAGTAACAGCAGCCTGTCAGTGGGTACATATGTCAGTAACAGCAGTGTCAGTAGGTACATATGTCAGTAACAGCAGTGTGTCAGTGGGTACATATGTCAGTAACAGCAGTGTGTCAGTGGGTACATATGTCAGTAACAGCAGTGTGTCAGTGGGTACATCTGTCAGTAACAGCAGCGTGTCAGTGGGTACATCTGTCAGTAACAGCAGTGTGTCAGTGGGTACATATGTCAGTAACAGCAGTGTGTCAGTGGGTACATATGTCAGTAACAGCAGTGTGTCAGTGGGTACATATGTCAGTAACATCAGTGGGTCAGTGGGTACATACGTCAGTAACAGCAGTGTGTCAGTGGGTACATATGTCAGTAACAGCAGTGTGTTAGTAGGTACATATGTAACAGCAGTGTGTCAGTGGGTGCATATGTCAGTAACAGCAGCTTGTCAGTGGGTACATATGTCAGTTACAGCAGCCTGTCAGTGGGTACATATGTCAGTTACAGCAGCCTGTCAGTGGGTACATATGTCAGTTACAGCAGCCTGTCAGTGGGTACATATGTCAGTAACAGCAGCCTGTCAGTGGGTACATATGTTGGTAACAGCAGCCTGTCAGTGGGTACATATGTCAGTAACAGCAGTGTGTCAGTGGATACATATGTCAGTAACAGCAGCCAGTCAGTGGGTGCATATGTCAGTAACAGCAGTGTCAGTGGGTACATATGTCAGTAACAGCAGCGTGTCAGTGGGTACATATGTCAGGAAAAGCAGTGTGTCATTGGGTGCATATGTCAGTAACAGCAGTGTGTCAGTGGGTACATATGTCAGTAACAGCAGTGTGTCAGTGGGTACATATGTCAGTAACAGCAGTGTGTTAGTAGGTACATATGTCAGTAATAGCAGTGTGTCAGTGGGTACATATGTCAGTAACAGCAGTGTGTCAGTGGGTACATATGTAACAGCAGCGTGTCAGTGGGTACATATGTCAGTAACAGCAGTGTGTCAGTAGGTACATATGTAACAGCAGTGTGTCATTAGGTACATATGTCAGCAATAGCAGTGTGTCAGTGGGTACATACGTCAGTAACAGCAGCATGTCAGTGGATACATATGTCAGTAATAGCAGTGTGTCAGTGGGTACATATGTCAGTAACCGCAGTGTGTCAGTAGGTACATATGTAACAGCAGTGTGTCAGTGGGTACATACGTCAGTAACAGCAGTGTGTCAGTGGGTACATACGTCAGTAACAGCAGTGTGTCAGTGGGTACATACGTCAGTAACAGCAGTGTGTCAGTGGGTACATATGTCAGTAACAGCAGCGTGTCAGTGGGTACATATGTCAGTAACAGCAGTGTCAGTAGGTACATATGTCAGTAACAGCAGCGTGTCAGTGGGTACATATGTCAGTAACAGCAGTGTGTCAGTGGGTACATATGTCAGTAACAGCAGTGTGTCAGTGGGTACATATGTCAGTAACAGCAGTGTGTCAGTGTGTACATATGTCAGTAACAGCAGCCTGTCAGTGGGTACATATGTCAGTAACAGCAGCGTGTCAGTGGGTACATATGTCAGTAACAGCAGCGTGTCAGTGGGTACATATGTCAGTAACAGCAGCGTGTCAGTGGGTACATATGTCAGTAACCGCAGTGTGTCAGTAGGTACATATGTAACAGCAGTGTGTCAGTGGGTACATACGTCAGTAACAGCAGTGTGTCAGTGGGTACATACGTCAGTAACAGCAGTGTGTCAGTGGGTACATACGTCAGTAACAGCAGTGTGTCAGTGGGTACATATGTCAGTAACAGCAGTGTCAGTAGGTACATATGTCAGTAACAGCAGTGTGTCAGTGGGTACATATGTCAGTAACAGCAGTGTGTCAGTGGGTACATACGTCAGTAACAGCAGTGTGTCAGTGGGTACATACGTCAGTAACAGCAGCCTGTCAGTGGGTACATATGTCAGTAACAGCAGTGTGTCAGTGGGTACATACGTCAGTAACTGCAGCCTGTCAGTGGGTACATATGTCAGTAACAGCAGTGTGTCAGTGGGTACATATGTCAGTAACAGCAGCATGTCAGTGGGTATATATGTCAGTAACAGCAGTGTGTCAGTGGGTACATATGTCAGTAACAGCAGCCTGTCAGTGGGTACATATGTCAGTAACAGCAGTGTGTCAGTGGGTACATATGTCAGTAACAGCAGCATGTCAGTGGGTGCATACGTCAGTAACAGCAGCATGTCAGTGGGTGCATACGTCAGTAACAGCAGTGTGTCAGTGGGTACATACGTCAGTAACAGCAGTGTGTCAGTGGGTACATACGTCAGTAACAGCAGTGTGTCAGTGGGTACATACGTCAGTAACAGCAGCGTGTCAGTGGGTACATATGTCAGTAACAGCAGTGTGTCAGTGGGTACATATGTCAGTAACAGCAGCGTGTCAGTGGGTACATATGTCAGTAACAGCAGTGTGTCAGTGGGTGCATATGTCAGTAACAGCAGCGTGTCAGTGGGTACATATGTCAGTAACAGCAGTGTGTCAGTGTGTACATATGTCAGTAACAGCAGCCTGTCAGTGGGTACATATGTCAGTAACAGCAGTGTTAGTAGGTACATATGTCAGTAACAGCAGTGTGTCAGTGGGTGCATATGTCAGTAACAGCAGTGTGTCAGTGGGTACATACGTCAGTAACAGCAGCGTGTCAGTGGGTACATATGTCAGTAACAGCAGTGTGTCAGTGGGTACATATGTCAGTAACAGCAGTGTGTCAGTGGGTGCATATGTCAGTAACAGCAGCGTGTCAGTGGGTACATATGTCAGTAACAGCAGTGTGTCAGTGTGTACATATGTCAGTAACAGCAGCCTGTCAGTGGGTACATATGTCAGTAACAGCAGTGTTAGTAGGTACATATGTCAGTAACAGCAGTGTGTCAGTAGGTACATATGTAACAGCAGTGTGTCATTAGGTACATATGTCAGCAATAGCAGTGTGTCAGTGGGTACATACGTCAGTAACAGCAGCATGTCAGTGGATACATATGTCAGTAATAGCAGTGTGTCAGTGGGTACATATGTCAGTAACCGCAGTGTGTCAGTAGGTACATATGTAACAGCAGTGTGTCAGTGGGTACATACGTCAGTAACAGCAGTGTGTCAGTGGGTACATACGTCAGTAACAGCAGTGTGTCAGTGGGTACATACGTCAGTAACAGCAGTGTGTCAGTGGGTACATATGTCAGTAACAGCAGCGTGTCAGTGGGTACATATGTCAGTAACAGCAGTGTCAGTAGGTACATATGTCAGTAACAGCAGCGTGTCAGTGGGTACATATGTCAGTAACAGCAGTGTGTCAGTGGGTACATATGTCAGTAACAGCAGTGTGTCAGTGGGTACATATGTCAGTAACAGCAGCGTGTCAGTGTGTACATATGTCAGTAACAGCAGCCTGTCAGTGGGTACACATGTCAGTAACAGCAGCGTGTCAGTGGGTACATATGTCAGTAACAGCAGCGTGTCAGTGGGTACATATGTCAGTAACAGCAGCGTGTCAGTGGGTACATATGTCAGTAACCGCAGTGTGTCAGTAGGTACATATGTAACAGCAGTGTGTCAGTGGGTACATACGTCAGTAACAGCAGTGTGTCAGTGGGTACATACGTCAGTAACAGCAATGTGTCAGTGGGTACATATGTCAGTAACAGCAGTGTCAGTAGGTACATATGTCAGTAACAGCAGTGTGTCAGTGGGTACATATGTCAGTAACAGCAGTGTGTCAGTGGGTACATACGTCAGTAACAGCAGTGTGTCAGTGGGTACATACGTCAGTAACAGCAGCCTGTCAGTGGGTACATATGTCAGTAACAGCAGTGTGTCAGTGGGTACATACGTCAGTAACTGCAGCCTGTCAGTGGGTACATATGTCAGTAACAGCAGTGTGTCAGTGGGTACATATGTCAGTAACAGCAGTGTGTCAGTGTGTACATATGTCAGTAACAGCAGCCTGTCAGTGGGTACATATGTCAGTAACAGCAGTGTTAGTAGGTACATATGTCAGTAACAGCAGTGTGTCAGTGGGTGCATATGTCAGTAACAGCAGTGTGTCAGTGGGTACATACGTCAGTAACAGCAGCGTGTCAGTGGGTACATATGTCAGTAACAGCAGTGTGTCAGTGGGTACATATGTCAGTAACAGCAGTGTGTCAGTGGGTGCATATGTCAGTAACAGCAGCGTGTCAGTGGGTACATATGTCAGTAACAGCAGTGTGTCAGTGTGTACATATGTCAGTAACAGCAGCCTGTCAGTGGGTACATATGTCAGTAACAGCAGTGTTAGTAGGTACATATGTCAGTAACAGCAGTGTGTCAGTAGGTACATATGTAACAGCAGTGTGTCATTAGGTACATATGTCAGCAATAGCAGTGTGTCAGTGGGTACATACGTCAGTAACAGCAGCATGTCAGTGGATACATATGTCAGTAATAGCAGTGTGTCAGTGGGTACATATGTCAGTAACCGCAGTGTGTCAGTAGGTACATATGTAACAGCAGTGTGTCAGTGGGTACATACGTCAGTAACAGCAGTGTGTCAGTGGGTACATACGTCAGTAACAGCAGTGTGTCAGTGGGTACATACGTCAGTAACAGCAGTGTGTCAGTGGGTACATATGTCAGTAACAGCAGCGTGTCAGTGGGTACATATGTCAGTAACAGCAGTGTCAGTAGGTACATATGTCAGTAACAGCAGCGTGTCAGTGGGTACATATGTCAGTAACAGCAGTGTGTCAGTGGGTACATATGTCAGTAACAGCAGTGTGTCAGTGGGTACATATGTCAGTAACAGCAGCGTGTCAGTGTGTACATATGTCAGTAACAGCAGCCTGTCAGTGGGTACATATGTCAGTAACAGCAGCGTGTCAGTGGGTACATATGTCAGTAACAGCAGCGTGTCAGTGGGTACATATGTCAGTAACAGCAGCGTGTCAGTGGGTACATATGTCAGTAACCGCAGTGTGTCAGTAGGTACATATGTAACAGCAGTGTGTCAGTGGGTACATACGTCAGTAACAGCAGTGTGTCAGTGGGTACATACGTCAGTAACAGCAATGTGTCAGTGGGTACATATGTCAGTAACAGCAGTGTCAGTAGGTACATATGTCAGTAACAGCAGTGTGTCAGTGGGTACATATGTCAGTAACAGCAGTGTGTCAGTGGGTACATATGTCAGTAACAGCAGTGTGTCAGTGGGTACATACGTCAGTAACAGCAGCCTGTCAGTGGGTACATATGTCAGTAACAGCAGTGTGTCAGTGGGTACATACGTCAGTAACTGCAGCCTGTCAGTGGGTACATATGTCAGTAACAGCAGTGTGTCAGTGGGTACATATGTCAGTAACAGCAGCATGTCAGTGGGTACATATGTCAGTAACAGCAGTGTGTCAGTGGGTACATATGTCAGTAACAGCAGCCTGTCAGTGGGTACATATGTCAGTAACAGCAGTGTGTCAGTGGGTGCATACGTCAGTAACAGCAGCATGTCAGTGGGTGCATACGTCAGTAACAGCAGTGTGTCAGTGGGTACATACGTCAGTAACAGCAGTGTGTCAGTGGGTACATACGTCAGTAACAGCAGTGTGTCAGTGGGTACATATGTCAGTAACAGCAGTGTGTCAGTGGGTACATATGTCAGTAACAGCAGCGTGTCAGTGTGTACATATGTCAGTAACAGCAGCCTGTCAGTGGGTACATATGTCAGTAACAGCAGCGTGTCAGTGGGTACATATGTCAGTAACAGCAGCGTGTCAGTGGGTACATATGTCAGTAACAGCAGCGTGTCAGTGGGTACATATGTCAGTAACCGCAGTGTGTCAGTAGGTACATATGTAACAGCAGTGTGTCAGTGGGTACATACGTCAGTAACAGCAGTGTGTCAGTGGGTACATACGTCAGTAACAGCAATGTGTCAGTGGGTACATATGTCAGTAACAGCAGTGTCAGTAGGTACATATGTCAGTAACAGCAGTGTGTCAGTGGGTACATATGTCAGTAACAGCAGTGTGTCAGTGGGTACATACGTCAGTAACAGCAGTGTGTCAGTGGGTACATACGTCAGTAACAGCAGCGTGTCAGTGGGTACATATGTCAGTAACAGCAGTGTGTCAGTGGGTACATATGTCAGTAACAGCAGCGTGTCAGTGGGTACATATGTCAGTAACAGCAGTGTGTCAGTGGGTGCATATGTCAGTAACAGCAGCGTGTCAGTGGGTACATATGTCAGTAACAGCAGTGTGTCAGTGTGTACATATGTCAGTAACAGCAGCCTGTCAGTGGGTACATATGTCAGTAACAGCAGTGTTAGTAGGTACATATGTCAGTAACAGCAGTGTGTCAGTGGGTGCATATGTCAGTAACAGCAGTGTGTCAGTGGGTACATACGTCAGTAACAGCAGCGTGTCAGTGGGTACATATGTCAGTAACAGCAGTGTGTCAGTGGGTACATATGTCAGTAACAGCAGTGTGTCAGTGGGTGCATATGTCAGTAACAGCAGCGTGTCAGTGGGTACATATGTCAGTAACAGCAGTGTGTCAGTGTGTACATATGTCAGTAACAGCAGCCTGTCAGTGGGTACATATGTCAGTAACAGCAGTGTTAGTAGGTACATATGTCAGTAACAGCAGTGTGTCAGTGGGTGTATATGTCAGTAACAGCAGTGTGTCAGTGGGTACATACGTCAGTAACAGCAGCGTGTCAGTGGGTACATATGTCAGTAACAGCAGTGTGTCAGTGGGTACATATGTCAGTAACAGCAGCGTGTCAGTGGGTACATATGTCAGTAACAGCAGTGTGTCAGTGGGTGCATATGTCAGTAACAGCAGCGTGTCAGTGGGTACATATGTCAGTAACAGCAGTGTGTCAGTGTGTACATATGTCAGTAACAGCAGCCTGTCAGTGGGTACATATGTCAGTAACAGCAGTGTTAGTAGGTACATATGTCAGTAACAGCAGTGTGTCAGTGGGTGCATATGTCAGTAACAGCAGTGTGTCAGTGGGTACATATGTCAGTAACAGCAGCGTGTCAGTGGGTACATATGTCAGTAACAGCAGCGTGTCAGTGGGTGCATACGTCAGTAACAGCAGCGTGTCAGTGTGTACATATGTCAGTAACAGCAGTGTGTCAGTGGGTACATATGTCAGTAACAGCAGTGTGTCAGTGGGTACATATGTCAGTAACAGCAGTGTGTCAGTGGGTACATATGTCAGTAACAGCAGCGTGTCAGTGGGTACATATGTCAATAACAGCAGCGTGTCAGTGGGTACATATGTCAGTAACAGCAGCGTGTCAGTGGGTGCATACGTCAGTAACAGCAGCGTGTCAGTGTGTACATATGTCAGTAACAGCAGTGTGTCAGTGGGTACATATGTCAGTAACAGCAGTGTGTCAGTGGGTACATATGTCAGTAACAGCAGTGTGTCAGTGGGTACATCTGTCAGTAACAGCAGCGTGTCAGTAGGTACATATGTCAGTAACAGCAGTGTGTCAGTGGGTGCATATGTCAGTAACAGCAGCGTGTCAGTGGGTACATATGTCAGTAACAGCAGTGTGTCAGTGTGTACATATGTCAGTAACAGCAGCCTGTCAGTGGGTACATATGTCAGTAACAGCAGTGTCAGTAGGTACATATGTCAGTAACAGCAGTGTGTCAGTGGGTACATATGTCAGTAACAGCAGTGTGTCAGTGGGTACATATGTCAGTAACAGCAGTGTGTCAGTGGGTACATCTGTCAGTAACAGCAGCGTGTCAGTGGGTACATCTGTCAGTAACAGCAGTGTGTCAGTGGGTACATATGTCAGTAACAGCAGTGTGTCAGTGGGTACATATGTCAGTAACAGCAGTGTGTCAGTGGGTACATATGTCAGTAACATCAGTGGGTCAGTGGGTACATACGTCAGTAACAGCAGTGTGTCAGTGGGTACATATGTCAGTAACAGCAGTGTGTTAGTAGGTACATATGTAACAGCAGTGTGTCAGTGGGTGCATATGTCAGTAACAGCAGCTTGTCAGTGGGTACATATGTCAGTTACAGCAGCCTGTCAGTGGGTACATATGTCAGTTACAGCAGCCTGTCAGTGGGTACATATGTCAGTTACAGCAGCCTGTCAGTGGGTACATATGTCAGTAACAGCAGCCTGTCAGTGGGTACATATGTCAGTAACAGCAGCCTGTCAGTGGGTACATATGTCAGTAACAGCAGTGTGTCAGTGGATACATATGTCAGTAACAGCAGCCAGTCAGTGGGTGCATATGTCAGTAACAGCAGTGTCAGTGGGTACATATGTCAGTAACAGCAGCGTGTCAGTGGGTACATATGTCAGGAAAAGCAGTGTGTCATTGGGTGCATATGTCAGTAACAGCAGTGTGTCAGTGGGTACATATGTCAGTAACAGCAGTGTGTCAGTGGGTACATATGTCAGTAACAGCAGTGTGTTAGTAGGTACATATGTCAGTAATAGCAGTGTGTCAGTGGGTACATATGTCAGTAACAGCAGTGTGTCAGTGGGTACATATGTAACAGCAGCGTGTCAGTGGGTACATATGTCAGTAACAGCAGTGTGTCAGTAGGTACATATGTAACAGCAGTGTGTCATTAGGTACATATGTCAGCAATAGCAGTGTGTCAGTGGGTACATACGTCAGTAACAGCAGCATGTCAGTGGATACATATGTCAGTAATAGCAGTGTGTCAGTGGGTACATATGTCAGTAACCGCAGTGTGTCAGTAGGTACATATGTAACAGCAGTGTGTCAGTGGGTACATACGTCAGTAACAGCAGTGTGTCAGTGGGTACATACGTCAGTAACAGCAGTGTGTCAGTGGGTACATACGTCAGTAACAGCAGTGTGTCAGTGGGTACATATGTCAGTAACAGCAGCGTGTCAGTGGGTACATATGTCAGTAACAGCAGTGTCAGTAGGTACATATGTCAGTAACAGCAGCGTGTCAGTGGGTACATATGTCAGTAACAGCAGTGTGTCAGTGGGTACATATGTCAGTAACAGCAGTGTGTCAGTGGGTACATATGTCAGTAACAGCAGTGTGTCAGTGTGTACATATGTCAGTAACAGCAGCCTGTCAGTGGGTACATATGTCAGTAACAGCAGCGTGTCAGTGGGTACATATGTCAGTAACAGCAGCGTGTCAGTGGGTACATATGTCAGTAACAGCAGCGTGTCAGTGGGTACATATGTCAGTAACCGCAGTGTGTCAGTAGGTACATATGTAACAGCAGTTTGTCAGTGGGTACATACGTCAGTAACAGCAGTGTGTCAGTGGGTACATACGTCAGTAACAGCAGTGTGTCAGTGGGTACATACGTCAGTAACAGCAGTGTGTCAGTGGGTACATATGTCAGTAACAGCAGTGTCAGTAGGTACATATGTCAGTAACAGCAGTGTGTCAGTGGGTACATATGTCAGTAACAGCAGTGTGTCAGTGGGTACATACGTCAGTAACAGCAGTGTGTCAGTGGGTACATACGTCAGTAACAGCAGCCTGTCAGTGGGTACATATGTCAGTAACAGCAGTGTGTCAGTGGGTACATACGTCAGTAACTGCAGCCTGTCAGTGGGTACATATGTCAGTAACAGCAGTGTGTCAGTGGGTACATATGTCAGTAACAGCAGCATGTCAGTGGGTATATATGTCAGTAACAGCAGTGTGTCAGTGGGTACATATGTCAGTAACAGCAGCCTGTCAGTGGGTACATATGTCAGTAACAGCAGTGTGTCAGTGGGTACATATGTCAGTAACAGCAGCATGTCAGTGGGTGCATACGTCAGTAACAGCAGCATGTCAGTGGGTGCATACGTCAGTAACAGCAGTGTGTCAGTGGGTACATACGTCAGTAACAGCAGTGTGTCAGTGGGTACATACGTCAGTAACAGCAGTGTGTCAGTGGGTACATACGTCAGTAACAGCAGTGTGTCAGTGGGTACATATGTCAGTAACAGCAGCGTGTCAGTGGGTACATATGTCAGTAACAGCAGTGTGTCAGTGGGTGCATATGTCAGTAACAGCAGCGTGTCAGTGGGTACATATGTCAGTAACAGCAGTGTGTCAGTGTGTACATATGTCAGTAACAGCAGCCTGTCAGTGGGTACATATGTCAGTAACAGCAGTGTTAGTAGGTACATATGTCAGTAACAGCAGTGTGTCAGTGGGTGCATATGTCAGTAACAGCAGTGTGTCAGTGGGTACATATGTCAGTAACAGCAGTGTGTCAGTGGGTGCATATGTCAGTAACAGCAGCGTGTCAGTGGGTACATATGTCAGTAACAGCAGTGTGTCAGTGTGTACATATGTCAGTAACAGCAGCCTGTCAGTGGGTACATATGTCAGTAACAGCAGTGTTAGTAGGTACATATGTCAGTAACAGCAGTGTGTCAGTAGGTACATATGTAACAGCAGTGTGTCATTAGGTACATATGTCAGCAATAGCAGTGTGTCAGTGGGTACATACGTCAGTAACAGCAGCATGTCAGTGGATACATATGTCAGTAATAGCAGTGTGTCAGTGGGTACATATGTCAGTAACCGCAGTGTGTCAGTAGGTACATATGTAACAGCAGTGTGTCAGTGGGTACATACGTCAGTAACAGCAGTGTGTCAGTGGGTACATACGTCAGTAACAGCAGTGTGTCAGTGGGTACATACGTCAGTAACAGCAGTGTGTCAGTGGGTACATATGTCAGTAACAGCAGCGTGTCAGTGGGTACATATGTCAGTAACAGCAGTGTCAGTAGGTACATATGTCAGTAACAGCAGCGTGTCAGTGGGTACATATGTCAGTAACAGCAGTGTGTCAGTGGGTACATATGTCAGTAACAGCAGTGTGTCAGTGGGTACATATGTCAGTAACAGCAGCGTGTCAGTGTGTACATATGTCAGTAACAGCAGCCTGTCAGTGGGTACACATGTCAGTAACAGCAGCGTGTCAGTGGGTACATATGTCAGTAACAGCAGCGTGTCAGTGGGTACATATGTCAGTAACAGCAGCGTGTCAGTGGGTACATATGTCAGTAACCGCAGTGTGTCAGTAGGTACATATGTAACAGCAGTGTGTCAGTGGGTACATACGTCAGTAACAGCAGTGTGTCAGTGGGTACATACGTCAGTAACAGCAATGTGTCAGTGGGTACATATGTCAGTAACAGCAGTGTCAGTAGGTACATATGTCAGTAACAGCAGTGTGTCAGTGGGTACATATGTCAGTAACAGCAGTGTGTCAGTGGGTACATACGTCAGTAACAGCAGTGTGTCAGTGGGTACATACGTCAGTAACAGCAGCCTGTCAGTGGGTACATATGTCAGTAACAGCAGTGTGTCAGTGGGTACATACGTCAGTAACTGCAGCCTGTCAGTGGGTACATATGTCAGTAACAGCAGTGTGTCAGTGGGTACATATGTCAGTAACAGCAGTGTGTCAGTGTGTACATATGTCAGTAACAGCAGCCTGTCAGTGGGTACATATGTCAGTAACAGCAGTGTTAGTAGGTACATATGTCAGTAACAGCAGTGTGTCAGTGGGTGCATATGTCAGTAACAGCAGTGTGTCAGTGGGTACATACGTCAGTAACAGCAGCGTGTCAGTGGGTACATATGTCAGTAACAGCAGTGTGTCAGTGGGTACATATGTCAGTAACAGCAGTGTGTCAGTGGGTGCATATGTCAGTAACAGCAGCGTGTCAGTGGGTACATATGTCAGTAACAGCAGTGTGTCAGTGTGTACATATGTCAGTAACAGCAGCCTGTCAGTGGGTACATATGTCAGTAACAGCAGTGTTAGTAGGTACATATGTCAGTAACAGCAGTGTGTCAGTAGGTACATATGTAACAGCAGTGTGTCATTAGGTACATATGTCAGCAATAGCAGTGTGTCAGTGGGTACATACGTCAGTAACAGCAGCATGTCAGTGGATACATATGTCAGTAATAGCAGTGTGTCAGTGGGTACATATGTCAGTAACCGCAGTGTGTCAGTAGGTACATATGTAACAGCAGTGTGTCAGTGGGTACATACGTCAGTAACAGCAGTGTGTCAGTGGGTACATACGTCAGTAACAGCAGTGTGTCAGTGGGTACATACGTCAGTAACAGCAGTGTGTCAGTGGGTACATATGTCAGTAACAGCAGCGTGTCAGTGGGTACATATGTCAGTAACAGCAGTGTCAGTAGGTACATATGTCAGTAACAGCAGCGTGTCAGTGGGTACATATGTCAGTAACAGCAGTGTGTCAGTGGGTACATATGTCAGTAACAGCAGTGTGTCAGTGGGTACATATGTCAGTAACAGCAGCGTGTCAGTGTGTACATATGTCAGTAACAGCAGCCTGTCAGTGGGTACATATGTCAGTAACAGCAGCGTGTCAGTGGGTACATATGTCAGTAACAGCAGCGTGTCAGTGGGTACATATGTCAGTAACAGCAGCGTGTCAGTGGGTACATATGTCAGTAACCGCAGTGTGTCAGTAGGTACATATGTAACAGCAGTGTG
Source organism: Pseudophryne corroboree (assembly GCF_028390025.1). Classification (NCBI taxonomy): domain Eukaryota; kingdom Metazoa; phylum Chordata; class Amphibia; order Anura; family Myobatrachidae; genus Pseudophryne; species Pseudophryne corroboree. The sequence goes on along the minus strand of NC_086447.1, from coordinate 913,893,933 downwards.
TCAGTGGGTACATACGTCAGTAACAGCAGTGTGTCAGTGGGTACATACGTCAGTAACAGCAATGTGTCAGTGGGTACATATGTCAGTAACAGCAGTGTCAGTAGGTACATATGTCAGTAACAGCAGTGTGTCAGTGGGTACATATGTCAGTAACAGCAGTGTGTCAGTGGGTACATACGTCAGTAACAGCAGTGTGTCAGTGGGTACATACGTCAGTAACAGCAGCCTGTCAGTGGGTACATATGTCAGTAACAGCAGTGTGTCAGTGGGTACATACGTCAGTAACTGCAGCCTGTCAGTGGGTACATATGTCAGTAACAGCAGTGTGTCAGTGGGTACATATGTCAGTAACAGCAGCATGTCAGTGGGTACATATGTCAGTAACAGCAGTGTGTCAGTGGGTACATATGTCAGTAACAGCAGCCTGTCAGTGGGTACATATGTCAGTAACAGCAGTGTGTCAGTGGGTGCATACGTCAGTAACAGCAGCATGTCAGTGGGTGCATACGTCAGTAACAGCAGCGTGTCAGTGGGTACATACGTCAGTAACAGCAGTGTGTCAGTGGGTACATACGTCAGTAACAGCAGTGTGTCAGTGGGTACATACGTCAGTAACAGCAGCGTGTCAGTGGGTACATATGTCAGTAACAGCAGTGTGTCAGTGGGTACATATGTCAGTAACAGCAGCGTGTCAGTGGGTACATATGTCAGTAACAGCAGTGTGTCAGTGGGTGCATATGTCAGTAACAGCAGCGTGTCAGTGGGTACATATGTCAGTAACAGCAGTGTGTCAGTGGGTGCATATGTCAGTAACAGCAGCGTGTCAGTGGGTACATATGTCAGTAACAGCAGTGTGTCAGTGTGTACATATGTCAGTAACAGCAGCCTGTCAGTGGGTACATATGTCAGTAACAGCAGTGTTAGTAGGTACATATGTCAGTAACAGCAGTGTGTCAGTGGGTGCATATGTCAGTAACAGCAGTGTGTCAGTGGGTACATACGTCAGTAACAGCAGCGTGTCAGTGGGTACATATGTCAGTAACAGCAGTGTGTCAGTGGGTACATATGTCAGTAACAGCAGCGTGTCAGTGGGTACATATGTCAGTAACAGCAGTGTGTCAGTGGGTGCATATGTCAGTAACAGCAGCGTGTCAGTGGGTACATATGTCAGTAACAGCAGTGTGTCAGTGTGTACATATGTCAGTAACAGCAGCCTGTCAGTGGGTACATATGTCAGTAACAGCAGTGTTAGTAGGTACATATGTCAGTAACAGCAGTGTGTCAGTGGGTGCATATGTCAGTAACAGCAGTGTGTCAGTGGGTACATATGTCAGTAACAGCAGCGTGTCAGTGGGTACATATGTCAGTAACAGCAGCGTGTCAGTGGGTGCATACGTCAGTAACAGCAGCGTGTCAGTGTGTACATATGTCAGTAACAGCAGTGTGTCAGTGGGTACATATGTCAGTAACAGCAGTGTGTCAGTGGGTACATATGTCAGTAAAAGCAGTGTGTCAGTGGGTACATCTGTCAGTAACAGCAGCGTGTCAGTGGGTACATATGTCAGTAACAGCAGTGTGTCAGTGGGTACATATGTCAGTAACAGCAGTGTGTCAGTGGGTACATATGTCAGTAACAGCAGTGTGTCAGTGGGTACATATGTCAGTAACATCAGTGGGTCAGTGGGTACATACGTCAGTAACAGCAGTGTGTCAGTGGGTACATATGTCAGTAACAGCAGTGTGTCAGTGGGTACATATGTCAGTAACAGCAGTGTGTCAGTGGGTACATATGTCAGTAACAGCAGCGTGTCAGTGGGTACATATGTCAGTAACAGCAGTGTGTCAGTGGGTACATATGTCAGTAACAGCAGTGTGTCAGTGGGTACATCTGTCAGTAACAGCAGCGTGTCAGTGGGTACATATGTCAGTAACAGCAGTGTGTCAGTGGGTACATACGTCAGTAACAGCAGTGTGTCAGTGGGTACATACGTCAGTAACAGCAGTGTGTCAGTGGGTACATACGTCAGTAACAGCAGTGTGTCAGTGGGTACATACGTCAGTAACAGCAGTGTGTCAGTGGGTACATATGTCAGTAACAGCAGTGTCAGTAGGTACATATGTCAGTAACAGCAGTGTGTCAGTGGGTACATATGTCAGTAACAGCAGTGTGTCAGTGGGTACATACGTCAGTAACAGCAGTGTGTCAGTGGGTACATACGTCAGTAACAGCAGCCTGTCAGTGGGTACATATGTCAGTAACAGCAGCGTGTCAGTGGGTACATACGTCAGTAACTGCAGCCTGTCAGTGGGTACATATGTCAGTAACAGCAGTGTGTCAGTGGGTACATATGTCAGTAACAGCAGCATGTCAGTGGGTACATATGTCAGTAACAGCAGTGTGTCAGTGGGTACATATGTCAGTAACAGCAGCCTGTCAGTGGGTACATATGTCAGTAACAGCAGTGTGTCAGTGGGTACATATGTCAGTAACAGCAGCATGTCAGTGGGTGCATACGTCAGTAACAGCAGCATGTCAGTGGGTGCATACGTCAGTAACAGCAGTGTGTCAGTGGGTACATACGTCAGTAACAGCAGTGTGTCAGTGGGTACATACGTCAGTAACAGCAGTGTGTCAGTGGGTACATACGTCAGTAACAGCAGCGTGTCAGTGGGTACATATGTCAGTAACAGCAGTGTGTCAGTGGGTACATATGTCAGTAACAGCAGCGTGTCAGTAGGTACATATGTCAGTAACAGCAGTGTGTCAGTGGGTGCATATGTCAGTAACAGCAGCGTGTCAGTGGGTACATATGTCAGTAACAGCAGTGTGTCAGTGTGTACATATGTCAGTAACAGCAGCCTGTCAGTGGGTACATATGTCAGTAACAGCAGTGTCAGTAGGTACATATGTCAGTAACAGCAGTGTGTCAGTGGGTGCATATGTCAGTAACAGCAGTGTGTCAGTGGGTACATATGTCAATAACAGCAGCGTGTCAGTGGGTACATATGTCAGTAACAGCAGCGTGTCAGTGGGTGCATACGTCAGTAACAGCAGCGTGTCAGTGTGTACATATGTCAGTAACAGCAGTGTGTCAGTGTGTACATATGTCAGTAACAGCAGCCTGTCAGTGGGTACATATGTCAGTAACAGCAGTGTCAGTAGGTACATATGTCAGTAACAGCAGTGTGTCAGTGGGTACATATGTCAGTAACAGCAGTGTGTCAGTGGGTACATATGTCAGTAACAGCAGTGTGTCAGTGGGTACATCTGTCAGTAACAGCAGCGTGTCAGTGGGTACATCTGTCAGTAACAGCAGTGTGTCAGTGGGTACATATGTCAGTAACAGCAGTGTGTCAGTGGGTACATATGTCAGTAACAGCAGTGTGTCAGTGGGTACATATGTCAGTAACATCAGTGGGTCAGTGGGTACATACGTCAGTAACAGCAGTGTGTCAGTGGGTACATATGTCAGTAACAGCAGTGTGTTAGTAGGTACATATGTAACAGCAGTGTGTCAGTGGGTGCATATGTCAGTAACAGCAGCTTGTCAGTGGGTACATATGTCAGTTACAGCAGCCTGTCAGTGGGTACATATGTCAGTTACAGCAGCCTGTCAGTGGGTACATATGTCAGTTACAGCAGCCTGTCAGTGGGTACATATGTCAGTAACAGCAGCCTGTCAGTGGGTACATATGTTAGTAACAGCAGCCTGTCAGTGGGTACATATGTCAGTAACAGCAGCCAGTCAGTGGGTGCATATGTCAGTAACAGCAGCGTGTCAGTGGGTACATATGTCAGTAACAGCAGTGTGTCAGTGGATACATATGTCAGTAACAGCAGCCAGTCAGTGGGTGCATATGTCAGTAACAGCAGCGTGTCAGTGGGTACATATGTCAGGAAAAGCAGTGTGTCATTGGGTGCATATGTCAGTAACAGCAGTGTGTCAGTGGGTACATATGTCAGTAACAGCAGTGTGTCAGTGGGTACATATGTCAGTAACAGCAGTGTGTTAGTAGGTACATATGTCAGTAATAGCAGTGTGTCAGTGGGTACATATGTCAGTAACAGCAGTGTGTCAGTGGGTACATATGTAACAGCAGCGTGTCAGTGGGTACATATGTCAGTAACAGCAGTGTGTCAGTAGGTACATATGTAACAGCAGTGTGTCATTAGGTACATATGTCAGCAATAGCAGTGTGTCAGTGGGTACATACGTCAGTAACAGCAGCATGTCAGTGGATACATATGTCAGTAATAGCAGTGTGTCAGTGGGTACATATGTCAGTAACCGCAGTGTGTCAGTAGGTACATATGTAACAGCAGTGTGTCAGTGGGTACATACGTCAGTAACAGCAGTGTGTCAGTGGGTACATACGTCAGTAACAGCAGTGTGTCAGTGGGTACATACGTCAGTAACAGCAGTGTGTCAGTGGGTACATATGTCAGTAACAGCAGCGTGTCAGTGGGTACATATGTCAGTAACAGCAGTGTCAGTAGGTACATATGTCAGTAACAGCAGCGTGTCAGTGGGTACATATGTCAGTAACAGCAGTGTGTCAGTGGGTACATATGTCAGTAACAGCAGTGTGTCAGTGGGTACATATGTCAGTAACAGCAGTGTGTCAGTGTGTACATATGTCAGTAACAGCAGCCTGTCAGTGGGTACATATGTCAGTAACAGCAGCGTGTCAGTGGGTACATATGTCAGTAACAGCAGCGTGTCAGTGGGTACATATGTCAGTAACAGCAGCGTGTCAGTGGGTACATATGTCAGTAACCGCAGTGTGTCAGTAGGTACATATGTAACAGCAGTGTGTCAGTGGGTACATACGTCAGTAACAGCAGTGTGTCAGTGGGTACATACGTCAGTAACAGCAGTGTGTCAGTGGGTACATATGTCAGTAACAGCAGTGTCAGTAGGTACATATGTCAGTAACAGCAGTGTGTCAGTGGGTACATATGTCAGTAACAGCAGTGTGTCAGTGGGTACATACGTCAGTAACAGCAGTGTGTCAGTGGGTACATACGTCAGTAACAGCAGCCTGTCAGTGGGTACATATGTCAGTAACAGCAGTGTGTCAGTGGGTACATACGTCAGTAACTGCAGCCTGTCAGTGGGTACATATGCCAGTAACAGCAGTGTGTCAGTGGGTACATATGTCAGTAACAGCAGCATGTCAGTGGGTACATATGTCAGTAACAGCAGTGTGTCAGTGGGTACATATGTCAGTAACAGCAGCCTGTCAGTGGGTACATATGTCAGTAACAGCAGTGTGTCAGTGGGTACATATGTCAGTAACAGCAGCATGTCAGTGGGTGCATACGTCAGTAACAGCAGCATGTCAGTGGGTGCATACGTCAGTAACAGCAGTGTGTCAGTGGGTACATACGTCAGTAACAGCAGTGTGTCAGTGGGTACATACGTCAGTAACAGCAGTGTGTCAGTGGGTACATACGTCAGTAACAGCAGCGTGTCAGTGGGTACATATGTCAGTAACAGCAGTGTGTCAGTGGGTACATATGTCAGTAACAGCAGCGTGTCAGTGGGTACATATGTCAGTAACAGCAGTGTGTCAGTGGGTGCATATGTCAGTAACAGCAGCGTGTCAGTGGGTACATATGTCAGTAACAGCAGTGTGTCAGTGTGTACATATGTCAGTAACAGCAGCCTGTCAGTGGGTACATATGTCAGTAACAGCAGTGTTAGTAGGTACATATGTCAGTAACAGCAGTGTGTCAGTGGGTGCATATGTCAGTAACAGCAGTGTGTCAGTGGGTACATACGTCAGTAACAGCAGCGTGTCAGTGGGTACATATGTCAGTAACAGCAGTGTGTCAGTGGGTACATATGTCAGTAACAGCAGTGTGTCAGTGGGTGCATATGTCAGTAACAGCAGCGTGTCAGTGGGTACATATGTCAGTAACAGCAGTGTGTCAGTGTGTACATATGTCAGTAACAGCAGCCTGTCAGTGGGTACATATGTCAGTAACAGCAGTGTTAGTAGGTACATATGTCAGTAACAGCAGTGTGTCAGTGGGTGCATATGTCAGTAACAGCAGTGTGTCAGTGGGTACATACGTCAGTAACAGCAGCGTGTCAGTGGGTACATATGTCAGTAACAGCAGTGTGTCAGTGGGTACATATGTCAGTAACAGCAGCGTGTCAGTGGGTACATATGTCAGTAACAGCAGTGTGTCAGTGGGTGCATATGTCAGTAACAGCAGCGTGTCAGTGGGTACATATGTCAGTAACAGCAGTGTGTCAGTGTGTACATATGTCAGTAACAGCAGCCTGTCAGTGGGTACATATGTCAGTAACAGCAGTGTTAGTAGGTACATATGTCAGTAACAGCAGTGTGTCAGTGGGTGCATATGTCAGTAACAGCAGTGTGTCAGTGGGTACATATGTCAGTAACAGCAGCGTGTCAGTGGGTACATATGTCAGTAACAGCAGCGTGTCAGTGGGTGCATACGTCAGTAACAGCAGCGTGTCAGTGGGTGCATACGTCAGTAACAGCAGCGTGTCAGTGTGTACATATGTCAGTAACAGCAGTGTGTCAGTGGGTACATATGTCAGTAACAGCAGTGTGTCAGTGGGTACATATGTCAGTAAAAGCAGTATGTCAGTGGGTACATCTGTCAGTAACAGCAGCGTGTCAGTGGGTACATATGTCAGTAACAGCAGCGTGTCAGTGGGTACATATGTCAGTAACAGCAGCGTGTCAGTGGGTACATATGTCAGTAACAGCAGTGTGTCAGTGGGTACATATGTCAGTAACATCAGTGGGTCAGTGGGTACATACGTCAGTAACAGCAGTGTGTCAGTGGGTACATATGTCAGTAACAGCAGTGTGTCAGTGGGTACATATGTCAGTAACAGCAGTGTGTCAGTGGGTACATATGTCAGTAACAGCAGCGTGTCAGTGGGTACATATGTCAGTAACAGCAGCGTGTCAGTGGGTACATATGTCAGTAACAGCAGCGTGTCAGTGGGTACATCTGTCAGTAACAGCAGCGTGTCAGTGGGTACATATGTCAGTAACAGCAGTGTGTCAGTGGGTACATACGTCAGTAACAGCAGTGTGTCAGTGGGTACATACGTCAGTAACAGCAGTGTGTCAGTGGGTACATACGTCAGTAACAGCAGTGTGTCAGTGGGTACATACGTCAGTAACAGCAGTGTGTCAGTGGGTACATACGTCAGTAACAGCAGTGTGTCAGTGGGTACATACGTCAGTAACAGCAGTGTCAGTGGGTACATATGTCAGTAACAGCAGTGTGTCAGTGGGTACATATGTCAGTAACAGCAGTGTGTCAGTGGGTACATACGTCAGTAACAGCAGCGTGTCAGTGGGTACATACGTCAGTAACAGCAGCGTGTCAGTGGGTACATACGTCAGTAACAGCAGCGTGTCAGTGGGTACATACGTCAGTAACAGCAGCGTGTCAGTGGGTACATACGTCAGTAACAGCAGCGTGTCAGTGGGTACATACGTCAGTAACAGCAGCGTGTCAGTGGGTACATACGTCAGTAACAGCAGCGTGTCAGTGGGTACATACGTCAGTAACAGCAGCGTGTCAGTGGGTACATATGTCAGTAACAGCAGCGTGTCAGTAGGTACATATGTCAGTAACAGCAGCGTGTCAGTGGGTGCATATGTCAGTAACAGCAGCGTGTCAGTGGGTACATATGTCAGTAACAGCAGCCTGTCAGTGGGTACATATGTCAGTAACAGCAGCCTGTCAGTGGGTACATATGTCAGTAACAGCAGTGTCAGTAGGTACATATGTCAGTAACAGCAGTGTGTCAGTGGGTGCATATGTCAGTAACAGCAGTGTGTCAGTGGGTACATCTGTCAGTAACAGCAGCGTGTCAGTAGGTACATATGTCAGTAACAGCAGCGTGTCAGTGGGTGCATATGTCAGTAACAGCAGCGTGTCAGTGGGTACATATGTCAGTAACAGCAGTGTGTCAGTGTGTACATATGTCAGTAACAGCAGCCTGTCAGTGGGTACATATGTCAGTAACAGCAGTGTCAGTAGGTACATATGTCAGTAACAGCAGTGTCAGTAGGTACATATGTCAGTAACAGCAGTGTGTCAGTGGGTACATATGTCAGTAACAGCAGTGTGTCAGTGGGTACATATGTCAGTAACAGCAGTGTGTCAGTGGGTACATCTGTCAGTAACAGCAGCGTGTCAGTGGGTACATCTGTCAGTAACAGCAGTGTGTCAGTGGGTACATCTGTCAGTAACAGCAGTGTGTCAGTGGGTACATATGTCAGTAACAGCAGTGTGTCAGTGGGTACATATGTCAGTAACAGCAGTGGGTCAGTGGGTACATACGTCAGTAACAGCAGTGTGTCAGTGGGTACATACGTCAGTAACAGCAGCGTGTCAGTGGGTACATACGTCAGTAACAGCAGCGTGTCAGTGGGTACATACGTCAGTAACAGCAGCGTGTCAGTGGGTGCATGCGTCAGTAACAGCAGCGTGTCAGTGTGTACATATGTCAGTAACAGCAGCGTGTCAGTGGGTACATATGTCAGTAACAGCAGCGTGTCAGTGGGTACATACGTCAGTAACAGCAGCGTGTCAGTGGGTACATACGTCAGTAACAGCAGCGTGTCAGTGGGTACATACGTCAGTAACAGCAGCGTGTCAGTGGGTACATCTGTCAGTAACAGCAGCGTGTCAGTGGGTACATATGTCAGTAACAGCAGCGTGTCAGTGGGTACATATGTCAGTAACAGCAGCGTGTCAGTGGGTACATATGTCAGTAACAGCAGCGTGTCAGTGGGTACATATGTCAGTAACAGCAGCGTGTCAGTGGGTACATATGTCAGTAACAGCAGCGTGTCAGTGGGTACATACGTCAGTAACAGCAGCGTGTCAGTGGGTACATACGTCAGTAACAGCAGCGTGTCAGTGGGTACATACGTCAGTAACAGCAGCGTGTCAGTGGGTACATCTGTCAGTAACAGCAGCGTGTCAGTGGGTACATATGTCAGTAACAGCAGCGTGTCAGTGGGTACATATGTCAGTAACAGCAGCGTGTCAGTGGGTACATATGTCAGTAACAGCAGCGTGTCAGTGGGTACATATGTCAGTAACAGCAGCGTGTCAGTGGGTACATATGTCAGTAACAGCAGCGTGTCAGTGGGTACATATGTCAGTAACAGCAGCGTGTCAGTGGGTACATATGTCAGTAACAGCAGCGTGTCAGTGGGTACATATGTCAGTAACAGCAGCGTGTCAGTGGGTACATATGTCAGTAACAGCAGTGTGTCAGTGGGTACATGTCAGTAACAGCAGTGTGTCAGTGGGTACATACGTCAGTAACAGCAGCGTGTCAGTGGGTACATATGTCAGTAACAGCAGTGTGTCAGTGGGTACATATGTCAGTAACAGCAGTGTGTCAGTGGGTACATATGTCAGTAACAGCAGTGTCAGTGGGTACATATGTCAGTAACAGCAGTGTGTCAGTAGGTACATGTCAGTAACAGCAGTGTGTCAGTGTGTACATATGTCAGTAACAGCGTGTCAGTGGGTACATATGTCAGTAACAGCAGTGTGTCAGTAGGTACATGTCAGTAACAGCAGTGTGTCAGTGTGTACATATGTCAGTAACAGCAGTGTGTCAGGAAGCTCCCCCAGCCATGTTTTCCATGTAATGAGCATTATGTGCCAGTTACACTGGAGCTGTGATGCTTATGATCATGTAAAGATAACTGCACCAGGCCAGACATATTTCCCTGTGGAATCTCCCTGTCCCCCCTATGACTGTCAGGGTATTTGCAGCACACTGATAGGATTTGGGGCATCTGAGGATAACACAGCAGCGTCTCATGTCACACTATGGAGGGGAGGATACTGACACGTGACTGAGCATTAATCACAACCATATATCATCCCCACAGGCTGTCACTCACAGCTACAGCGATCCCCAGCCACCAATCCGATGGCGGGGGCGTGGCATTCGCTGGCAGCAGCTGCTTGGGTCTCGTTCATTGCCGCGGTGTCTCTGACAGTGATCGCCGGCAACCAACGAGATTGAGCGGGGCGTGGCAACACTCGCAGCCTCCACTTGTCTTATTCCTCTTCCGCCCTTATCGTTCCACTTTGGCGGCCGCGACGTCACTTCCCCCCGGAACCGGAATTAACTTCAGCTAGAAATAACGCGATTGAAGATGGAAGTGGAGCTGCGTCCGCTATATACCTGTGTGCACTGCAACGTAACAACCCATTCGCCCGTGCTGCTGAACGAGCACGTCATTGGAAAGAAGCACAGGAAAACCTTGAATCGTGCTTTCCCTGACGAGGTCCCACTCCTGCCCAGCTTACAGCACTTCCTGGACACCTATCTGAAGGATGAGCCCCTGATTGGCCTGGAGTACATTACAGAGGAGCAGGGGGAAATCCGCAAGTACCTGTGTCGGCTCTGCGCCGTGCATGGCACCAGAACTGAAATCGTCGCCCATATATGCTCCATATATCACCAGAAGAACTATCTGCTCCGCCACCATCCCGATGAAGCCGCTATCGTGACGAAGTCTGTGGGTGAGAGCATCTTCTTCAAAGTGCTGGATGTGACTTTGGCTGAGATTCTCAGTAAGCACGGGAAACAGAGAATCCAAGAAGGGCCAATCGGCCCGATCTTTAAGCAGAAATGTAATAAGAGGAAAAGCTTCTCGTGGAAGATGATGCAATCAAAGGAAGCTGCATTGTCACAGTTATTGAATATTAGGGAAGCCAGTCAGCTGTTTATACAGAACGACGAGTTTTACGATTACCTCAGGAAGGTAGAGATAGAAAACAACTCGGACGCCAATTTTGTTCATGGAATCATTCAGAACTGCATAAACAAGGTAATAAGCTTCCAGAGAACGCAAACTCGTAAACAGGAGGAAGAGAAGCTGGGATCGCCGTCCAGCAGTCATCCGACTCCGACATATACAGACGGGGCTGATGGAGAGTGCGTCAGTCAGCGGCCAGTACCTCCAGGGAGATTGGTTCCTTCTGGGTCACAGTGTAAGGACGCCTCCAGTCTGGTATCGGAAGCGGATTATGAAAGTGATGCCGCAGAGATCTGCTTCAACCGTCCGGAAAAGATGGAGGCGGCCGACCTCGCAGCACGTTTGAGAGAAGTGCGGCAACAAATGCTGCATGTAGAGGGATTGATGACCCAAAAGCCACAAAATATGTTATTTCAATACCAATGATGCTTGAAAATTATAAAACAACAAATATATGTATTGTTATTTCAGAATGTGTATTTGACTAACTTTTCCCCTAAATGTTTTCCAGTTTGTGAGATTAAAGAGTTTGGCTTTTGCAAAGTTCTAATTAAAGTGGTCACAGTACTCCCAGCAAAAGAATTGCACTGCTTACAGCTGGTGTAAAATGCAGCAGCCAGGCTTTTAACCAACCATCCCCGTTCCAGCGACATAACTCCCATTCTCTACTCCACTGGCTGCCGGTAAAATGGCGAATCGTCTTCAAGATTAGCTTGCTGACTTTCAAAGGACTACATGACCAGGGCCCAAGGTACCTGAAGCAGCTTCTGGTTCCATACTGCCCCACTCGATTACTGCGATCTGTAGATGATGGACTATTAGTAGTACCTAGAATCTCCCGAAATTCATCTGGGAATTTAGCTTTTAGCCATGTGGCTCCAACTTTATGGAACTCACTTCCCCCCACAGTTCGAGAAGCCCCCATTCTAGAATCCTTCAAAAATAAACTCAAGACTTTCCTGTTTATGCAAGCATCTCTATAATTGTACGTTTAATATCTCCATGCGCTCTGTATTTTCTGGAAAGCTTTTCTGTCTTTCATTGTTCATGTACTGTATTATGTTAATTCTGTTATGTATCTTGAGTCCTAGTGGAGAAAGTGCTATATAAATAAAATTATTACTAACACAAATTTAGTTAGCGTGGCTTTTTTTCCCTTTTGCTGCTGTAGTCTGTTGGTGATGCTGGGACTTCTAGTTCCATAACAGCTGGAGCGCTGACCATGCTGTATGACTCTCAGAATATTAGTAAAATGGAAATCTGTCATTATGCATTTTCCATGGTTAGGCTTCAGTTACGAAAATGTATTATTATCCTTTATTTATATGGCGCCACAAGGGATCCGCAGCGCCCATTACACAGTACATAATAAAATGAGCAAACAAGAAAACCGCACTTACAGTACAGGACAAAATAGGATAGGTATAGAAAACCCGGGGTCAGGTGCCATCAAAGGGAGTATGGAGTATAAGATAGTGTAAGTAAGAAAAGGAAAGGCACATGAGGACAGAAGTATAAATGTTCGGCTTCAAAATACTTATTTGGAAAGGCTGATTGGGCAGATTATATCTGATGTGTCCTACTGTAATGTAGACAGTGCCGTTTTTAGCGGTGGGCGAGCAGTGCAACCGCACGGGGCGCCTGCCGCGGCACTTTGCAGGTCCTTTTCCCCCTCCTCCCCCTTCCTGAGTACTCCTGTTCGGAAGGCGGAGTTTTGTGGAATGACGCGGTTGAGTTGTGACGTCACAACGCAATCATGTCATTCCGTGAAACTCCGCCCCCCGAACAGGAGTACCGATGACAAGAGGAGGGGAGCCAGCTGGATCGAGGAGGCGGCCGGCGCGGGCCGAAGAGCGGGAAGAGCCTCTTCATACTGTGTAAGTAGTTTCTCTCTCTCTCCCCCTTCCTCTCCCCCCACTTGACTCTTGCCTGCCATACTGTGTAAAATGGGGACTCTTGCCTGCCATACTGTTTAAAATGGGGACACTTGCCTACAATACTGTGTAAAATGGGGACACTTGCCTGCAATTCTGTGTAAAATGGGGACTCTTGCCTGCAATACTGTGTAAAATGTGGTCTCTTGCCTGCAATACTGTGTAAAATGGGGACACGTGCCTACCGCAATGTGTAATATGGGGACACGTGCCTGCCGTACTGTGTACAATGGGGACACGTGCCTGCCATAATGTGTAAAATGGGGACACGTGCCTGCAATACTGTGTAATATGGGGACACATGCCTGCCGTACTGTGTAAAATGGGGGGACACGTGCCTGCCGTACTGTGTAAAATGGGGACACGGGCCTGCCGTACTGTGTAAAATGGGGGGACACGTGCCTGCCGTACTGTGTAAAATGGGGACACGGGCCTGCCGTACTGTGTAAAGTGGGGACATGGGCCTGCCGTACTGTGTAAAGTGGGGACACGGGCCTGCCGTACTGTGTAAAATGGGGACACGGGCCTGCCGTACTGTAAAATGGGGACATGGGCCTGCCGCAATGTGTAAAATGGGGACACGTGCCTGCCGCAATGTGAAAAATGGGGATACGTGCCTGCTGCAATGTGAAAAATGGGGACACGTGCCTGCCGCAATGTGAAAAATGGGGACTCTTGCCTGCCGTACTGTGTAAAATGGGGACTCTTGCTTGCCGTAATGTGTAAAATGGGGACTCTTGCCTGCCGTACTGTGTAAAATGGGGACACGTGCCTGCCGCAATGTGTAAAATGGGGACTCTTGCCTGCCGTAATGTGTAAAATGGGGACACGTGCCTGCCGTACTGTGTCAAATAGGGACACTTGCCTGCCGTAATGTGTAAAATGGGGACACGTGCCTGCCGTACTGTGTAAAATGGGGACACGTGCCCGCTGTAATGTGTAAAATGGGGACACGTGCCTGCCGTACTGTGTAAAATGGGGACACGGGCCTGCCGTACTGTGTAAAGTGGGGACACGGGCCTGCCGTACTGTGTAAAATGGGGACACGGGCCTGCCGTACTGTAAAATGGGGACATGGGCCTGCTGCAATGTGTAAAATGGGGACACGTGCCTGCCGCAATGTGAAAAATGGGGATACGTGCCTGCCGCAATGTGAAAAATGGGGACACGTGCCTGCCGCAATGTGAAAAATGGGGACTCTTGCCTGCCGTACTGTGTAAAATGGGGACTCTTGCTTGCCGTAATGTGTAAAATGGGGACTCTTTCCTGCCGTACTGTGTAAAATGGGGACACGTGCCTGCCGCAATGTGTAAAATGGGGACTCTTGCCTGCCGTAATGTGTAAAATGGGGACACGTGCCTGCCGTACTGTGTCAAATAGGGACACTTGCCTGCCGTAATGTGTAAAATGGGGACACGTGCCTGCCGTACTGTGTAAAATGGGGACACGTGCCCGCTGTAATGTGTAAAATGGGGACACGTGCCTACCGTACTGTGTAAAATGGGGACTCTTGCCTGCCGTTCTGTGTAAAATGGGGACTTTTTTCTTCCTGAGGTGGTCGTGATGATGACCTCAGATGAGGCCACACCCATTTTAATGAGACCACGCCCATTTTAATGAGGCCACACACCACTTTATCTATGGGGGGCACATTTTTTTATGTCAATTGGGGGGGGGGGGGGATATTTTGAAATCTTGCACTGGGAGCCAAATTGGTTAGAAACAGCCCTGAATGTAGGTTTATTTAGTTAACGTGCAATTTGAAATATGTATAACAAATCAGTCCCCCACTGTGTTACATATACTACTGTTCTCTCCCGGTGTAACCCAGGCACATATACTACTGTTCTCTCCCGGTGTAACCCAGGCACATATACTACTGTTCTCTCCCGGTGTAATCCAGGCGCATATACTACTGTTCTCCCCTGGAGTAACCCAGGCACATATACTACTGCTCTCTCCTGGTGTAATCCAGGCATATAGGCACATATACTACTGTTCTCTCCCAGTGTAACCCAGGCACATATACTACTGCTCTCTCCTGGTGTAACCCAGGAACATATACTACTGCTCTCTCCCGGTGTAACCCAGACACATATACTACTATTCTCTCCCGGTGTAACCCAGGCACATATACTACTGCTCTCTCCTGGTGTAACCCAGGCACATAGGCACATATACTACTGTTCTCTCCTGGTGTAACCCAGGCACATATACTACTGCTCTCTCCTGGTGTAACCCAGGCACATATACTACTGTTCTCTCCTGCTGTAACCCAGGCACATATACTACTACTCTCTCCTGGAGTAACCCAGGCACATATACTACTGCTCTCTCCTGGCGTAACCCAGGCACATATACTACTGCTCTCTCCCGGTGTAACCCAGACACATATACTACTATTCTCTCCCGGTGTAACCCAGACACATATACTACTATTCTCTCCCGGTGTAACCCAGGCACATATACTACTGCTCTCTCCTGGTGTAACCCAGGCACATAGGCACATATACTACTGTTCTCTCCTGGTGTAACCCAGGCACATATACTACTGCTCTCTCCTGGTGTAACCCAGGCACATATACTACTGTTCTATCCTGCTGTAACCCAGGCACATATACTACTACTCTCTCCTGGCGTAACCCAGGCACATATACTACTGCTCTCTCCTGGCGTAACCCAGGCACATATACTACTGCTCTCTCCTGGCGTAACCCAGGCACATATACTACTGCTCTCTCCTGGCGTAACCCAGGCACATAAACTACTGTTCTCTCCTGGCGTAACCCAGGCACATATACTACTGCTCTCTCCTGGTGTAACCCAGGCACATATACTACTGCTTTCTCCCGGTGTAATCCAGGCACATATACTACTGCTCTCTCCCGGAGTATAAAAGGTCAAGAAAGAAAGAAAAGAATCCTTATATTGGGCACACAGTCCGAGTGTGCCCAATATAAGGATTCTTTTCTTTCTTTCTTGACCTTTTATAGTTATTATATTCCTTGGAGCACCTCCCAATATAACAGATCCATATCTATATCACTGAACAAAAGGGAAAGGACGTAAAACAATATTAGAATACAATTTGATCAAAATAAAGTCTGTGCGACCCTTTATTCTTTCTTGTAAACTCTCCCGGAGTATCCCAGGCACATATACCACTGCTCTCTCCAAGTGTAACCCAGGCACATACACAACACCCTGAAGTGGGCAGCGAGGTAGAGCTCTTTTTCTTTATATACTATGCTAGTGGTGCCTATAATGGCTGGCGACTCATCTCTGGTCATGTGGCCACACCCCTTCCAGCATATGGCAACGCCCCTTAGTGGGCCCCTGTGATTGCATTTCCCTGGTGGGCCCTTCATGCCCCAGTCCGACACTGGAAATATGTACAACAAATCAGTCCCCCACTGTGTTACATTTCACTTTTTTCCTACAGCAAAATGTAGCCAAGGAACGAATTGTCATTACAAGTATAAAGTTGGTGAGCTCTATGACCGCTGAACATTCCTTGGTCTTTTCTCCTGCGTTGCACTTTGCAAACGCTGAATAAGTCTTCAGTGCTTAGCAATGTAATGATACAATACAATATTGTCAGTAGCTGCATGTTCAGGCTGACAGCGTCATGACATCAGTGTGCGATATTGCACAGTGGGTGTGCACTGTGTCAGCGGCCCGGGAGGGAAAACACTATGCAATATTCCTCCTTAAGGGGGTATTCAATTGTTTTGCGCTGCTGCAGCTAAAGTGCTCGGTAGCTATTTATTGCGGACCTCTTGAGCCGAGAACAGAAATCTGCGCAAAGTAGGGCTTTTGGGCACCTTAATTGCTTTATGCGGCTAATCCTATCCTGCATTTTGGGCACGTCATCCGCAATAGTGATAGCCACCTAAAATAATTCTCCTGTTCACTATAGACGGGATCTGCGGCAGAGCAAAATAATTAAATTACATCTTCCCCTAGACTGGAGACTGGATGATCACATTTGAGGGTAGATTCAACTATTAGTGGAAGCTGCGGAGGCGCCTTTTGGACCTCGCTGCCGCAGCCACACCTCCTATCCGTCGCAGCCACACCAGCCAACCAACAGGAAGGCCGCAGGGACCAGAACCGGAGGTAAGACTCCGGATGCTGACACCCGTGATCCTGGAGTAGTCGAGTTGAGAGAGCTATACTCTGCAACAATCTCTCCCTGGAAGATGCTTTTATCAACAGATCGTCCAGATATGGAATTATGTTCAGTCCCTGCCTGCGGAGGAGTACAGATCACATATATAAGAGAGCGCATAAAAGTTTTAAACAATTTTTCTCTTACGTCCTAGAGCAGGCATTCCCAACCACGGTCCCCAAGGCACACCAACAGTGCAGGTTTTAGTGATATTCAGGCTTCAGCACAAATGGTTAAATCAAAATAACTGAGCTACTAATTAAGTCACCTGTGCTGAAGCCTGGATATCACTAAATCCTGCACTGTTAGAGTGCCTTGGGGACCGTGGTTGGGAATGCCTGTCCTAGAGGATGCTGGGGTCCATATTTGCACCATGGGGTATAGACGGGTCCACCAGGAGCCATTGGCACTTTAAGAGTTTAATAGTGTGGGCTGGCTCCTCCCTCTATGCCCCTCCTACCAGACTCAGTTTAGAAAATGTGCCCAGAGGAACCGGTCACAGCTAGGGGAGCTCTACAGGGCTTCTCTAGTAAAAGTTTTTTTAGAGTTTGTTATTTTACAGGGAGGCTGCTGGCAACAGCCTCCCTGCATTGAGGGACTGAGGGGGGGAGCAGTGTCCGCCCTGCGGGGTCAGAGCCACTGCCTCTGCTGACTGGACATTGAGCTCAAGAGGGGATAGATCGCGCCCCGCCACAGGAGAATGCTCACCCCGGCAGCCATCCGCCACCCCCTCATAGTGCTGAAGAGTGGCGAGTTAGTCACTGTCCCCCCCTTACATGCGGGGGGTCAGTGTGAAGAGGGCAGCTTAAGGGTGGGAGAGTGGTATTAACCGCGTTCCCGGACGGTTCAGCGGTACAGCGCTGTGAGGGGCGCCCTGAGCCGGCACAGAACCCTGCACTGACCATTTCCAGCCTGTCGGGGTCCGCGGATCTCAGCCAGCACAAATTTCCTCAGGCCAGTATAATCTTCAAGAGCGGGAAGACAGCGCCATTGAAGGGGCGGAGCTTCTCCTCAGAGCGGACCCAGCAGCGTTCAGCACCATTTTTCCTGCCTGCAATCAGTGCCAGTGGATGTCCAGGTCCCTCCAGAGCAACTCCAGCTATCTGTACAGTACCAGGGGGCTGTAGAAGGGGGGGAGGCTGTGTTATAGGCTGTGTCACCTATTAAGGGACACAGTCAGCGCTGGTTAGGGTCTCCCTATACCTATAATAGCGCTGCATGTGGGTTGGCTCCAATCTCTGTGTCTCTCTGCCATTCTTGGGGGGAAACTCTGTCTAATAAATACCCTGTGTGTTTGTGGGGTGTTTGGTGTGTGTGACAACATGTCTAGGGACACTGTTTCATATGCTGCAGAGGATTTGTCTTCCCAGGAAGACTCCATACCATGTAATCAGGATTGCACTATTGTAGCATAGATCCCGGCTAGAGAGCCAGAATGGTTAGTCTCTCTGAGGGGGACTATTTCTCAGATTTCTGATAGGGTTGCTGGGACTGATCATGCCACTCAGATCCTACAATCCTCTATGGTGGTATGGTCTGATACTGCTTCCTCGGGATCCACTGCGGTACATTCTCAGAAATGTGCACTTGCACTGCTTACGCAGGATAATACGGACACAGACTCTGACACTGCAGACGGTGACGGGGATGTGTCGAGGGGGACAGCATCACTTGCTAAGGGGGTGCAGTTGATTATTGAAGCTGTGAGATATATTTTACATATTTCTGACACAGCTACTGAACAGGTGGAGGAGGCCTTTTTTACAGATAATAAGAAGCCCCCCCTCACCTTCCCGGCATCCAAAGAATTAAACGCTATCTTTGAAAAAGCCTGGGAAACTCCAGAAAAGAAATTTCAGATCCCAAAGAGGGTCTTGGTTGCTTTTCCCTTCCCAGGGGAAGATAGAAAGAGATGGGAGTCCCCGCCGATAGTCGACACGTCTGTCTCCAGGCTGTCTAAACAGGTGGTGTTGCCAGTTCCGGGATCTACCGCGTTGAAGGACCCGGCAGAATGCAAGGTGTATACTACGCTAAAATCCATTTACACGACTTCTAGGGCTATATTACGGCCTACTATAGCCTGTGTTTGGATTGCAAAAGCTATTACCAGGTGGTCAATCACTCTGCAGGTGGAGTCGACTTCGCTGGATAGAGGTGACGTTGATTTATTTTTACGCCATATTCAGGATTCTGCAGGGTTCCTGGTAGATTCTATGAAGGACCTGGGTTCCATGGCTGCGGAGATCTCCTCCATGTCCGTCTCAGCTTGCAGGGGTCTCTGGCTGCGCCAATGGTCTGCGGACGCGGAATCCAGTAAGAGTGTGGAGGGCCTACCCTATACAGATCAGGCTCTCTTTGGGGAGGTGCTGGATGCGTGGATTGCCACAGCTACAGTGGGTAAGTCTACTTTTCTACCCTCAGCTGCACCGGCTATGAAGAAGCCTTTTACACCAGCCACGTCACAGTCCTTTCGGCCCGCGAGGTCTAGAAAGAACAAGTCTTCGAACACCTTCTTTAGAGGTGGTCATGCCAAAGGAAAGAAACCTACTCCTGCAGGTTCCCAAACCCAGAAGCCCGCTTCTGATACCCCTAAGTCCTCCGCATGACGGTGAACAGCTAGGCATGGAGGAAGGTCAGGTGGGGCCAAGACTCCGGCAGTTCAGCCAAGTCTGGGTGTCGTCTGGCCTGGACCCCTGGGTCCTGGATATAGTGTCCAGGGGGTACATACTGGAGTTTTAAGATCCCCCACCTCACCGTTTCTTCAAGTCGGGCTTGCCAGCTCTGCTGGCAGACAGAACAATACTTCTGGAGGTCATCAGAAAATTGATGGTGTCAGAGGTCATTGGGGGTAATTCCAAGTTGATCGCATCAGGAAATTTTTTAGCAGTTGGGCAAAACCATGTGCACTGCAGGGGGGAGCAGATATAACATTTGCAGAGAGAGTTAGATTTGGGTGGGTTATTTTGTTTCTGTGCAGGGTAAATACTGGCTGCTTTACTTTTACACTGCAATTTAGATTGCAGATTTAACTCACCACACCCAAATCTATCTCTCTCTGCAAATGTTATATCTGCCCCCCTGCAGTGCACATGGTTTTGCCCAACTGCTAAAAAATTTCCTGCTGCGATCAACTTGGAATTACCCCCATTGTTCCAGTTCCACCTCAGCAGTGGAACAAAGGTTATTATTCAAACCTTTTTGTGGTACCAAAACTGGATGGTTCGGTACGGCCTATTCTAAACTTAAAGTCTTTGAACCCTTATCTCAGGGAGTTCAAATTCAAGATGGAATCTCTGAGAGCTGTCATCTCAGGACTGATGGAGGGGGAGTTCCTGGCGTCGCTGTAACATCAAGGATGCTTACCTCCACATTCCCATTTGGTCGCCGCATCAAGCATATGTCAGGTTTGCACTGTTGGACGATCACTATCAGTTCCAGGCGCTGCCGTTTGGCCTCTCCACAGCACCAAGGATCTTCACCAAGGTGATGGCGGAGATGATGGTTCTCCTCCACAAACAGGGGGTGAACATAATTCCATATCTGGACGATCTCCTGATCAAGGCGTCGTCCAGGAAGAGGTTGTTGAAATCCATCGCGCTCACGACACAGCTGCTGAGGAAGCACGGTTGGATCCTGAACCTTCCAAAGTCTCATCTGGAGCCGACAAGGAGGCTGTCTTTCCTGGGAGTGATCCTCGACACGGAAGTGCAGAGGGTTTTTCTCCCGGTGGAGAAAGCATTGGTGATTCAAACAATGGTCCGGGATGTCTTAAAGCCTACCCGGGTATCGGTTCATCAATGCATCCGCCTTCTGGGGAAGATGGTTGCCGCCTATGAGGCTCTGCAGAAAGGCAGGTTTCATGCTCGACCGTTTCAGCTGGACCTATTGGACCAGTGGTCGGGCTCTCACCTACACATGCACAAGATTTCACTCCTCTGGTGGCTACAACTTCCGCACCTTCTGGAAGGCCGAAGGTTCGGAATTCAGGACTGGATCCTTCTAACCACAGAAAGCCAGGATTTCACTCCTATCTCCGAAAGCCAGGATTTCACTCCTCTGGTGGCTACAACTTCCGCACCTTCTGGAAGGCCGAAGGTTCGGAATTCAGGACTGGATCCTTCTAACCACAGATGCAAGTCTAAGAGGTTGGGGAGCAGTCGCTCTGGGGGAAACCTTTCAGGGAAGGTGGTAGAATCAAGAGTCCTTTCTCCCAATAAACATCCTGGAGCTAAGGGCCGTGTACAATGCCCTTCTGCAAGCAGCACACCTTCTACAGGATCGGGCTGTTCAGGTGCGTTCGGAAAATGTGACCACTGTAGCCTACATAAACCGACAAGGTGGAACGAAGAGCAGGGCTGCTATGTCAGAGGTGTCAAGAATCCGCCTCTTGGCAGAAAGGCACGCTGCAGAGGTGTCAGGAATCTTCATTCCGGGAGTAGACAACTGGGAAGCAGACTTCCTCAGCAGACACGATCTCCATCCATGGGAGTGGGGCTTCCATCCAGAGGTGTTCGAGGAGGTAACCGGTTGGTGGGGTGTTCCTCACATAGACATGATGGCCTCCCGCCTCAACAAGTAGCTCGGGAGGTACTGTTCCCGGTCAAGAGACCCTCAGGTAGTGGCGGTGGATGCACTGGTAACTCCGTGGGTGTTCCCGTCAGTGTATGTGTTCCCTCCACTTCCTCTGATTCCAAAGGTTCTTCAGCTGGTAAGAACAAAGGTGCTGGCAATCCTCATTGCCCCGGACTGGCCAAGGAGGGCTTGGTACGTGGATCTACTGGATCTTCTGCTAGAAGATCTAAGGCCTCTACCTCTTCGGGAGGATCTGCTACTGCAGGGGCCGTTCGCTTATCAAGACTTACCGCGGCTACGTTTGACGGCATGGCGGTTGAACGCCAGATCTTAGCTCGGAAGGGTATCCCGAGTGAGGTCATTCCTACCCTGATACAGGCTAGGAAGGGGGTAACGTCTAAACATTACCATCACAACTGGTAAAAATATTTTTTTTTGGTGTGAATCCAAGCAGTTTCCTGCGGTGGAGTTTCAACTTGGACGTCTTCTCCTTTTCCTGCAAGCAGAGGTGGATATGGGACTGAGATTGGGCTCCATCAAGGTCCAGATCTCTGCTTTGTCCATCTTCTTCCAAAAACAATTGGCTGTCCTCCCTGAGGTTCAGACCTTTTTGAAAGGGGTTCTGCACATCCAGCCTCCCTTTGTGGCGCCAACGGCTCCCTGGGATCTTGATGTGGTGTTGCAGTCCCGGCAATCAGCTTGGTTTGAGCCTCTACAGGAGGCTGATATCAAGTTTCTCACGTGGAAGGTGGTCACTTTGTTGGCCTTAGCTTCTGCCCGACGTGTGTCGCAATTGGGGGCTTTATCTTGTAAAATTCCCTATATGTTCTTCCATGAAGATAGGGTGGAACTTAGGACTCGTCCACAGTTCCTGCCTAAGGTTGTATCGGGTTTCCATATCAACCAACCTATTGTGGTGCCAGTGGCTACTGACTTCTCAATAGCTTCAAAGGCTTTGGATGTTGTCAGGGCTTTGAAGATCTATGTGAAGAGGACAGCTCGTCATAGAAAGACTGACTCTCTCTGTCCTCCACGATCCCAAGAAAATTGGGTGTCCTGCTTCTATGCAGTCGATTTCTCGCTGGATCAGGTTCACTATCCAGCATGCGTATTCTACGGCTGGATTGCCGTGTCCGAAATCGGTTAAGGCCCATTCTACTCGTAAAGTGGGTTCTTCCTGGGCGGCTGACCGGGGTGTCTCAGCTTTACAGCTTTGCCGGGCTGCTACTTGGTCTGGTTCGAACACGTTTGCTAAGATTTACCTGTTCGATAATTTGGCCTCTGATGACCTCAAGTTTAGTCAAGCAGTCTTGCAGGAGCCTCCGCGCTCTCCCTCCCATACTGGGAGCTTTGGTACATCCCCATGGTACTAATATGGACCCCAGCATCCTCTAGGATGTAAGAGAAAATAGGGTTTTAATTACCTACCGGTAAATCCTTTTCTCGTAGTCTGTAGAGGATGCTGGACGCCCGCACAGCGCTTCGTTTTCCTGCATTGGTTTTATAGTTCAGTACTGCCTGGTTCCTAGGTAAGTTCTGCATTATTTACTGTTTCAGCTGTTGCTGGGTTTTCCGGCATGTTAGCCGGATTTGTATGTATTGTGAGCTGGTATGAATCTCGCCAATATCTGTGTAATTCATTCTCTCGAAGTATGTCGTCACCTCGGGCACAGTTTCTAGACTGAGTCTGGTAGGAGGGGCATAGAGGGAGGAGCCAGCCCACACTATTAATCTCTTAAAGTGCCAATGGCTCCTGGTGGACCCGTCTATACCCCATGGTACTAATATGGACCCCAGCATCCTCTACGGACTACGAGAAAATTATTTACCGGTAGGTAATTAAAATCCTATTTATTATACCTTAAAAGACTATAAAATGTCTATTTTAACATAAACACATGCATAATATCGCTAAAGAGCCATTGAAACAATGTAATATGGTACTTACTAAAATACTGCTACAAAAAAAAGAGTATAATTTCATGCATAAACGTGTCAGTCCACAATATTGTATCTATTAACAGCTGCCACTTATCATCCAATTTAGCTTCAAAATGTATTTTGTTTCCACTTGTGTGGCTAGAATAGAACTTAATGTCCCGCACCAATATATTCTAAACTCTTTATCCACACACAGCTGGTATTTAGTAGACCACTTGAATTTTATGGACTGTATCTTCAGTTCAGATAGAAATATTAGATACTGCAGCAATATTCTCCCTTTATCCGATTTTATTGGACAGACTGTGGACCCATTGCTGCAGACCTTTTACATTAGCAGACTTAAGTTGACGTGCAGAGAAATGTTCTCTCATCCACTGGCACATATGATGTAGCGTGTCTATCAAAAATGAAAAGTGATGTCAATTAGAGAACTGTGTCTCACCTCGCCACGGCCCGGGTGGTGTTATCCTCGCTGGTAGAGATCAGCCCGTAGCCGTGGCGGCTTGCCGCTGGATTTTCTCTGCTGCAGCCGTCCGATTTTCTCCTCACTGGGGCTGATGCAGACAGAGCGTAGTGTGGCATCTGAACTTCCCCTGCTGGAGCCGTCCGGCCTCTCCTTGCCGGAACCTGTGTATCCAAGGCGTGATGTACGGATGTAGTACAGCACCCAGCTATGGCGGCATGCCGCTGGATTTCACCTACTGGAGCCGTCCAACTTCTCCTCTCTGGAGCCCAAGCAGGCAGGACCTGGGCCTTACAGTGGATAACAGTGATGCTAATTCACCAAGCCTGCGGCAATAGGGTCTGTCCCACAGTCCGATAATTGTTTCAAAGCACAATAGCAGGGTGCCCTTAACGCGTTTCTCCGCTGTAGTATTTTAATGGTTTCATCAGAAGGTAACCACCTGTGTTAAGCACACTTCTATTTAAGCAGAGTCTCCTCCAATCAATTGCTCTTATTCATGATAAGAGACAGGTGTGCTGCAGGTGTATATGCGTATATATTCTTTGTGGCCGGCTAAGTGTACTCTCTATCAATGCATTACAGGGACCATGTCCCACATAATCATAATATATATTAAAACACCATATAATAAACATCATCACTAAATAGAAAATATATATAAACTATATTTACAATTTTTAATCATGGCAACACGCGAGAGATGAAAGGTTATCACAATTATACCAATGTACGAGATAAGTGGATTCAAAAATAATGTTTATTATATGGTTTTTTAAACATGATTTTAATACCTACCGGTAAATCCTTTTCTCCTAGTCCGTAGAGGATGCTGGGGTCCACTTCATGACCATGGGGTATAGATGGTTCCGCAGGAGCCATGGGCACTCTTAAAACTTTTCAATGGGTGTGAACTGGCTCCTCCCTCTATGCCCCTCCTCCAGACCTCAGTTATAGGAACTGTGTCCAGGGAGATGGACATTTCGAGGAAAGGAATTACTTTAATACTAGTGGTGAGACACATACCAGCTCACACCTCAACCATGCCGCACACATGGCAATCAACAGAACACACGCCAACAGGCATGAACCAATTTCAGCAACAAGTTGAAACTAACATAACACAACTTGTGTATAACTAAACTGCAGGTAAAGTACGCACTGGGACGGGCGCCCAGCATCCTCTACGGCAGGCATTCCCAACCGCGGTCCTCAAGGCACACCAACAGTGCAGGTTTTAGTGATATCCAGGCTTCAGCACAGATGGTTAAATCAAAATAACTGAGGTACTAATTAAGTCACCTGTGTTTAAGCCTGGATATCACTAAAACCAGGACTGTTAGTGTGCCTTGAGGACCGTGGTTGGGAAACACTGCTCTACGGACTAGGAGAAAAGGATTTACCAGCAGGTATTAAAATCCTGTTTTCTCATACGTCCTAGAGGATGCTTGGGTCCACTTCATGACCATGGGGTTTATACCAAAGCTCCAGTACGGGTGGGAGAGTGCGGATGACCCTGCAGCACCGATTGACCGAACTTGAGGTCTTCATCGGCCAAGGTGTCAAACTTGTAGAATTTTGCAAATGTGTTTGACCCCGACCGAGTAGCTGCTTGGCAAAGTTGTAACGCCGAGACCCCCCAGGGCAGCTGCCCAGGATGAGCCCACCTTTCTAGTAGAATGGGCAGTCACCGAATTCAGTACCAGCAATCCTGCCGTGGAATGAGCGTGCTGAATCGTACCTCTGATCCAGCGCGCAACAGTCTGCTTAGAAGCAGGACACCCAATCTTGTTGGGAACATACAGGACAAACAGAACCTCTGTTTTCCGTATCCTAGCCGTTCTTGCAACATAAATTCTCAAAGCTCTGACCACATCTAGAGACTTTGAAGCAGCGAAGGTGTCAGTAGCCACTGGCACCACAATAGGTTGGTTTATATGAAAAGAAGAAACCACCATTGGAAGAAATTGCTGACGAGTTCTTAACTCAGCCCTATCTTCATGGGAGATCAAGTAAGGGCTCTTGTGAGACAAGGCCCCTAACTCAGACACCCTCCTTGCGGATGCCAAGGCCAACAACATGACCACTTTCCAAGTGAGAAACTTCAACTCTATCTCTTGGAGAGGTTCAAACCAATCCAATTGAAGGAACTGCAACACCACGTTAAGATCCCATGGTGCCACAAGATGCACAAATGGAGGTTGAATGTGCAGAACCCCTTTCACGAATGTCTGAACTTCTGGAAGGGAGGCCAATTGTTTCTGAAAGAAAACAGGCAAGGCCGAAATCTGGACCTTGATTGAACCCAATCGTAGGCCAGCATCCACACCCACCTGAAGAAAATGGAGAAAACATCCTAACTGAAACTCTTCCATTGGAGCCTTCTTGGTTTCACACCGAGACACACATTTTCTCCAAATACGGTGGTAATGTTTAGATGTTACTCCTTTCCTGGCCTGAATAAGAGTGGAAATTACTTCTTTGGGAATACCCTTTCAGAATAGGATCCGGTGCTCAACAGCCATGACATCAAACGTAGCCGTGGTAAGTCTTGATACACGCACGGCCCCTGCTGTAGCAGGTCCTCACGAAGAGGAAGAGGCCGAGGATCTTCTATGAGCAACTCCTGAAGATTTGGATACCAAGCCCTCCTTGGCCAGTCTGGGATAATGAGGATCACTCGAACCCGTGTTCTTCTTATGATTCTGAGAACTTTTGGTATCAGTGGAAGTGGAGGGAAGACATACACCGACCAAAACACCCACTGGGTCACCAGTGCATCCACTGCTATTGCTTGAGGGTCTCTCGACCTGGAACAATATCTCTGAAGCTTCTTGTTGATTCGAGATGCCATCATGTCTACTTGAGGAACTTCCCAAAGACCTGTCACCTCCGCAAAGACTTCTTGGTGGAGGCCCATTCTCCTGGATGGAGATCGTGTCTGCTCTGGAAGTCTGCTTCCCAGTTGTCCACTCCTGGAATGAAAATTGCCGACAAAGCTCTTGCATGTCTTTCTGCCCAGAGGAGAATCTTTGTCACCTCTGCCATTGCCACTCTACTTTTCATTCCGCCCTGACGATTTATGTACACTACTACTGTTACATTGTCTGACTGGATCTGTATGGGTTGATCTTGAAGAAGATGCACCGCTTGTAGAAGGCTGTTGTAAAAGCTCTCAACTCCAGAATGTTAATGTGAAGACAGGTTTCTTGACTGGACCATCTTCCTTGGAAGCTTTCCCCCTGTGTGACTGCTCCCGAGCCTCGGAGACTTGCTTCCGTAGTTACTAGGACCCAGTCTTGAATCCCGAACATGCATCCTTCCAGGAGGTGAGAGCTGTGCAGCCACCACAGGAGCGAAATTCTGACTTTGGATGACAGGATTATCCTCTGATGCATGTGTAGATGGGATCCGGACCACTTGTCCAACAGGTCCCACTGGAATACTCTGGCATGGAATCGGCCAAACTGTATTGCCTCGTAGGCCGCCACCATCTTCCTCAACAACCGAATGCATTGAAGAATCGACACTCTTGTTGGTTTCAGAATTTGTTTGACCATTCTCTGGATTTCTACTGGAAGAAATACCCTCTGTACTTCTGTGTCCAGTATCATCCCCAGAAACGATAATCTTGTCTTCGATTCCAACTGTGACTTTGGAAAATTTATGATTCAACTGTGTTGTTGAAGTAATGTCAGGTAGAGTGCACAATATTCTGCACCAACCTTTCCCTGGACCTCGCTTTTATCAGGAGATCATCAAGGTAAGAAATTATACTGACTCCTTGCTGTCGAAGGAGGACCATCATCTCTGCTATCACCTTGGTGAAGACCCTCGGTGCCATGGAGAGTCCAAACGGCAACGTCTGAAATTGGTAATGACACTCCTGCACTACAAATCTAAGATAAGCCTGATGCGGAGGATAGATAGGAACATGTAAGTAGGCATCTTTTATGTCCACTGACACCTTGAAGTCCCTTTCCTCCAGACTGGAAGTCACTGCCCTCAGATATTCCATCTTGAATTTGAACCTTTGCAGGTAGAGATTCAATGTTTTCAAATGTAAAATCGGTCTGACCGAGCCGTCCTGCTTCGCGACTACGAAAAGGCTCAAATAAAACCCTTCTACTGGTTGCGAGAAGGGAACCAGGACAATCACTTGATCCTGACACAATTTTTGTATTGCTGCTAATACCACTTCCTTGTCTGGGATAGAAACTGGTAAGGCCGATTTGAAAAATCGACATGGGGGAATGTCTTGAAACTCCAGCTTGTACCCGTGGGACACTATTTGTAAGACCCACAGGTCCAGGCCCAATTGAACCCAAATCTGACTGAAGCGTTTCAGACATGCCCCCACTTGAGCGGACTCCTGCAAGGGAGCCCCAGCATCATGCTGAAGATTTGGCATTTCTGCTCCTGTGATCCTGGAGACTCTGTGGACTTTTTACCTTTTCCCCTTCCTCTACCTGCAAAGAAAGGGGAACCTTTACCCTTTTTGTATTTATTGGGCCGAAAGAACTGCATCTGAGAGTGATGCGTCTTTTTCGCCGGCGCAGGAGCATTAGGAAAAAATGTTGACTTACCTGCGGTAGCCGCAGAAAACGAAGGTATCCAGCCCATCTCCAAACAAGGCCTCGCCTTTATACGGGAGAGCCTCCATATTTCTTTTGGAATCTGTGTCAGCATTCCATTGGCGAATCCACAACGCCCTACGTGCTGAAATTGTTATGGTAGCAGCTCTTGATCCCAAGAGAACAATATCTTTCATGGCTTCCAGCATATATACAGCAGCGTCTTTGACATGACCTAATATTAGGAGTATCTCGTCTACCTCTATCTATTGTGTCAATGTCTGATGACAAGTTTTCTGACCACTTTTCAATAGCATTACTCACCCACGCTCAGGCAATGGTAGGCCTGAGCAGTGTTCCATTGGCCACATAAATAGATTTCAATGTATTCTCTAACTTGCGGTCTGCCGGCTCCTTAAGTGAAGCCGACCCAGGAGCAGGGAGAATCACCTTTTTTGTTAACAGTGACAGGGCACTGTCTAAAACAGGGGGTGACTCCCATCTTTTCCTGTCTAGGATGTATGAGAAAATAGGATTTTACTGGTAAATCCTTTTCTCCTAGTCCTTAGAGAATGCTGGGCACCCGTCCCAGTGCGTACTTTACCTGCAGTTTAGTTATTACAGTTACACAAGTTGTGTTATCTTGGTTTCAGCATGTTGCTGCAATTAACACACACCAACAGGCATGAACTATGTTGAATACCATGTGTGCGGCATGGTTGAGGGTCTGAGTTGGTAGATATCTCACCACTAGTTAAGTAATTCCTTTCCTCGAAATGTCAATCTCCCTGAGCACAGTTCCTACAACTGAGGTCTGGAGTAGGTGCATAGAGGGAGGAGCCAGTTCACACCCAATGAAAAGTCTTTAGAGTGCCCATGTCTCCTACGGATCCCGTCTATACCCAATGGTCTTGATGTCATCTCCAGCATCCTCTACGGACTAGGAGAAAAGGATTTACTGGTAGGTAATCAAAATCCTATTTTTACGGTTAAAACTATGTTAGCAAACAGTGGGATCCGGGCAACTCTGGGTATCCCAGCTAGTACATAACTGTGCCCACCTTTCACCCGCCCTGTTGTCATCTCCCACAACCTTGCTGCCTGACCCTGCTGTCATTGGCGTGCCGCGTGCGCACAGGCAGTGGGGAGTGATGCTCTTGAGGCTCTGCTGGGCGGCCTGTATCCAGAGTCAGGTTATAGAGGAGGGTGTATTTAGAAGCTGTCCCTCTTCCTGCCTGCCAGATCCAGATGAGTGAGGGCTGGACTAGGAGTGGGGGAGGTCATCGTCTGAGGAGTATTAGGGGTGAGCCAACATAGCAATGAGGGCAGGCTGAGTGAGTAGCGCAGCGGGCCGCAACAGTAGTGGCCTTGATTTAATGAGTAGTGGGGGTGAGCTGGAAGAGTAGCGCAGCGGACTGCAAGAGTAGTGACAGGCTGGATGATTAGTGGAGGCGGGCTGCAACAGTAGTGGCCTCGTACTTTATGAGTAGCGGGAGCGGACTGGAAGAGTTTTGGTTGCCGGTGGGTGGACAGGCAGCCGGGAGTGAGGACTCGCGTCAATGCTGCAGTAACATACAGGGATGGCCTCAGCTACACAAAACCCTTGCACAACTGCAGCTGTTTAGCCCAATGAGAGTAGCCGCAGTTGGGCTGCCACAGAGGCAAGACCAGTCATTTGAAGCTGGCAGACACAGTGCACCCAATTAGATCGAGTTTGCATTTCTAACTTGATCTTATTGGCCAGTGCTCATCTGCAAGGGTTGATTATTGGCTTGCTGTCCTGGAGCTGTTGGCTGCTGTGATTGGTCTAAGCAGCTCTTTACCTTTCTTTAAATGTACAGGATAGGATGAGGATGAAGTTAGGCTGAGGGGAGAAGAGGGACAGCAGCAGGGGGGGTTATAGAATCAGAATCCATTTTATTGGCCAGGTATACACGTATACTAGGGGGTGTAGTATGGCTGTCCGGCGGTCAGGAGACCGCCGGCAGCATACCGACGCTGGGATCCCGGCGGGGAGGGGCGAGTGCAGCAAGCCCCTTGCGGGCTCGGTGGCGACCTACGGTCTATGGGTGTCGTGGACACCCACGAGTGGAAATAGTCCCTGTTGGTCGGCATGCCGACCATCGGGATAGTGAGGGGTCGGGATGGTGGAGGAGGTCATGTGACTGTCGGTCTCCCAACCGCCGGTCACATGAATACCACCCATACTAGCAATTTGTTTTCAGTTTCCAGAGCATCAGCCAGGTGTTCACATAGAAGGGGTAAACACATATGACATACATAAAGTACACAATGCAGTAGACACAGTAATACTGTAAGCTACAATCCCTAACACGAAAGACTACAATACCATAAAATGGGAGCGTCTACCATCCAGCAGCAGGGGCAAACACAGGATTTATCGTGGGGGATTTCCGCATAAATTAATATTTAAAAAAAATAAAAAAATATTTATATATATATTTCCTGGCGTCGGTCACACAAATACATCCCAACTGACAGACCCAGGGACCAGGAGCACGCTGACATATAGATTGTATATGGGCACACCACTGACATACACACAGGGACCAGAAGCACACTGACACACACACACACACACACACACACGCAGTATATGGGCACACTGACACACACATTGTACAGAGGCATACCGACAAATGCACACACACAGTATAAAGGGGGAGCTGCCAGCCATGCAGAAGCACATACCTTCTCTGTAGTAGTGCAGCTACAGCTCCCCCTTCGTCACACAATGCTTCACTGTCAGTCTCCGGCTTCCCTCTGTTTCCCTGCATCGCGGGAGGACACACAACTGCGCTGTGCTCAGTCTGTGCTCTCTGTGTCCTGGGCGAGCGGGCAGGAGAGCGGGTAGGTGCTGGTGAGTGGGTGGCCATGGCGGTGTAGAGCGTAGACGGTCACTCACACTCTGCAGTAGAGCAGCTTCCTCCTGAGTCTGGCGCTGTATGCTGCCGCGTATCGCGCGTATGCGTCGGGTCGGCACTGGCTGCTGTGAAGCCTGAGGCTTGCCCCGATGAGAGCTCCGTGCAGCAGCAGCTTCAGTGATCGCGGTCGTGGTTTGTACTGAGATGGAGACACGGCTGTCTCCATCTCAGATTAAAAAAAATTGGCTGGTCAAGGGGGGTTTCTGGGTACTCAGAACCCCCCCTGCGTGCGCCACTGAGCAGCAATACTGTCAGGAATCCGCAGTCTCCATTGCATCACTTCCAGTGAACAGGGCTCTCCTGGCTTCAGTCCTCTGTCCTCAGAGTATCCCCTGTGAATTGGACCTGTAGAACTACAGGTCCCAGCAGTTCCAGTTCTGTTCCAGTCTTCAGTCTCCTGCAGCCCACAGCTCTCCGTGCTCCACCTAACCAGTTCAGTTCTGTTCCAGTTCTAGTTTTCAGTCCTCTGCAGCCTGGAATGCTTCAGCTAACTCACAGCTGATCTGGACACCTAATCGAGCTAGTATCTCTGCCTGCAGTTTGTGTCCAATCACTGCTGTGCAGGAGGTATAACTTCCAGTTTGTGGCTCTCTCACATCGCCTTGGACAACACGTCACATCCCGTGAACAGGCGGCTCCTGTTTGCAATCCTCTGTCTACAGAGATTTCCTTGTGTATTAGACCTGTGGAACAACAGGTCCCAGCTGTTCCAATTACGTTCCAGTTTCCAGCAGTTCCGGTGTTCCTGTGGAACTACAATTTCCAGCAACCACTCCAACTCTCCTGCAAGTCACATTCTGTGAACAGGCGTCTACTGTTTGCAGTCCTCTGTCTTCAGAGATCCTTGTGTATTAGACCTGTGGAACAACAGGTCCCAGCTGTTCCAGTTACGTTCCAGTTACCAGCGGTCCCAGTGTTCCTGTGGAACTACAAGACTTATCCATCATACTGTCATATTACCATTCCTTCCATAGACTCTCAGCTTCCAAGCTGCACCATTTCCATTGCATACTTTTTATTGTTTATTCCTGCACATTATTCTGCTGCCTTATTGTGTGAACTTTTATGTTAATAAATAACATTGCGCACATGCGCGGGAATCCAATCCAGTCTCCGTACTTCTTCCATCCTACCTCCACTGACCCACTGGCGCCCCCTCCGGGGACACAAACCAAACCGAACCTGACAGTTTGTCCAAGGCCCATGGACTCGGAAGGTGGTTAGAATGTGGGGTCAGGGGCCTTACAAAATCTGGTCTCCCGTTCGGATGGTCAAGAGGCTGCGCAGCAGCAGATGATCCAGTTTCTACAGGGAATGTCTATCCGTTTGGATACCTTGCAGCAATCCCTTCCAAATTCTGTTTTCTCCAGTTCCTGTTCAAGTCACTCCTGCTCCAGTCATTTCAACTTTCCCTGCACAATCCGTTCCTGTGGATGGCTGTTGCTCAAGTCAGTCCTATGGCAGTCCCTTCACAGCGAATTCTCCTGAGAGAGCGACTTCCTCCTTTGAAAGCTTCAAGACTCCTTTGTCTGCTGTGAACTCTGAACCAATAAGCACTCTTTATCATCTATTGGAACAACTTCAAAGTCTCCTAACAAAAATCATTCCAATAATGCCAGAAATCCTGGGTGGTGCTTTAAACGCAGTGAAGAGTACTGTTCAAAGTATTGAGACTAGTGCGACCTCCATGTCAACTTTTTTTCAAACTAAAGTCTCTTCTCCTATGCAGAGGGAGGGCAGATTCCAGAGCTACCCGCGCTCCAAACTCACGGAGGCTGAACGCCGGCATCGCAAGCAGCTTCACCTCTGCTTTTACTGTGGGAGTTCTAGTCATCTTATTAAGGACTGTTCCTTCCGCAACTCAAAAGTTGATGACAGGTCCCAACATCACAATATTTTCACCTGCAAACCTTCCAACGTATCCTCTACAGTTTCAAGTTCCTTTACCCCGGACAGGAGTGTCCAAAAAGTATACGATTGGGGTCCTGTGACAAATAGACCCAATCCCAAGTTCAGAAATCAACAGAGACTATCTACGTTACCCAAAACTAAAGTAGTTTCTGTGCCTACAGCCCGAGAAGGGGCATCCGTGCCCACAGCCCGAGAAGGGGCGTCCGTGCCTACAGCCCGAGAAGGGGCGTCCGTGCCTACAGCCCGAGAAGGGGCGTCCGTGCCTACAGCCCGAGAAGGGGCGTCTGTGTCTACAGCCCCAGGTGGGGCATCTGATGTTGTGACCCCAGTAGGGGTATCTGATGTTCAGGTTCCAGAAGTGGCATCCGGGCATGCAACTCAAAGAAGTGTGTCTGATCTATTAACCCCAGGAGGGGTCTTTAGAGTTTCAGCCTCAAGTGAGGAATCCAGGGCCAAGATCCCAGGAGGAATTCTTAAAGCCACAGATACAGACATGAACTTTTGTTTGCCAACTTCAGAGAGTGCTACCAGCTCAGTACCACTCCAAGAGGGATCATTAGAACATCCGGATTCTGTCTATACAGAGTCAAGTGTCAATGGACCTAGCCCGGTTCCAGCCGTCGGTCCAAAGTCTCCACTGGTTCCAGCCAGCCTGAGTGGCTCCAACGATGGGCTACCTCCTTCGGTTCCAGCCGATTCCAGAATCCTCGGAGCAAATCCGGTCCTATCCATCAGTCCGAGGACTCCACCGGTTCCTACCGCTTCAAGCTCTTCCGGACCCAATCCGGTCCCATCCGTCTGTCCGGATCAGCCTCCTCTGGTTCCAGCCAGCCCGAGTAGCTCTGTTTCCAATGCTGAGCTACCTCCTTCAGTTCCAGCCGATTCCAGCATCCTCGGATCAAATCCGGTCCTATCCGTCAGTCCGAGGCCTCCTTCGGTTCCAGCCGAATTCAGTAAACCTCCTTCGGTTCCAGACGATTCCAGCCTCTTCGGATCAAATCCGGTCCTATCCGTCAGTCCGAAGACTCCTCCGGTTCCAGCCGGTTCAAGCTTTTCTGGACCCAATCCGGTCCCATCCGTCTGTCCAGATCAGCCTCCTTTGGTTCAAGTCAATTCAAATAGTCCTGTACAAGTTCCGGATCCATCCATTTGTCTAAAGTTGCCATCGGTCCCTACCGATTCCAGTTCCTCTGAACCCGGTGTGGTTCTCTCCGGTGTTTCAAGTAAGCAACTCCTGTCGCTATCTCCAGAGTCTACAGTTCTTTCAGATATTGCAGTTGCCTCAACCCAGATGGAGGCTCTAAGCATCTCACCCCAAGATGAAGCTTCTAGCGTTCGGTCAACCTCAGCTGAGAATTCCCGTCAGTCAATCCAGGAGATGACGTCCTCTCTCCACCCTCGAGCATTTCAAGTTGATTCTACTCCTGCTTCTGAATGCTTATTTCAGTCCTCAACTCTCAAGTGTCCTACATTTTCTTCCGATACTTCAACTGACATTCGGCCTTCTAAGTGTCCACTAGATACACAAGCTTCAGTCTATTTTGATGGTGACTATGCTCAGTTTTGTGCAGTGGCGAGCCAATACCTCGCTTTTACTGAGTCTGAACCTTCAGTGACTATTTCTCCAGCCAATGCAATCAGATACTTCCTCCTGTTCTTCAAAGGTAGAGCACTGGACTGGGCGAATCCTCTCATTGAATCTAAGGATCCGCTACTGAGTGATCTTCCCACTTTCTGCGAAGCCGTAAAACAGGAGTTTGCTCCAAAGTTTATGCATTCAGAGTCATCTGGGCATTCCGGCCAATTTGTCAACAGTTTGTCTACTGCTAAATCCTCTCCAACATCTCTGTCTGTGCAAGATCAGGATACATTAGACCAAGCTATTAAAAATTTCCAAGCTGCAAAATCAAGACAATGTTCTCAGACTTTAGATTTGAAAGTTGCATATACTTCCGTGCCTCCATCCTACAGCAACACTTCTGAAAGTATTGACTCCCCAGATTCAACATCTGCTCAGTCTTCTGATCAGTCTTCCAGTTCTCAGTTTTTCGACTCAACTCTTTCCAAACACGATCAGGTTCTGTTGAATCAATGTATCAGAGATTTCAAGAATTACAAGAATTGGAGAGCTCAAAAACCAGTTCAAAGTCTACCATCTGTTGATGTAAGTATTGGCTATGCTGCCGTTACCCCTAGTCCTGGTGTCTCATATAACTTAAAATTCACTGGTCCACAGGTTGTCTCAGATATTGTTCCTAAACTAAAGGCTCCCATGACCACACTAGACCTGGATTCTGACTCTGAAAGTGAGTTTGTTGATGACGACTCAAGTTACAATATGGGGGGTTCTATCCTTCCAAGTTATGCCTTCTCCCAGGAAGTAAAATCTGTCTCAAATGACCATGAATGGTCTACTTGTTCTGACTGGGAAAATCTGTCTTCTGAAGATGAAAGTTGGGAAGACTTTTGAGGACCTCTGCTTTTGTGTATTCCTAAGTTCTTTTTCAAGGATCCTCCAAGTTCCTGCGTGGGTGTTCGGTGCCCACCCATAAAAGGGGGGGTACTGTCAGGAATCCGCAGTCTCCATTGCATCACTTCCAGTGAACTGGGCTCTCCTGGCTTCAGTCCTCTGTCCTCAGAGTATCCCCTGTAAATTGGACCTGTGGAACTACAGGTCCCAGCAGTTCCAGTTCTGTTCCAGTCTTCAGTCTCCTGCAGCCCACAGCTCTCCGTGCTCCACCTAACCAGTTCAGTTCTGTTCCAGTTCTAGTTTTCAGTCCTCTGCAGCCTGGAATGCTTCAGCTAACTCACAGCTGATCTGGACACCTAATCCAGCTAGTATATCTGCCTGCAGTTTGTGTCCAATCACTGCTGTGCAGAAGGTATAACTTCCAGTTTGTGGCTCTCTCACATCGCCTTGTACAACACGTCACATCCCGTGAACAGGCGGCTCCTGTTTGCAATGCTCTGTCTACAGAGATTTCCTTGTGTATTAGACCTGTGGAACAACAGGTCCCAGCTGTTCCAGTTACGTTCCAGTTTCCAGCAGTTCCGGTGTTCCTGTGGAACTACAAGTTCCAGCAACCACTCCAACTCTCCTGCAAGTCACATTCTGTGAACAGGCGTCTCCTGTTTGCAGTCCTCTGTCTTCAGAGATCCTTGTGTATTAGACCTGTGGAACAACAGGTCCCAGCTGTTCCAGTTACGTTCCAGTTACCAGCGGTCCCAGTGTTCCTGTGGAACTACAAGTTCCAGCAATCACTCCAGCTCTCCTGCTACATTCGGTGTGTCAAGCCTCCAGTGGTTCCCTGTGTTCCAGCCTCCAGTGGTTCCCTGTGTTCCAGCCTCCAGTGGTTCCCTGTGTTCCAGCCTCCAGTGGTTCCCTGTGTTCCAGCCTCCAGTGGTTCCCCGTGTTCCAGCTTCCAGTGGTTCCCCGTGTTCAAGTCTCCAGATCCCCTGTGTTCCTGGTTATCTTCCTGCATCTCCGTGGAACTACAAGCATCAGCAACCCCTGCATCTGTATTTGGCTCCACACCTATCTACAACCACAGTGTGCTTCAGCCTCAGCAATAGAGACTCTCTCCAGGTGCATTCCATTACCTCACCTGTGAAGCAGCTTGCTAGCTGCCTGTGCTTAACGAACTGCACTGTGAACATTCACCTGAGTCTCCTGCATCTGCTACCAGGTTGCTATACATTTATTACCATCTCTGCTGGCTCCCTGTTTTAAACCACTCTGGTTTCCACACCAGTGGACTTATCCATCATACTGTCATATTACCATTCCTTCCATAGACTTTCAGCTTCCAAGCTGCACCATTTCCATTGCATACTTTTTATTGTTTATTCCTGCACGTTATTCTGCTGCCTTATTGTGTGAACTTTTATGTTAATAAATAACATTGCGCACATGCGCGGGAATCCAATCCAGTCTCCGTACTTCTTCCATCCTACCTCCACTGACCCACTAGCGCCCCCTCCGGGGACACAAACCAAACCGAACCTGACAAATACAGTGCAATATTACATGAAAAGGAGATTTAGTTAGAGCTTCCTAGAAGTTGTTCAACAGGTGGATTGATTGCGGGAAGTAGCTTTTTAAACTTCTAGCTAACTTTACAGGTAACGCCATATATTGCCTGCCTGATGGTAACAATTTGAGCAAGTCGTGGCCAGGATGTAACTGATCCCCTGCAATTTTCCCTGCACACTTCTTAGCTCTGGACAGGTACAATTCTTAAACAGAGAGAAGCTCAGTCCCAACTTTTTTTTCTGCCATCCTCACCACCCTTTGTAGCCTGCATCTGTCACTCTCATTGGCAGAACTGTACCAGACTAGGGTGGTCATTCCGAGTTGTTCGCTCGCTAGCTGCTTTTAGCAGCATTGCACACGCTAGGCCGCCATCCTCTGGGAGTGTATCTTAGCTTAACAGAATTGGTAATGAAAGATTAGCAGAATTGCTATTAAATATTTCCTTGCAGTTTCTGAGTAGCTCCAAACCTACTCATAGATTGCGAGCACCTCAGTATGTTCGTTCCTGGTTTGACGTCACAAACACACCCTGCATTCAGCCAGCCACTCCCCCATTTCTCCACCCACTCCTGCATTTTTCCCTTGCACGCCTGCATTTTTTAGCACACTCCCAGAAAATTCTCAGTTACCACGCAGAAGCGCCCCTTTCCTGTCAATCATTCACCGATCAGCAGTGCGACTGAAAAGCGCCGCTCGAGCAACAGCAAAACTACTAAGTTTTGTGTTAAATAACTTAGCGCATGCGCGCTGTGTACCATGTGGATGCGCAGTTTTCACCTAATCGCAACACAGCGAAAAACGGCAACGAGCGAACAACTCGGAATGACCACCTATGATCGAAGAACATAGTACAGTCTCAACAATGGCTGAATAAAAGAGCAGCAGCAGTTTTTTGGGAACATTGAACCTCCTAAGTTGCCTCAGGAAGAACAACCTCTGCTGCACCTTTTTTACAGTAGAGTCGATGTTGTAACTCCATTTCAGGTCCCGAAAAAGTTTGGTCCCTAGGAACTTAAAGGAATCCACCAATGACACCACACTGTCGGCAATCACAAGCGGGGGTACAGTGGCTGTCTTCCTGTTACGCACACCAGTGCTAACAGGAGTATACCGGTGTATGAACAGAGAGGGATGCGAAGCAAACAAACTCACAGACAGTATAACATAACATACACAGGAGGTGATGGAATAACTAATAAACACAAAGTGAACAGAGAAGCCCAAAGGCTCAGGAACTGGGTGTCTCCCTAGTGTCAGGAATGCTCAGATGGAATAGAGCGGACAATGAAGCGATATGTAGTGATTTAACATGTGGAGCACCCGAAATGATGTTGCTAAGAGCAACAGAAAAAACCCCAAAGGGTTACCAACGGGTGTGGGAATAAACTCCTTGGTCAGAGATAGAAATATAGACACAAGGAGAGTATCCACAATCCTAACCCCCACTTGCAGGGCACAGGTTCAGCTTACTGCCACTAAACTGACACCTGGACGCCCTGCACAGTGAGGGAGGATTAAGCAAGCAGGTCTGAGAGTGCAGCCGCAAACCTGCTGGCTTCACAGAATAGCAAAAGAACCCCAGCAGGTTAAACAACTGACTCCAGTCTTACTGCTAGGTCCGGATTGGCAGAATGAAGTACCGAATCCAAAGGCCTACTGTATTTGCAGTAAGCAAAAAGTAAATACAAAGTCACACAGTACTAGCTAACTCTCTGGAACTGACTAACAAACAAAGATTCAGCAGCATTTGCCTAGCCTAAGAGGATGGTTTATATACCAGGTGCTGTCCACGCCCCACTCAGACCTCACAGACTGTGAGCACAAAACCAGCGCCGGATACCCTGCCGTGCACAGAGCCTGTAACCACTACACAGTAAATACCCGGACCGGAGTATCAGCTGCGCTCAGGTTACTTCGCTAACACTTGCCTCCCGGTTGCCATGGCGACGTGGCAGCACAGAGCAGGAGATCCTAACAGTACCCCCCTCTGACGAGGGGTCAAAGAACCCCTACCACCAGGATTATCTGGGAACTGCGAGAAAAAAGAGCGTATAAGTCTGGGGGCATGAAGATCACAACTGCGCAGCCACGACCGCTGCTCCGGGCCATACCCCTTCCAGTGCACCAAAAATTACAGCCGACCCCGAACCATCTTGGAGTCAAGAACCCTTTCAACCACAAACTCCCTCTGACCCCGTATCAGAAGAGGAGAAGGTCTTCCACTGGAAGAAGGATTACTAACCACCAGTTTTAAAAGGGAACAATGAAATGTTTTATTGATACCCAATGAACGGGGCAGATCTAACTGAAATGCCACCGGATTGATAACCCTGGTGATCTTATAAGGGCCAATGAACCGGGGGCCTAACTTATGAGATGGCTGTCTCAACTTCAAATTCTTGGTGGACAACCAGACAAAGTCTCCTAATTTGAAGCTGCAGGGTCTTCTCCGCTTATCAAAAACCCTTTTGGTCACTAATGACACAGACACAAGGGCTTTCTTCACTTTCCTCCAAATACCCCTAAAGGCCGAAACCACAGAGGAACCACCAGGCGTGGAATCCAGGGGGTCAAAAGAATTGGCCTTAGGATGATGCCCATACACACAAAGGAAGGGAGAGATCCCTGTAGCAGAATGAGCCGCGTTGTTATAGGCAAACTCCGCCATGGACAGATGAGCAACCCAGTCAGTATGACACTTGGAGACATAACACCTGAGGAACTGCTCCAAGGACTGGTTCACCCTCTCAGTAGCCTGACGACAAGCTCACAGAAATCTGGAGATCAGAACAAAATGCCCTCCAGAATTTGGCCACAAACTGGGATCCACGGTCAGAGACCACATCAAGTGGCAACCCGTGGAGGCGCACAACATGCTGCATAAATAACTCAGACAGACGTCTGGCCGATGGCAACCCAACCAGTGGAACGAAATGCGCCATCTTCAAAAACCTGTAAACGACAACCCAAATGGCTGTCATCCCCGAGGATTTGGGCAAGTCCACCACAAAATCCATGGAAATGTGGGTCCATGGCTTAGATGGAATAGAGAGTGCATGTAATGGGCCGACAGGAACCCCTCTAGGAGTTTAATTTCGGGCACAAACGTCACATGCCCGAACCCACTGATCCACATCCCTAGCCACCGAGGGCCACCACACCGCCCTAGACAGCAACTCCCGACTTCTGGCAATACCCGGATGCCCTGCCGACCTCTATGCATGGCATTCCAGGAACACTCGCTGTCTTAACCTAGGAGGCACAAACAAGAGACCTACCGGAAGGTCTGGAGGAGCCTGCTCCTGTGCTCTAAGGACTAATGACAAGAGGTCCTGAGTAATGCCCACTTTAATACATGATGGGGACACAATGGGCAATGGCTCCTCGGTGGTCTCTTGGACTGGAGCAAAACTCCGCGAGAGCACATCAGCCTTGATGTTTTTTGACCCAGGGCGATATGTTATCAAAAAATTAAAGCGAGCAAAAAACAAAGCCCATCGTGCCTGCCTGGCATTGAGCCGCTTTGCTGACTCTAAATATGCCAGATTCTTATGGTCGGTGAGAATTGAGACCACAAACTTAGCCCCCTCAAGCCAGTGTCTCCACTCCCCGAGTGCATCCTTTATAGCCAACAATTCCCGGTTACCCACATCATAATACATCTCGGCAGACTAAAATTTACAGGAAAAGTAAGCACAGGGATGAAGGCGATTATCAGACACCCCCATCTGAGAGAGCACCGCCCCAATACCCATCTCAGAGGCATTCACTTCTACCACAAAAGGCCGCTCTGGATCTGGGTGTCGCAGCACCTTGGCCGAGACAAATGCCCTTTTGAGACGGGCAAAGGCTGCTTTGGCCTCACAAGACCAGTGAGCAACATCCGCCCCTTTCTTAGTGAGTGCCACCAAGGGGGCCACTATAGACGAAAATCCAGTGATAAACCGTCTATAAAAAATCGCAAAGCACAGAAAACGCTGAAGCGCCTTCAAACTAGTGGGCTGCACCCAATCCAGGACTGCCTGTAACTTAGAACCCTCCATTTGGAAACCTTCAGAGAGATAATATACCCTAGAAATGCGATTTGCTGGACTTCAAATTCGCACTTCTCCAGCTTCGCCCCAAGCTGGTGGTCTCTGAGTTTCTAGAGAACTAAGCGTACATGCTTCCGATGTTCCTCCAGGGAATGGGAGAAGATTAGGATGTCATCTAGATAAACAACTAAGAATATATCCAAATATTCCCTGAGCACATCGTTCATGAATTCCTGGAAGACTGCCGGGGCATTAGAGAGCCCAAATGGCATCACCAAATATTCATAATGCCCTGAGTGGGTATTAAAGGCAGTCTTCCATTCATCCCCCTCTCTTATTCGGATTAGATTGTAAACACCGCGTAGGTCAATCTTAGAAAAAATGGTGGCAGTACGAAGCTGGTCAAACAAAACAGAAATGAGAGGCAGTGGGTACGAGTTTTTAATCGTGATACGGTTCAATTCCCTGAAGTCGATGCAGGGTCGCAACGAACCGTCCTTTTTACCCACGAAGAAGAACCCCGACCCAACTGGGGACTGTGAGAGTCTGATAAATCCCTTAGCCAAGTTCTCCTGAATGTACTCTGCCATAGCCTGAGTCTCAGGACGTGACAGGGAGTACAACCTGCTCTTGGGAAGCTTAGCATCCGGCAACAAATCAATGGCACAGTCATAGGGGCGATGGGAAGGTAGTACCTCTGCAACTTTTCTGGAGAACACATCCGCAAAATCTGCATAACATCCTGGCAATCCTAGCAAACTTAGCTGCGAGAGCCTGACTGGAAGGCTCAAGCAACTCCTGAAACAATCAGTACCCCAACTAAGAATCTCCCCAGAGACCCAGTCAAATTGAGGGTTATGGGCCCTTAACCAGAGTAACCCCAAAACCAATGGGGCAAAAGTACAGACAGTCACATAGAAAGACAATTTTTCAGAGTGTGTGGCTCCAATAAACAAAGGAATTTGGCTGGTGCAGGAGATAATTTTACCCTGGGGCAATGGTTCCCCGTTTAACCCACAGATCTCAATCTCTGATGCCAAAGGTAATGAGGGAACAGAGTGTTCCAGGGCAAATTGACGGTCCATGAAAACCCCATCGGCCCCACTGTCAACAAAGGCCTCAGTTCTGACAGTTTGACCGAGGATCTCCAAAGTCACCGGAATGAGAAAAGTATTTTTGGGAAATTCTGACTTCTGGCCTGACAGGATA
This sequence comes from Pseudophryne corroboree, assembly GCF_028390025.1. Lineage (NCBI taxonomy): Eukaryota > Metazoa > Chordata > Amphibia > Anura > Myobatrachidae > Pseudophryne > Pseudophryne corroboree. The sequence continues at coordinate 913,851,346 of NC_086447.1, read as the reverse complement.
TTTCCCATCACCGTCGGGCCCTGAAGTTTTCCGGCTTTTCTGGGCATGATACTACAACATGACCATTATTCCCACAGTACAAACACAACCCCTGCTGTCTCCTCCACGTCTTCTCACGCGAGGAGAGGCGGGTAGCCCCAATCTGCATAGGGTCCTTGGAATATTCCTCAGAGTCTGAGGTTCCCTTGGGAAAAAAGGAAACTGCGGTCTCCCTTTCATATTCGACAGAGAAAAAATCCCGCACCAGAACCAATGTTAGAATAATCAATGTTATTATTTAGGGGTTAAACGCCAAATTTTCATTCAAATATTGTATATTTTAGCGTTGGTGCTACCTACTAATCTAAAAATGTATACAAAGAAAAAGAATTGTGGCAGAGATCAGTTTGCCTGGGTGCACTCCCCCCCTTTTTTTCCCTTAACAAATATATTTTATGATATTCTTATTTTCGTATTTTTAAATTTCTTTTGTGTTTTATTACAAACATGAAGTACCAATACCCACATGGAATGTCATCCTTTATTCATAGTATCCCATAAGGTATTATAATGGCCTAAACATTAGGCCACACAAAGCGAAATATTAAATTTTTTTTATAGAAATAGAAAAACGTGAAAAGAAGAATTGTTTATTAGACAGATTTCTGTCTTGTGTAAAAGATAAAAATAAATTAAATTTCTTAAAACCAAATCGTGTGCCGCTTATTTGTTTAATGTCTTTTATGTCACTCTTATGATGAGTATAAAGACTCTAGGCTCCAATTGTTTATATGTCTGTACCCAATAAATATCTGTGTGCAATCCTAATACTCAATTATATCTGATCAATATGTTCCTTCCAAATGTACCGCACTCAAATTACATGTGGCAATATGACAAAATATGAATAAGATAAATAACACTTTCTGTCCAAGTTTTCTTATATGCTTATATTCATTTATTTATAGACAGTATTGTGTATCAATCTCCCATTGCTCTATATATGCTATTGACACTGTGTCAATTGGTTCCTCTAGTAATGGTAAATTACAACCACATATTGCTTACATGCTGTGACTGGCAACAATTGTTGCTATTATGTGTCAGTATGGGTTCTTGGCAGTCTGCCAGTATTCCTGTGCTGCACAGAAATAAATTGTAATTGCTTCCTGCTGTATCACACAGGAGATTAAATTAGAAGTGTCCCCCTCCAAGTTTATAATATATGATTGTTTCTTATAGACAATATGAGTACTGGGGGATGAGATTTGCAGATGAAATTTACAGATCCTCTCCTCTCACATCTTCTATATATCAATTGTATGATTTTGCAGTTATACTCTGTATATATCTATGGAGATGAGTGTTATACTCAGCCGTTATCCCCTATTATATCACCCCAGCACTCTCGGGTTATTGGAGAGCTGGCTATGTCAGAAAATAAATTGCAGTCAATGTGGGGACGGATTTACTCTCTTACATACAAAACCCACCGACTAGCATACTCTGCATGATTTATATATTGCAATGCACGTATCTGACAGCCTGGATGTAATCAGCCCCTACTGCCCTCCTCCCACAATCACATGTAACTCTGCATAGCAATCTCGGGTAACACTCTTAGATCTGTGACTAACACATTAATTTGCGGTACACTGGTAATTGATTTAGGAGCTTAGAATTCTGTACATGTACATTAGCAGGGCACGGCTAAACCTATGCGCATTTCGCTCTTTGTTAGAGCTTCTTCTGGGCTCTAGCGTCTGGCGCCCGCCTCCTCATGCAGTTTATATCGTAGGTGGACCAATCGGCAAAACCCGCTACGTTCTCTTATCACTGTCATTGGTTAACGGGGTATTTTCAAACCTCCTGTCCGTTTCTCATGCTTGCGGTCTAGATGATCAATCTACACACTTAACTCCTTTCACCTACACAGGTGATCTTGTTAGGTTCCGTGCCATTGAGTCAGCGTGCTAATTAGCCTGGGGGACCCCGTACTATGTGTATTCATAATGAATTGAATCGAACTATGTAAATGGTGTGGTATATCCATGTTGTCATTAAATCTTTTTGTGTCAAATATGTGTCCCATTCTTGTATCCAGAGTTGATATACAAGCAACCTGCTGCATATAAATGTTCTATATTGTCATTACTTTGCTAAGGAAATATATATATCCATATCATGTATTGAAAAGAACCCACATAAAACCATATCCCCGTGTTCTATATATCTTTCACCCCTAAAAAGTGCACCAAGTGCAATATAAATTGTTATTATTTTTGATCGTGTTGAATTAGTGCGTGTCATTTATACTGCTATTGGATACCCACGTCATTACCACTGACATGTTATCACTCCCTATAAAATTTCAACCATACAATGCATATCTGCAGTGCACTGTCCTGTGCATTCCTAAAAGTGTTGTCCAGAAGTGCATGTGCAAAAAACAAACAAATTAGTGTTGTGAAAAACGTGAACAAAATGCAATAACAAGCTCCGTGCTCATCTATCTATAATAATGTGCTGTGATTACTGCCTCACTCCCAGTGTCCATTATTAAATGGAAATCCTCGTAGAATTTATACTTCTATATATATGCATCCATATATAAAGTGCCTATTGTCCATCCCCCCCCCCCCTTTTTTTTGTGTGATAATTAATTTTATGCCCTATATTGATCAATATACACATGTGTCCTATAAATAACCCAAAATAAATTATGTGTCCAAATCGATCCCCATTCTATCACACATGTATAATAAATTTTATCTATTCCTCCAGTAGTGAATATTTTGTATAGCTATATCTATGTATGTCTAATTTCCACAGTAATGCCCCATTAAGTATAACATTCAGGTTGCTGTTGGTATAGTTTATGTGGTTTGTTAAGTAGATCCCCTATTCCACATATTTAAGCCTGGATTCTATATAAAGATGAGTCCACACCATAAAAGTTCTAGTGTTCGTTCATCCAATCTTTGTATCTATATCCCTCATGTAGTGGATTGCATATCTATTTACACAGGGTAATTTGTTATTATGTCCATCCCAATAGTCCTCCCTGTTGGATGGATGTTATTATTGCAATTTCACATACCACAAGGATGTTGGTATCTATGGAGTTGTATCAACCCCATGATGTACATATAGGCCCTCATTCCGAGTTGTTCGCTCGGTATTTTTCATCGCATCGCAGTTAAATTCAGCTTAGTGCGCATGCGCAATTTTCGCACTGCGACTGCGCCAAGTATCTTTGCTATGAAGGTAGTATTTTTACTCACGGCTTTTTCATCGCTCCGGCGATCGTAATGTGATTGACAGGAAATGGGTGTTACTGGGCGGAAACACGGCGTTTTATGGGCGTGTGGATGGAAACGCTACCGTTTCCGGAAAAAACGCAGGAGTGGCCGGAGAAACGGTGGGAGTGCCTGGGCGAACGCTGGGTGTGTTTGTGACGTCAAACCAGGAACGACAAGCACTGAACTGATCGCACAGGCAGAGTAAGTGTGGAGCTACTCTAAAACTGCTAAGTAGTTTGTGATCGCAATAATAAGAATACATCGGTCGCAATTTTAGGATGCTAAGATACACTCCCAGTAGGCGGCGACTTAGCGTGTGTAACTCTGCTAAATTCGCCTTGCGACCGATCAACTCGGAATGAGGGCCATAGTATTGTGAATAAAGACAAGTCTTATGTAATTCCCATGTTCCATATGTCCAGAATTTAATTGTACATATATGTCGGACCTTAGGTCCATCCCATGATAATTATTATATAGATTCGACCATTCCCTTATATCAGTTATTCTAATTGGTCTCATATAATGTATTACATGTACGCATGCACCCCTTGACGTCCAAGGTAAGTTATTATTCTGTCCGGTCAACTGGTCCTCACTGTTGACTATGGATTCCCATTCCATTTTCACGTGAGAACAGGGCCGGATTGGCCATAGAAGTCACCGGGAGTTTCCCCGGGGGGCCGTTTGGGCCGTGGGGCCGACTGTCCTACGCGGCCCCGCCCCCTCTGCATCACCAGGCTGCAGGCACACAATACCTGCATAATGTAATAGTGTCTGCGGCCGCTGTCAGGAGAGGCGGCCCCGCAAATCACCATGTTATGCTGCCCCCCCCTTCCCCTCAACAGCTTATGCCTGTTGTGTTCACGCCCCCCCCCCCCACACTGCACGTCACCAGTCAATGCTATGGGCAGCCGGGCCGCTATGGAGAACTGTGTGTCAGAAGTGCTGGGCCGCCCCCCCCCCCCCCCCGCGCGCACGTCACCGCTGCCAGACGAGAGCTGTTAGAAGTGCTGGGCCGCCCCGAACCTCTCCTCTCCTCCTCATCCCCCCCCCCCCGCCAGCAGCTTATTTTTGTGTGTGGCCGCGGGCCTCTATGGGGAGCTCAGAGCTGTGTGTCAGAACTGCCGGGCCGCCGCCCCACCCCGCATGTCACCACTTCATGCTGCCACAGCTTATTTTTGCCCGGGTGTTCTGTGTGCGGCCGAGGGCCGCTATCTAGAGCATTGTCAGAAGTGCTGGGCCGGCCGCCCCCCCGCATGTCACCACTTCATGCTTCATGCTACCACACTCCACCCCCACCCCCCTCGTCAGCAGCTTATGCCTATGTGCTATCAAGAGAGCTGGGCTGCCCCCCCCCCCCCCCTCCGCACGTCACCAGTTTATGTTGCCACCCCCACCCACCCCAGCAGCTTATTCCTGTGTCAGGAGAGCTGGCCCGGCAACTCCCACCCCCCGCACGTCAGAAGTTTATGCTGCCCCCTCTCCCCCTCCTGCGTCAAGTGACTGTGTGGGCACTGCAGCTGCCAATGAGCGGCTCCACCCCCACCCATCTGACCTGAAGAGGAGGTCCGCGCGCCAAACTTTTCCGACGTCATCAGCGTGGACCATGCGGGAAGGGAAGGTGCGGCCGCAGTGGGATCACATTCTGTAGTAAGAGAGGTGAGGCTTCACGTTCTGCAGAAGAGTGATTCCCCTAAATGTATGTTCCTCTCATGAGGTGAGGTGAGGTGCCTCATGTCATGGGGAGGTGAGGGGGGGGGGGTGAGGTGCAATTTTATGTTTGGAGGGGTGCGAGGTGTACTTTTATGTTGGGGGTGGTGTGGGTGTGAACTGCAATTTTATGTCTGGGGGGGGAGGTGTAATTTTATGTCGGGGGTGGGGTGTGAGGTGCAAATTTACGTCTGGGGGATGTGTAATTCAATGTCGGGGGGGGGGGGTGTGAGGTGTAATTTTATGTCGGGGGGGTGAGGTATTATTTTATGTCTGGGGTGTGTGAGGTGTAGTTTTATGTCTGGGGGTTGTGAGGAGTACTTTTAATTAATCCCGCCTACTTTGGTATTGGCTCCACCCACAGTTCATTTGGTGCCGCCCACATGAGGCCACTTTTAGAAATTTTTCCAGGGCCACTTTTGTTTCCCAATCCGCCCCTGCGTGAGAAGATATATATATATATATGTACACACACATATATATATATATATATATATATACACATATATATATATATATATGTGGATCCATGATCTCTGTTCCTCCAATAATACGTGGATGGTACGGTAAGTGTACATAAGTATATACTGTGATTGTCTAATGATCATAAATAATTATTTTCAAATTTGTAAATGCATGACCTCCAAACGTTCCCTGATCCTATATGGATCCATGATGGATCCATGATGTCTACTCCTCCAATAACACATGGATGGTACGGTAAGTATACGTAAGTATATATTGTGATAGTATAATGATCATAAGTAATTACTTTCACACTTGTGAATGCACGACCTCCACATGTTCCCTGATCCTATAGTCAAAATTGTGCTCCTGCTTCATTCACTCGTTGTACCTGATGCTGGTCCTATTTGCTAGATAAACCACTGATGATATATGGAATCACATGGTTGTGTCATCCTATCACAGGTCCTTTCTCCTCCCTGTCTAGCAGGTTCCCCAATCTTTCTATAGGTGGTGTACTCAGGTGTTGTTTTACTTAGTACATGCCTACGCTCTCTCAGCCGTCTATCGACCCGGATGGATAACTGCATGAGCTGATCTAAGCTATCAGGCGAGGGATATTGTACCAGTTGGTCCTTTATCTGGTCAGAAAGGCCCCTTCGGTACTGGTTTCTCAGGGCTGGGTCATTCCACTGGGTATCATGAGCCAACCTCCGAAACTCCGTACTATAAACCTCAGATGGCCGTCACCCTTGCTTAAGGACCGTAATCTGAGCCTCGGCTGAAGCCATCTTGTCAGGGTCATCATACAAAATGCCCAGTGCCGTAAAAAAAGCATCAACACTTTTAAGCGACGGACAGTCAGGCTGCAACCGATATGCCCAGACCTGTGGGTCTCCTTGTAGCAAGGAAATCACCATGCCCACCCGCTGAATCTCCGACCCAGAAGACTGGGGCCTAAGCCTGAAATATAGCTTACAGCTCTCCTTGAAACAAAAGAACTGCGAGCGATCTCCAGAAAAACGATCCGGGAGATTTAATTTCGGTTCCTTAACCCCTGAACTTGCCGCTGCTGCTGCGGGAGCTCTGCTAGCGGCCTGCGGGGTGTTCATTTTAATGGACATCTCATTAAATTGTCGATTCAGGACCTGCACCTGATCGACCACCTGTTGCAAAATATTTTGAGGGGTATGCTCCATATTCCGACAAAATTTCAACAGGAGTATGGCTGCTGAATATGTTATGCACAACAGTGCTAACAGGAGTATACCGGTGTATGAACAGAGAGGGATGCGAAGCAAACAAACTCACAGACAGTATAACATAACATACACAGGAGGTGATGGAATAACTAATAAACACAAAGTGAACAGAGAAGCCCAAAGGCTCAGGAACTGGGTGTCTCCCTAGTGTCAGGAATGCTCAGATGGAATAGAGCGGACAATGAAGCGAGATGTAGTGATTTAACATGTGGAGCACCCGAAATGATGTTGCTAAGAGCAACAGAAAAAACCCCAAAGGGTCACCAACGGGTGTGGGAATAAACTCCTTGGTCAGAGATAGAAATATAGACACAAGGAGAGTATCCACAATCCTAACCCCCACTTGCAGGGCACAGGTTCAGCTTACTGCCACTAAACTGACACCTGGACGCCCTGCACAGTGAGGGAGGATTAAGCAAGCAGGTCTGAGAGTACAGCCGCAAACCTGCTGGGTTCACAGAATAGCAAAAGAACCCCAGCAGGTTAAACAACTGACTCCAGTCTTACTGCTAGGTCCGGATTGGCAGAATGAAGTACCGAATCCCAAGGCCTATTTGCAGTAAGCAAAAAGTAAATACAAAGTCACACAGTACTAGCTAACTCTCTGGAACTGACTAACAAACAAAGATTCAGCAGCACCTGCCTAGCCTGAGAGGATGGTTTATATAGGAGGTGCTGTCCACGCCCCACTCAGACCTCACAGACTGTGAGCACAAAACCAGCCTCCGATTCCCTGCCGTGCACAGAGCCTGTAACCACTACACAGTAAAAACCCGGACCGTAGTATCAGCTGCGCTCAGGTTACTTCGCTAACACTTGACTCCCGGTTGCCATGGCGACGTGGCAGCACAGAGCAGGAGATCCTAACACTTCCTCCTGAAGTCTACCACCATCTCCACTGTTTGAGTGGATTTAACGTAAGGTTGTTGTTGCTGCACCACACTGCCAGCCGGTCTACTTCCCGTCTATGGTGGTCATTCCGAGTTGTTCGCTATTTTTTTCGTTTGCACAACATATTCGCAAAATTGCGAATACGTTGCACAAAAGCGAAAATCCGCCCCCAACGTATTTTTCCTATTTCGTACGCAGTAATACACAAAGTAGGTGTAAGCCAAATTACATCGCACTAATGCGAACCCATCGCAATACCACAAACCTCATCGTATAAAACCTAACTTCTCGTAGATGTCCTCTTAAAATTGCACACGCTTTTAGTGAAAAAAACGCACAGCAATGTTTTTTTTAAAACTTTTAAGTTAAATATGGCTCCACAAGCCTTCCTCAATTACGAATCCAATTAGTGTAATGATTGATAATGGTCATGACCAATTAAGTCTACAAATAATACCTGAAGAACACTTTGTAGGCATAATGGGCCATTAACATTGTGAATAAGTTATTTTTAATGTAGATGTGGGAAATGTGGCTTTTTTTTTTTGTAGAGGTTTAGTGTGTGAATAAATGTGTTAACATGTTTTTAAAATCAATAAGCTCCTAACTATTTTTAATGTTTATTTTCGGTATAAATTTTAAACTCACATTCTTAAGTTACATGTCAGAAATGTTTAAGTTAACCAATTTCTGCTAGGCAATCTGCAGTTCCTTTATTGCATAAATGAACACAACACCCCATTAACTGGAAACAAACATGTTTATTTGATTTTATTTTTTAAACAAAATTATTATATATATATATATTTATTTTTTTTTTTTTTTCATTTTAAACAAATTTTTCTAACAAATCGACTGTTGCCAGTAAATTTTGTAGTTGCTGGCGCATGCTGGCCAGAATTTCACCTAAACTTATGGGAACTCCAACTGCAACATCTGAAATTAAGATGCAAAATAAACATTAATAACTTCCTCACATTACTTATTATACAAACAAGGCACAAAACACACTTTAATGCAGGCATGTCCAAACTGCGGACCTCCAGCTGTTTGTAAAATACATATCCCAGCATGCCTTGACCCAGTTTTGCTGTCATAGAATGCAAAAGCTGTGTCTGGCCATGCTGGGATGTGTAGTTTCTCAACAGCTGGAGGGCCGCAGATTGGACAGGCCTGCTTTAATGGCCAAGTAACTACATCATGGATGTTTTAATTAGAAAACATTAGCAGAACAACACACAAGCCTGCTCAGCAAGGTTTTTTTTATTTTTTACTTAAACAAAGTGTGCGACACCATGGGGTACATACAGTAATATGGGAGTTATATTGTAGATGGAATGTTACCCATAGCAACCAATCAAAATCAATATATTATCTTGTAGAAGGTGCAAAATAATTGAATAGTATGATCTGCTTGGTTGCTATGGCCAAAATAACAACTTAAATAGTAATACCATCTTAGTAAATGTAGCCTCATGCAGGGATTCATTCACATCTGGAGTGAAGCAGTTTTTTGGGGTTTTTTTGTGTTTGGCCCTGCATCATCACAATGCATATCCACAGCTTCAGAAGGACCACATATCGTAGCATGCCCACACTCCATGAAAGACTGCCTTCCAACATAAGGTCAAACAGCTTTCTAAATGTATAAATCCTAAATAGTAGGAGTGTAACTTTCACAACACAAATCACTGTGTCCTTAGCCTGACTAACAAAGTGACTCCTGCGACTTTAATTTGAAAATATGGAAATACCCAGGCACAATTGTAAAAGTAAAACCACACAAAAAGTATCACTCAGGTCTAAATGTTTTGCATATAATGTATCTCATACAACCCCTGTTGTGCAGCCAAACCTGTCGACATAGTGATTGACGACCCAGAGTGGCCATCCTCAACATTGCAGATGTAGACACTGTACATATAATGTTCCTCACACAAATGTAAATGCATCATCCATACCATAATGAAGAAGACAACCATTTAACCTTGACAAAAGATTGCCCACAGTACAACACTGCATTTATTTGAATGTTTTTTTTATTTTAAAATAAAAAAAATAAGGAATGTGTGTGAACTTACTCTCCTCTGCAACTTGCCCACCTCCCTCAAGTGGCTACGGGGCCTCTGCTGCCCATTCTGTTGGCGGCGAAGGTGGCTGGCTGGGGGATGGAGGCTGGATGGGGGAAGGAGGCAGGATGGGGGGAGGAGGGTCTAAATGTGTTAGAGGATGGAAGGGGGAGGACCTTACAGAGGGGTTTGTGAATGATAGGGTGAGGGTGGTGGAGTGGATTTTTGGGACACAGAGGGGGAGGGGGACAGAGAGGGGGATTGGTCGGGAGAGGGGAATTGGGCTTGAGAGGGGGTTTGGAGCAGTTCCTCTAAGGACTAATGACAAGAGGTCCTGGGTAATGCCCACTTTAATACATGATGGGGACACAATGGGCAACGGCTCCTCGGTGGTCTCCTGGATTGGAGCTAAACTCTGCGAGAGCGCATCAGCCTTGATGTTTTTTGACCCAGGGCGATATGTTATCAAAAAATTAAAGCGAGCAAAAAACAAAGCCCATCATGCCTGCCTGGCATTGAGACGCTTCGCTGACTCTAAATATGCCAAATTCTTATGGTCGGTGAGAATTGAGACCACAAACTTAGCCCCCTCAAACCAGTGTCTCCACTCCTCGAGTGCATCCTTAATAGCCAACAATTCCCTGTTACCCACGTCATAATTCATCTCGGCAGGTGAAAATGTATGGGAAAAGTAAGCACAGGGATGAAGGCGATTATCAGACACTCCCATCTGAGAGAGCACTTCCCCAATACCCATCTCAGAGGCATCCACCTCCACCACAAAAGGACGCTCTGGATCTGGGTGTCGCAGCACCTTGGCCGAGACAAATGCCCTTTTGAGACAGGCAAAAGCCGCTTTGGCCTCACAAGACCAGTGAGCAACATCCGCCCCTATCTTAGTGAGTGCCACCAAGGGCGCCACTATAGATGAAAATCCAGCGATAAATCGTCTATAAAAATTCGCAAAGCCCAGGAAACGCTGAAGCGCCTTCAAACTAGTGGGCTGCACCCAATCCAGGACTGCCTGTACCTTGGAACCCTCCATTTGGAAACCTTCTGGGGAGATAATATATCCTAGAAATGCGATTTGCTGAACTTCAAATTCACACTTCTCCAGCTTCGCCCCAAGCCGGTGGTCTCTGAGTTTCTGGAGGACTAAGCGTACATGCTTCCGATGTTCCTCCAGGGAATGGGAGAAGATTAGGATGTCATCTAAGTATACAACTAAGAATCTATCCAAATATTCCCTGAGCACATCGTTCATGAAATCCTGGAAGACTGCCTGGGCATTACAGAGCCCAAAAGGCATCACCAAATATTCATAATGCCCTGAGTGGGTATTAAAGGCAGTCTTCCATTCATCCCCCTCTCTTATTCGGATTAGATTGTATGCACCGTGTAGGTCAATCTTAGAAAAAAATGGTGGCAGTACGAACCTGGTCAAACAAGACTGAAATGAGAGGCAGTGGGTACGAGTTTTTAATCGTGATACAGTTCAATTCCCTGAAGTCGATGCAGGGTCGCAACGAACCGTCCTTTTTACCCACAAAGAAGAACCCCGACCCAACTGGAGACTGTGAAGGTCTGATAAATCCCTTAGCCAAGTTCTCCTGAATGTACTCTGCCATAGCCTGAGTCTCAGGACGTGACAGGGAGTACAACCTGCTCTTGGGAAGCTTAGCATTTGGCAACAAATCAATGGCACAGTCATAGGGGCGATGGGGAGGTAGTACCTCTGCAACTTTTTTGGAGAACACGTCCACTAAATCTGCATAACACCCTGGCAATCCTGGCAAACTTAGCTGCGAGAGCCTGACTGGAAGGCTCAAGCAACTCCTGAAACAATCAGTACCCCAACTAATAATCTCCCCAGAGACCCAGTCAAATTGAGGATTGTGGGCCCTTAACCAGGGTAACCCCAACACCAATGGGGCAAAAGTACACACAGTCACATAAAAGGACAATTTTTCAGAGTGTGTGGCTCCAATAAACAAAGAAATCTGGCTAGTGCAAGAGGTAATTTTACCCTGGGATAATGGTTCCTCGTTTAACCCACAAATCTCAATTTCCGATGCCAAGAGTACTAAGGGAACAGAGTGCTTCAGGGCGAATTGGCGGTCCATAAAAACCCCGTCGGCCCCACTGTCCACAATGGCCTCAGTCTTGACAGTTTGACCGAGGATCTTCAAGGTCAGCGGAATGATAAAAGTCTTCTTGGGAAATTCTGACTTCTGGCCTGACAGGATATTTCCCATCACCCTCAGGCCCTGAAGTTTTCCGGCTTTTCTGGGCATGATACTACCACATGACCCTTATTCCCACAGTACAAACACAACCCCTACTGTCTCCTCCGCGTCTTCTCACGCGAGGAGAGGCGGGTAGCCCCAATCTGCATAGGCTCCTCGGAAAATTCCTCAGAGTCTGAGGTTCCCTTGGGAAAGAAGGAAACCTTGGTCACCCTTTCAAGCCTACGCTCTCTCAGCCATCTATCCACCCAGATGGATAACTGCATGAGCTGATCCAAGCTATCAGGCAAGGGATATTGTACCAGTTGGTCTTTTATCTGGTTAGAAAGACCTCTTCGGTACTGGTGTCTCAGGGCTGGGTCATTCCACTGGGTATCATGGGCCAACCTCCGAAACTCCATACAGTAAACCTCAACTGGCCTTCGCCCTTGCTTAAGGATCGAAATCTGAGCCTCGGCTGAGGCCGTCTTGTCAGGGTCATCATACAACATGCCCAGTGCCGTATAAAAAAAGCATCAACACTTTTAAGCGACGGACAGTCAGGCTGCAACCCATATGCCCAGACCTGTGGGTCTCCTTGTAGCAAGGAAATCACTATGCCCACCCGCTGAATCTCCGACCCAGAAGACTGAGGCCTAAGCTGGAAATATAGCTTGCAGCTCTCCTTGAAACAAAAGAACTGCGAGCGATCTCCAGAAAAACGATCCGGAAGATTTACTTTCGGCTCCTTAACCCCTGAAGGTGCTGCTGTTGCGGGAGCTCCGCCAGCGGCCTGGGGGGTGTGCATTTTAATGGACAAATCATTAAATTGTCGAGTCAGGACCTGCACCTGATCGACCACCTGTTGCAGCGTATTTTGAGGGGTATGCTCCATATTCCCACAAAATTTCAACAGGAGTATTAGGCTGCTGAATATGTTATGCACACCAGTGCCTGCAGGAATGTACTGGTGTCTGAACTGTTATGCAAACCAGTGCCTGCAGGAATGTACTGGTGTCTAAACGGAGAGGGATGCAAAAACAAATGAACTCACAGACAGACTGGGGAATATGACATTACATACACAGAAGGTGATAGGGTAAAAAAAATAAGAATTTACTCACCGGTAATTCTATTTCTCGTAGTCCGTAGTGGATGCTGGGAACTCCGAAAGGACCATGGGGAATAGCGGGCTCTGAAGGAGGCTGGGCACTCTAGAAAGATCTTAGACCACCTTGTGTGCACTGGCTCCTCTCACTATGACCCTCCTCCAAGCCTCAGTTAGGACACTGTGCCCGGACGAGCGTACACAATAAGGAAGGATTTTGAATCCCGGGTAAGACTCATACCAGCCACACCAATCACACCGTATAACTCGTGATATTAAACCCAGTAAACAGTATGAAACCACTGAGCCTCTCAACAGATGGCTCAACAATAACCCAATTTAGTTAACAATAACTATGTACAAGTATTGCAGATAAAACCGCACTTGGGATGGGCGCCCAGCATCCACTACGGACTACGAGAAATAGAATTACCGGTGAGTAAATTCTTATTTTCTCTGACGTCCTAGTGGATGCTGGGAACTCCGAAAGGACCATGGGGATTATACCAAAGCTCCCAAACGGGCGGGAGAGTGCGGATGACTCTGCAGCACCGAATGAGAGAACTCCAGGTCCTCCTCAGCCAGGGTATCAAATTTGTAGAATTTAGCAAACGTGTTTGCCCCTGACCAAGTAGCTGCTCGGCAAAGTTGTAAAGCCGAGACCCCTCGGGCAGCCGCCCAAGATGAGCCCACCTTCCTTGTGGAATGGGCATTAATAGATTTTGGCTGTGGCAGGCCTGCCACAGAATGTGCAAGCTGGATTGTACTACAAATCCAACGAGCAATAGTCTGCTTAGAAGCAGGAGCACCCAGCTTGTTGGGTGCATATAGGATAAACAGCGAGTCAGATTTTCTGACTCTAGCCGTCCTGGAAACATATATTCTCAGGGCTCTGACCACGTCTAGCAACTTGGAGTCCTCCAAGTCCCTAGTAGCCGCAGGCACCACAATAGGCTGGTTCAGATGAAATGCTGACACCACCTTAGGGAGAAACTGGGGACGAGTCCTCAATTCTGCCCTATCCATATGGAAAATCAGATAAGGGCTTTTACAAGACAAAGCCGCCAATTCTGATACTCGCCTGGCAGAAGCCAAGGCCAATAACATGACCACCTTCCACGTGAGATATTTCAGATCCACGGTTTTTAGTGGCTCAAACCAATGTGATTTTAAGAAACTCAACACCACGTTGAGATCCCAAGGTGCCACAGGGGGCACAAACGGGGGCTGAATATGCAGCACTCCTTTAACAAATGTCTGAACTTCAGGTACTGAAGCTAGTTCTTTTTGAAAGAAAATCGACAGAGCCGAGATCTGTACCTTAATGGAGACCAATTTTAGGCCCATATTAACTCCTGCTTGCAGGAATTGCAGAAATCGACCTAGTTGAAATTCCTCTGTTGGGGCCTTTTCGGCCTCACACCAAGCAACATACCTCCGCCATATGCGGTGATAATGATTTGCTGTAACCTCTTTCCTAGCTTTAATAAGCGTAGGAATGACTTCCTCCGGAATGCCCTTTTCCTTCAGGATTCGGCGTTCAACCGCCATGCCGTCAAACGCAGCCGCGGTAAGTCTTGGAACAGACAGGGCCCCTGCTGTAGCAGGTCTTGTCTGAGCGGCAGAGACCACGGGTCCTCTGAGATCATCTCTTGAAGTTCCGGATACCACGCTCTCCTTGGCCAATCCAGAACCACGAGAATTGTGTTTACTCCTCGCTTTCTTATTATTCTCAATACCTTTGGTATGAGAGGTAGAGGAGGGAACACATAAACTGACTGGTACACCCATGGTGTCACTAGAGCGTCCACAGCTATCGCCTGAGGGTCTCTTGACCTGGCGCAATACCTCTCTAGTTTTTTGTTTAGGCGGGACGCCATCATGTCCACCTGTGGACGACCCCACTGATTTACAATCATTTGGAAGACTTCTGGATGAAGTCCCCACTCTCCCAGGTGGAGGTCGTGCCTGCTGAGAAAGTCTGCTTCCCAGTTGTCCACTCCCGGGATGAACACTGCTGACAGTGCTAGTACATGATTTTCCGCCCATCGGAGAATTCTTGTGGCTTCTGCCATTGCCATCCTGCTTCTTGTGCCGCCCTGTCGATTCACATGGGCGACTGCCGTGATGTTGTCTGACTGGATCAGCACCGGCTGTTGTAGGAGCAGGGATTTTGCTTGACTTAGGGCATTGTAAATGGCCCTTAGTTCCAGAATATTTATGTGAAGGGAAGTCTCCTGACTTGACCAAAGCCCTTGGAAGTTTCTTCCCTTTGTGACTGCCCCCCAGCCTCGTAGGCTGGCATCCGTGGTCACCAGGACCCAGTCCTGTATGCCGAATCTGCGGCCCTCCAGAAGATGAGCACTTTGCAGCCACCACAGAAGAGACACCCTGGTTCTTGGGGACAGGGTTATCAAGCGATGCATCTGAAGATGCGATCCGGACCACTTGTCCAACAGGTCCCACTGAAAGATTCTGGCATGGAACCTGCCGAATGGAATTGCTTCGTAAGAAGCTACCATCTTTCCCAGGACCCGCGTGCAGTGATGCACTGATACCTGTTTTGGTTTTAGGAGGTCTCTGACTAGAGAAGACAACTCCCTGGCTTTCTCCTCCGGGAGAAACACTTTCTTCTGGACCGTGTCCAGAATCATTCCCAGGAACATTAGACGTGTCGTCGGGACCAGCTGTGACTTTGTGATATTCAGAATCCAGCCGTGCTGGCGCAGCACTTCCTGAGATAGTGCTACTCCCACTAACAACTGTTCCTTGGATCGTGCCTTTATTAGGAGATCGTCCAAGTACGGGATAATTAAAACTCCCTTTTTTCGAAGGAGTATCATCATTTCCGCCATAACCTTGGTAAATACCCTCGGTGCCGTGGAGAGTCCAAACGGCAGCGTCTGGAATTGGTAATGGCAATCCTGTACCACAAATCTGAGGTACTCCTGGTGAGGATGGTAAATGGGGACATGCAGGTAAGCATCCTTGATGTCCAGGGATACCATGTAATCCCCCTCGTCCAGGCTCGCAATAACCGCCCTGAGCGATTCCATCTTGAACTTGAATTTTTTTATGTATGTGTTCAAGGATTTCAAATTTAAAATGGGTCTCACCGAACCGTTCGGTTTCGGCACCACAAATAGTGTGGAATAGTAACCCCGGCCTTGTTGAAGTAGGGGTACCTTGATTATCACTTGCTGGGAATACAGCTTGTGAATTGCCGCTAGCACCGCCTCCATGTCTGAGGGAGCAATCGGCAAGGCAGATTTTAGGAACCGGTGGGGCGGAGCTGCCTCGAATTCCAGCTTGTACCCCTGAGATACTATTTGAAGGATCCAGGGACCCACCTGTGAGCGAGCCCACTGATCGCTGAAATTCTGGAGGCGGGCCCCCACCATACCTGGCTCCGCCTGGGGAGCCCCACCGTCATGCGGCGGACTTGGAAGAAGAAGCGGGGGAGGACTTTTGCTCCTGGGAACCTGCTGTATGTTGCAGCCTTTTTCCCCTGTCTCTGCCTCTAGACAGAAAAGACCCTCCTTTTCCACGCTTGTTTTTCTGGGTCCGAAAGGACTGCACCTGATAAAATGGCGCCTTCTTAGGCTGTGAGGGGACATGGGGTAAAAATGCTGACTTCTCAGACGTTGCTGTGGAAACTAGGTCGGAGAGACCATCCCCAAATAATTCCTCCCCCCTATAAGGCAAAACTTCCATGTGCCTTTTGGAATCTGCATCTCCAGTCCACTGGCGAGTCCATAAGCATCTCCTGGCAGATATGGACAATGCACTTACTTTAGATGCCAGCCGGCAGATTTCCCTCTGTGCATCTCTCATATATAGGACTGAATCCTTAATATGTTCAATTGTTAGCAGAATCGTGTCTCTGTCTAATGTGTCAATATTTTCTGACAGTTTATCTGACCATGCAGCGGCAGCACTGCACATCCATGCTGACGCAATAGCTGGTCTAAGTATAATGCCTGAGTGTATATATACAGACTTCAGGATCGCCTCCTGCTTCCTATCAGCAGGTTCCTTAAGGGCGGCCGTATCCTGAGACGGTAGTGCCACCTTTTTAGACAAACGTGTGAGCGCTTTATCCACCCTAGGAGGTGTTTCCCAACGTGACCTATCCTCTGGCGGGAAAGGAAACACCATTAGTACCTTCTTAGGAATTACCAATTTCTTATCAGGGGAAGCCCACGCTTCTTCACACACTTCATTTAATTCATCTGACGGGGGAAAAACTACGGGTAGTTTTTTCTCCCCAAACATAATACCCTTTTTTGTGGTACCTGGATGTAAATCAGAAATATTTAACACCTCTTTCATTGCCTCAATCATGCAGTGAATGGCCTTAATGGGCATTAAATTTGACTCATCGTCGTCGACACTGGTGTTAGTATCCGTGTCGACATCTACTTGTGCCATCTGAGAAAGCGGGCGTTTTAGAGCCCCTGATGACTTTTGAGACACCTGGACCGGCACGAGCTGAGAACACGGCTGTGCCACAGTCGGCATGTCGTCAAATTTGTTATGTAATGAGTCTATACGTGCACTCATTTCCTTCCATAAGCTCATCCACTCAGGTGTCTGCCCCCCAGGGGGTGACATCCCTGCTAAAGGCATCTGCTCCGCCTCCACATCATTATCCTCATCAAACATGTCGACACAGCCGTACCGACCCACTCCACACACACAGGGAATGCTCTAATAGAGGACAGGACCCACAAAAGCCCTTTGGGGGGACAGAGTGAAAGTATGCCAGCACACACCAGAGCGCTATATAAGGCAGGGACTAACTAAGTTATGTCCCTTATAGCTGCTTTTTAATATATATTATATACTGCGCCCAAATAAATGCCCCCCCCCCCTCTCTCTTTTTTACCCTTTTCTGTAGTGTAGTCTGCAGGGGAGAGCCAGGGAGCTTCCTTCCAGCGGAGCTGCGAGGGAAAAATGGCGCCAGTGTGCTGAGGAAGATAGCTCCGCCCCTTTTCCGCTGCCTATTCTCCCGCTTTTATATTGATTCTGGCATGGGGTATTTACCTCATATATAGCCCCTGGGGCTATATATTGAGGTATTTTTGCCAGCCAAGGTGTTTTTATTGCTGCCTCAGGGCACCCCAGCGCCCTGCACCCTCAGTGACCGGAGTGTGAAGTGTGAGAGGAGCAATGGCGCACAGCTGCAGTGCTGTGCGCTACCTTGGTAAAGACTGATGTCTTCATGCCGCCGATTTTCCGGACCATCTTCTTGCTTCTGGCTCTGTAAGGGGGACGGTGGCGCGGCTCCGGGACCGAACATCAAGGCTGGGCCTGCGGTCGATCCCTCTGGAGCTAATGGTGTCCAGTAGCCTAAGAAGCCCAATCCGGCTGCAAGCAGGCGAGTTCGCTTCTTCTCCCCTTAGTCCCTCGCTGCAGTGAGCCTGTTGCCAGCAGGTCTCACTGAACATAAAAAACCTAAGACTATCTTTCTTTTCTAAGAGCTCAGGAGAGCCCCTAGTGTGCATCCAACCAGTGCACACCAGGTAGTCTAAGATCTTTCTAGAGTGCCCAGCCTCCTTCGGAGCCCGCTATTCCCCATGGTCCTTTCGGAGTTCCCAGTATCCACTAGGACGTCAGAGAAATAAACACAAAGTGAACAGAGAAGCCCAGAGGCTAAGAAACTGGGTGTCTCCCTAGTATTAGGAATGCTCAGATGGGAAAAAACAAGATGCTGTGTTTTGATACGTAGAGAACCCGAAATGCTGTTGCTAAGGGCAACAGCAAAACCCTAAAGGGTTACCAACGGGTGTGGCAGTAAACTCTTTGGTCAGAGATGGAATAATAGACACAAGGAGAGTCTCCACAATCCTAATCCTCACTTGCAGTGCACAGGTTCAGCTTACTGCCACTAAACTGACAACTGAACACCTTGCACAGTGAGAAAGGATTTTGGCAGGCAAGTCTGAGAATACAGCCGCAAACTTGCTAAGTTCACAGAGTAGCAAAAGAACCCCAGCAAGTTAAACAACTGACTCCAGTCTTACTGCTAGGTCTGAATTGGCAGAGTGTAGTACCAAATCCCCAGGCCTATTTGCAGTAAGCAACAACAAATACAAAGCTACACAGTACTGGCTAACTTTCAGGAACTGACTAACCAACAAAGATTCAGCAGCATCTGCTTAACCTGAGAAGAAGGTTTATAAAGCAGGTGCTCTCCACGCCCCACTCAGACCTCACAGACTGTGAGCACAAAAACCAGCACCGGATCCCCTGCCGTGCACAGAGCCTGTAACCACTGCACAGCAAAAGACCCAAACCGGAGTATCAGCTGCGCTCAGGTTACTCCGCTAGCACTTGTCTCCCGGTTGCCATGACGACGTGGCAGCACAGGGCAGGAGACCCTAACACTGAGCAAGTTATTGGGTGCAGTTGACAGCCTGTGTAGCAATTATGCTCAACATTCACTTTTGCAGAAGCACTTTGATACAGTCACTACTGCTTGCCCTACCCACACACACTGTCATGTTTATTCTACAATAGTGTATTGTAAGTGTGCTAATTTTCACACTCTCACATAGTGAAAGTAGTCAAAGTTTATGCAAAAAATCTGTTATGTACTGTAATATTTTACTTACTGCGCCTACGTAGGTTACGGATTTGTTGGCGTAGCTCCACCAACAGGTCCGGCGTACGCTTGCGGAGGTCGCTCCAGCGCCTCTCCAATTGTATTACGGTCCTCCGGCTGCGGACTCGGGTCCTCAATAAGCGGTGGACCTCCACGCAGGCCTCGCACTTTACCCTATTTGGGACAAAGGGCCCTGCGTAGCCTACGCGGCGCTCCATCACTGCCACCAGGACGCGCAGCTCGCGGCGTGTGAATGCTGCTGCGCGTATCATGGTAATGGCGTTTTACATATATGGGCTTATACAGTATTTATAGTTTGTGTTGGCATGTGATTGGTTGGAAATGTATGGTGTCATCTGTAATTAGCTTTATTGATATGTGTACATTGATGTGCAGGACAGTTTGCCAAGTTCTCATGGGCGGAGATTCGCACCCGCGGACACACACATACACACACACACACACACACGCACATGCACATGCGCGCACACACACATCATTCAGATATGGCTTCAAATCATATACATATTAGTCTACACATATATATATAAAATAAAAACATTTTTTTTAATTAAAAACCATTGTATACAACATACTTACACAACATACATAAAAAGGAGAACATTACATAAAAAAACTGTTCTGTAACAATATAAAATACTCTGAAAGCTCACTCAGAACTGTGCTCACTCAGAAATGTCCACCTAGCTTCAGTAATTTTCAGCATACACCCCCACACACACACAGGTTGCATGCAGGGCGTTTATATAGCCAGTGCAGCAATTACTGGACCAATTTGCAAAATATACACCTGCGCGGAATTCCGCACCGGAAAACGCAAGCAGCTATAAATAGCTAAACACTCGTGCATACACACATGCCACCAGCAACATGGCTACTCATGAGCAGACGGCAGCAGAGATGGACGAGGTGCAGAAGCAGATGGCAGCTCTAGCACATAGAAGCTTAGCACTGCAGAGGCAGATGCTTGAGTTTGCCAATGCTGACTCAGAAATACCAGGACCCAGTACTATACAAACTCCTTCTGATACCCAGGAGTTAGGAGTGAATCCCCAGCCAGATATAGCTAGTGGGGAAACTGAGGGTGATTCCGGACTAGCAGCTCAAACACAAACTACACAAACAGCTAGTGAAGAGGAAGATGGTGAGGAAGGTCAGGATGATACCTCACAGGCTACTTCCAAAAAAAAGAAAAGACAGACAGTCTTCACTAAGAGGGAGATACGGATTTTGGTCACACAGGCCATGCAAAAAATACATCGAGGACCCAAAAACATGGGTGCTGCAACCAAAGACAGAATTTGGAGTGACATCACTAATTCTGTAAATGAAGTCGGCTCAATAGTCCGCACCTCGCAGGAAGTTCGAAGATGGTAAGTGTATATTGCCAGTCCTTTTTCTGTGCCAAGTATGCTTAAAAAGTTACTTTGATGTGATTTTGCCTATAGCAAACAAATGCATAACATGTGTACTATAAAGTAAAACAGGTTTTCATCATTTAACACTCTATTTTTCACAACATATGTAGTTGCTTCAAATCCCGCCTGAAGGGCAAGAGGTCTGCGGAGTGGAATGTCTCGAGGGCAACAGGGGGCGGTCCTGCTGCCACTGTGAAATACACAAAAAAAGAAGGAAAGAGGGTTCGGAATGCCCTAAAGTGGTGCACACAATCTTATACTAAAATATAACTTTTATTGACATATATAATAAAACCAGCGAATATTTAAGAAAAAGGGTAAAGTAGTGTAAGTAAGAAAGAAATCGTGATTAAAATTGAAAAAGCTGCGCACTAGATGTCATCCGTATAATTCCTAAATTCTAATGTTTGAACAATGGAGAGTGTCCTAGGAGTGTATATTTTCTCTATAGCTGTAAGTCTTTTAGTTCACACTCCTGAAATTAGTGTCTCTTTTTTTCTTTTTTTCTCTCGTCCCTTTCAGGATATATAATATGAGACCTTTAGGGAAACAGGACTCCTATTTTCTTAGTATATATTAGTAGTGAGATGGTAATAGTGCCCTAATGGTTTGCTGCGTTTTAATAATAATGTATAAACATGATAAACTGATCTCCCAAACAATGTGTGTTGTGTTTTGATTGTATCACTGGAATAGTAACAAAAATTCTTGCTAGGCTTCAGTTGTATCACAGAAGTGTTTGTATGTTCTCTTGAGTTCCTTTAATATTGTTACATCCACTACGAGTGAGTCATGTGTGTAATGATACAATTGTAACACATGCGAGAGAAACAGCAGGTGTCGGATTCTCACATTGAACTCTAAGGGGCCCTACTCACTCGGCGATTCGCCGCCGAGGTGCCCGACGGCCGATACGGCCGACGGGCAACCCGGCGGCGGGGGGGGCAGTGACGGGGGGAGAGAAGTTTCTTCACTCCCCCGTCACCCGGCTGCATTGAAGTGCAGGCTAATATGGACGAGATCGTCCATATTGGGCTGCATGCACAGCCGACGGGAGACCAGCGATGAACGAGCGCGGGGACGCGCATCGTTCATCGCAGGAGTCTCCACACTGAAAGATATGAACGAGTTCTCGTTCATTTATGAACGAGATCGTTCATATCTTTCAGTATATCGGCCAGTGTGTAGGGCCTATAACAGCCTTATGATTTTTGGCTGTTTATGCTTAATGAGCTTATCTTGATTTTATTGTGACATGCAAGTGGGCTTATTTGCAGCTAACGTTGCTGCTTATCATCATAATGCCCCTGTCACAATATTAATTAATGATTGGTATTCACAGTGTTAATAACTTGGCACTTTCCCCTCGAAATCACTACAACATTATAATGTAATCGCTCCTAAATCATTCATAGAGGAGCATTCAAGATTAATTCTCTTGAATTAAGATAGGACAAAAATGAAACAGGCTTATTAGATAACAATTAGTCATTAAGAGTGTGAACCATGTCACTGATGTCCCAGTATGTGTGCAGTCCTTTAAACAGTGTTTTATAGTATATGTATACTGTTCATATCGGGACTAAGTACTGCATAAGGACATTAATTATAGGCATTTAATACATGTCATTAATTAAGCCCAGTGATTTTCAATGTGCATAGTAGAATCAGACATGTATATTCTCAATTGGGCTGTTTCCCATTCAAGGAGCACTTGATTCACAGTTCACTGCATACTGAGCTTCACACTACACACTGAGACAGGTATCTATTATGGCTGTTTCCTATTTCCCCAACTATCGTGGGAAGACACTCTCCATAAGATTAATCCTTCCTATTCTAACATGCTACGGTGACTGTCTAAAGTGCGCAGCTAGCCTGACGCACGCTTCGCTGTTTGCTTCATCAGAGGCAGGCCACTGTGAAATATACAGATCTGGAGGAGATAGCGATGGACTGTGTGAGCTATGAGGAGGGGGTTGGGGTGTCTCATATGGACACGGACCTGCCTGAAATACTCTATGCACATGACTTGCCAGGTAAGTTTACACACATATTTGTATTGTTTAATTTTTTTTACTCTTTTTACACTCATTCTTCTATTTGCTTTACACATAACACAGCACAGGGGGGTGAGCAGGTAGAGTCACAGGAGGGTTATGTGGCTGAGGCTGAGGTGGAGGGACCTAGTGTGTCTGGCACTGTGGGACCCCAAATCCCACTCATCCAGATTCCAACTGGCCCCCCCACCCAACCCTGACTGAAATAGCCAGGCATGGTGAGAGCCTGAATGCTTTTCAGGACAGGATGCTCCGGGAGGTAAGCCAGATACCTGTCCAGCTCACTGAGCACAGAACCAGTGTGGAGCAAGGTGTAGCTCAACTCTGCCAAGGTCCGGCAGAGATCAGGCAGGGCCAAGATCAACTCACCTCCTCCTTCCATGAACTTGCCAATTCCATTCAGCAAGGGCTCCAGGACATCGCTGTCTCCCTTGCCCACAGTGGCAGAGAGCCAGCCACATCGGCTCCCTCCCCCTGCCCAGGAAGAACATCCCACTGGGCAAGGCCCTCGAAGGTCGCTCCGCAGACCAAGCCAAGAAGAACTACATCAGGCGGGGGAAAAAAAGAGAAAGTGATGTCTTTCCAGATGGGCAGCACCCATGTTTTGCATGTTGCCTCAATGTATTTTTTTTATTTTGGCTTGTGTGGCCAGAATGTAGAACTCCCTCAAAATGAAAGGTTTTCTTTAAATTGCAGCCTGTGAGTTATTTGTGCCTACACCTGATCCATCTTCCTCTCCTAGCGTGCCGTGTATGTTTGTGTGTGTCTACCTCAGTTCCCCTAAAAGTTTTGTCTGGCTGGGGGTTCACTTACTTAATTGAAAACATCATATTTGGTCAGAAGATGTGGTTACCATAGTACTGGGTCCTGCTATGTGCATTTGGCCAATGCCATCTGCTTGCTGCTATGTCCATCTCTGTATGTTATGCTCATTTGTAGCCATGTTGTGTTGGTGATTTACATCTTTTTTTGAAGTTAAAAAAAAAATTACTTTACAATTGTTTGTGTGTTTTAGTAAAGGTTATGCACTCAGGAAAATTGTGCCCTGTAAACTTGATCATGGCATATTGACATTTGTGTAACAAGGGAACAATCAGAATATTAAGACAAACATTTCATAGTGTAATTTTAAATCTGTATGCCTTGCAGAACACTTAAATGGCCCTATAAAAAAAAACTTGGGTTACTAGGGGCAACATGCCATAGTATTAGATATGGACACATATTCCCCCCCCAAAAAAACCAACATATTAAATCACATTAAATGTAGGCTGCATTATGGTGCTCATGTTATTTGGTATGTACAAAGGAATATGTCTATGTCGAGAAGATTTAGATGATGTAGTTTAGAAGTTGGTTTAGTCACATTTGATAGTATTAAACAAATAATTAAAACATGCATTTAACATCAAAGTATTTATATTTGTCCCAAATATACAGTGCATTCTTTGTGAGTGTGTCAGATTTATACGTGGTAACAATACAAATGTTAAATGGACATATAATTGCTTTTTTGAGTATTTTGTAAGAGCAGTGTTTGCAGAGTAATTGCTCAACAGGTGAATTCAGTTGCTAATTAATTGCTAATCAGAGCAGACACACACTTGTATCAGTACTGAGTAGCTGCAGCCCTACACACTAAAGGTGGCCATCCACTACTCAGACTTGTCTGAACTGCAGATCTCATCAGATTTCTCTTGAGGTCTCCCGGGAGCTTCCCGGGAATCGGATCTGACCCTGGGCTTAATTTTCACTACATTCACTTCAGATGTATCTGATGCGATCTATCATGTGTCAGATCGCATCAGATATATCTGATGCACACATGCTACATGCGATTGATCTGATGCTGCTGCTGCCGCTGTTCCCCCTCTTGGTGGGTGGGAGTGGCTAGGCAGATGCCAGTCAAGTGACGCTTCAGATGAATCTGATCAGATACATCTGAAGAAAAAAAACCAATCCGATGTGCACCTGTTTTCTTCAGATTCAGATAAATAGTTGGGGCAGCCTCAGAGATCTGTAGTTCAGACATATCTGACACGGGAGTGCGCATCGGATCGGAAGAGCCATCCGATGTGACACTTTTCTTCAGACTTGACGGTCAGATGCGTCGAAATCTGAAGAAAACTGCCCAAATCGGACTAGTGGATGGGGGCCTTAAAAGATTATCTGTCCAATCTGGCTGATTGGAAAGAAAATCTGGCAATGTCTCGGAGCAAATGGTAATTCACAATTTGCTCTCAAACATTGGAAAACAGACAAAAATGGACTTTAAGATAAATTGGTTAAGTTTGTTTCATTAAACCAATTTATCTGAACTGTTTTTGTCCATTTTCTTGATTTTGGTAGCAAATTGTTGATTGTCATTTGTTCCCAGCCATTGCCAGATTTTCTTTCCAATCAGCCAGATTGGACAGATAATCTTTTAGTGTGTAGGGCCCTTTACTCTTCGGCTGCGTCAATATAGCGAACATTTGATATGTACTTTTAACATGGGAAACGCATTTTTGCCAAAAACACGCCTACTGCTGAATGCATACTCCCACACTAGCCGCCCACTTTCACGCCCATTTCGTAGGATTGCGAAGCCGTGCCTCGGCCACGCCTCTGTCACTCCCTGTTTTCGTTTGTATATTACGAGCACATTTTCATATTGCAATTCTGCACAAGTGTCGTATCGTTTGCTTCGCGCATGCGTATTCCCGCTTCTGCGCATGTGCAGTTTGTGTGTTTTTTGCCGTTTGCTATGCGATGATCTGCTGCGAACAACTCGGAATGAGGGCCTATATGCAGACTTGTCCCTGTCCTTGATTAGACCAATGACTATGGTATCGCCTGCGAATTTGATCATTTTTACCGATTGCACCTGCGAGGTGCAGTCATTTGTGTACAGATAGAAAAGCAGGGGAGAAAGGACACGTGCACATGAGGTAAACTTCCCCACTTTCACGACCTGCTTCCTGGCCGACAGGAAATCTACAATCCAGGAGTAGGTAGATTCCGAGACCCCTAAAAAGGAGTAATTTGGGGAGCAGAATGCTAGAAACAATTGTGTTGAATGCCGAGCTGAAGTCAACAAACAGGACCCTCGCATAAGTACCCGGCAGGTCCAAATGCTGCAGAATATAATGCAGCCCCATTTTTCAGCATCATCAACACACCTGTAAACTACAAGGGGTTTAGGTGAGGGCCTTTCACCTTTTTCAGATGGTTCAACACTAATCGCTCAAACACATTCATGACCACGGGTGCCAAGGCAATTGGTCTGTAATCAATCAGGTCCGCGATGACTGATTTCTTTGGGACCGGGATGATAGTGGAACATTTGAAACAGGAGGGCACCCTACACAGCTCTAATGATTTGTTGAAAATCCTGGTGAAAATGGGGGCAAGCTGTTCAGCGCAGGTTCACATAGCAGATGGTGAAACGCCATCTGGACCAGAAGCCTTCCTAGGTTTTACCTTCCTGAACAGCTCCTCCACCTCCCCTTGACCCACGTGTAATGGATTAAGAGACAGATATTCAGGTCTACCTGGCTCGTAGCTACAAGGGGGGGGGATGTTACAGGAGAACACAGAGGAACAGCTGGGGGGGACAGCGGCAGGGGGGTTTCAGGAGAACAGAGATAAAAAGCTGTGGGTGACAGCAGTAGGGGGAGGGATGGCCATCGCTATTTTAGCTAGAACCATCGATAGCTAGAAAACATGCTATCATCTACCATCGATGGTGCCCGGCATCAAATGGTTGTGCATGCGCAGGAGAGGTTTTGCTGGAGAAACAAACCAGTAGCATAATTTTCCTTTGCGCATGCGCAGGCAGCACCCCATCCCCCTGCAAGTAGCAATCTTCCCTTTCCATTGAGGGGGGGCGGGAAGGGGTGGTGCAGGTGCAAGAGATTGACAGCTGGAGTAGAGCTGAGCAGCTGCAGGAGGCATCCGTGTCTGCTGCCGGCCGGGCCTAGGATGAATACTCACTATCAGCAGCGCAGCGGCAGGCTGCGGCAGCACAAGTAGTGACATTGACTGAGGACCTAATTCAGATCCGATCACAGCAGCAAATTTGTCAGCAGTTGGGCAAAACTATGGGGGTCATTCCGAGTTGATCGCTAGCTTCTGTTGCTCGCTTCGAGGCGATCAGTTAAAAAAATGGCAAACCTGCGCATGCGCCTGCACCGCAATGCGCACGCGCGTTGTACGGGTACAAAGAACATTGTGGTTTTGCACAGGTTCTAGCGACAATTCCATTTGCACAGCCGAACGCAAGGAGATTGACAGGAAGTGGGAGTTTGTGGGTGGCAACTGACCGTTTTCTGGGAGTGTTTGGAAAAACGCAGGTGTGGCCGGGCATTTGCAGGGCGGGTGTCTGACGTCAGGCAGGGTCCTTCGTAGCCAGAGCCGGCCCTGACCAATATGGCAAGATTTTGTCTGGTGCCCCCTAGCACCACCGCTGGTTTCGGCTCTGACCTTGTACCTCTTTACCGGCACAATCACCCCTCACCTATACCAGTCCTTATTTTGGTGCTTGTATCCCCTATATTTTAAATAGGAACAGTTCACACATTCGGCGCACAGCCCAAAAAGGGGAGTGTTTTTGCTGGCAAGGGGCATGGCCACACAATAGTAACCCCAATTCAAATTACGCCACTTACTACAACTTTATTCACATTTTATCATGCAATAGTGTCCATAACTCACATTACATCCCACAGTAGTATCACTTTACCTTATAAACATTACTCCTCACAGTAGAGCCCCTTATTCACATTACATCACACTGAATTGCTCCTTATTCACATTACACCACACCATATTGCTCTTTATTTACATTAGATGACACAGTAGTGCCCTTCTATACGCAAAGCCACATAGTAGAGCACCTTATGCACATAATGCCACACATTAGTAATGCATTTATACACATGATTCCACACGTAATGCCCCTTACACATATGACACACATTATTAATGTCCTTATAAACATAATGCGCCTTACACATTATGACAACCTTTATTAATGCCCTTTTACACATAATGTCAATTACACATATGCCGCACATTATTAATGCCCTTATACACATAATGACACACAACATGCCTATATACTATGTGAGACTGTGGCTGTATCTGCATATTAAATGCTACACACAGAATATAGGCATGTTGCATATCATTTTAATCAGCAGAAGCTGCTGATGCCCCTAGGCATATCAAATGCCCTAGGCAATTGCTTAGTTTGCCTATGCCTATGGCCGGCTCTGTTCGTAGCAGCAAACATCGCACAGAATAAGTAACTACAGGGCTGGTCTTGTTCTGCACAAAATGTGTTTGTAGCCACTCTTCTGCACAGGCGTTCGCACTCCTGCAAAGCAAATATACACATTCCCTCGTGGGTGGCGACTATGCGTTTGCACAGCTGCTAAAAGTAGCTAGCGAGTGATCAATTCGGAATGAGGGCCCATGTGCACTGCAGGTGGGGCATATCTAACATGTGCAGAGAGATTTAGATTTGGATGGGATGTGTTCAAAATGAAATCTAAATTGCAGTGTAAAAATAAAGCAGCCAGTATTTACCCTGCACAGAAACAATATAACCCACCCAAATCTAACTCCCTCTGCACATGTTACATCTACCCCACCTGCAGGGCCAGATTAAGCTTTGGGGGTGCCCGGGGCACTTAAGACCAGGGGGGCCTGGTGGAAGGTGGTGGATGTATATTAGATTGTGCATACTTCCCATTCCAGGAGGGACACAATGCTCTCTACATGGACTTAATATATGATTGGCGTCGTGTGTGTTGTACTATTTAATTGATAAGAAAGGTGTTTCAACACAGGTGATTGCAATCATAAATTTAGAAGAAAGTCCAGGTAGAGAGAATTTTGTCCTTCCTATAATGGGTCATGGTGATAGGTATAGATTGTGTATATTAAATTTAAACCAATGGTGTATATTAGTTTTAACTAATAGTGTAATAATGTCTAGGTACTGTTTATAGCTCCACCTAACTGAAAGACAACTATTTTATAAACTTTTATTGTAGTGGAACATAGACAACTTAACCTTAAAATACACACAAAAAAATAAAATAATTAATTATACAAGAATAGCATCAGCCTTTGTACTACTTACACACTGAGACAGGACTCAGGAGGACTCCCTGTCTGTGTCTCTACCTCCTAGAGCCAAGTGGTTTAGTAGCATAACAATTTACACAGGACAGATACCCCCAGGCAGTGAGGAGGAGAAGCTGGGATCCCCGTGTCACTTACAGCTCTCTCCACCCTCCTATCTCTACTCTGGTCAGAAAGCACCATCGGTAGCTCATGAAATATGATATTCCTGTGTCTCTGCTTGCACTGCATACTGTCCTGCTCTCATTCTGGCTGCTGATTCTGCTACTGCTTAAGAGGGAAAGCTAGGGTGATCTGGCTGGGGGGGCCCTCTGACAAAGGGAGACCGGGGTACAGTATGCCCTGAATCCCCCCCCTAATCTGGCTATACCCACCTGCCGTGCACATGGTTTTGCCCAACTGCTAACAAATTTGCTGCTGCGATCAGATCTGATTTACCCCCTGAGTCTTTTGTGGGGCTTTGAGCACGAGAACAAAAAAAAAACCTCCAAAACATTGCCATCAGTCCCCTACTACCGATGGTGGAAAACAATATGGTTCTCCACCATCAATGGGAAAAATATTCAAAATTGACCATAAACCATTGATGATTTCAAATCATTGATGGTCGAAGGCCACCCCTAGGGCGGGTTATAGGAGAACAGAGAGGAATAGCTGGGGAGGGGACAGCAGCAGGAGGGATTACAGGAGAACAGATAGGAATAGCTGGGCATGGGGGGACAGCAGAAGGGGGGTTACAGGAGAACAGAGAGGAATTGGTGGGGGGGACAGCAGCAAGGGGGTAATAGGAGAACAGAGTGGAATAGCTGGGGAGGGGGGCAGCATCAAGGGGGTTACAGGAGAACAGAGGCATAGCTGGGGGGGCAGCAGCAGTAGGGGTTAGAGGTGAATAGAGGAATAGCTTTGGAGGGGGGGGCAGCAGGGGGGGTTACAGGAGAACAGAGAGGAATAGCTGGGGAGGGGGTGACAGCAGCAGGGGGTGTTACATGAGAACAGAGAGGAATAGCTGGGGAGGGGAGGACAGAAGCAGGGTGGAGGTTACAGGAGAACAGAGAGGAATAGCTGGGGAGGGGGGAAGGACAACAGCAGGGGGTGTTACATGAGAACAGAGAGGAATAGCTGGGAAGGGGGGGACAGCAGCAGGGGGGGTTACAAGAGAACAGAGGAATAGCTGTGGAGGAGGGTACAGCGGCAGGGGGGTTACAGGAGGAGAACAGAGAGGAATAGCTGGGGAGAGGGGGACAGCAGCAGGCAGAGGCGTAGCTAGGGTTTTCGGAGCCCAGGGCCAGATGAAAAAACAAAACAAAAGAAGCATGTGCGCGAAAAAATGCCTGTGGCCACACTCCAGAAGGGGTGTGGCCACGCACCAGAAGGGGTGTGGCCACTGAAAATGGCCCACAGTGCCAGATACAATGCCCCACAGTGCTGGATACATGCCCCACAGTGCCAGATACATTGCCCCACATTGGCAGATACATTTCCCCCCAGTGCCAGATACATGCCCCACAGTGCCAGTTACATTGCCCCACAGTGGCAGTTACATTGCCCCACAGTGCCAGATACATGCCCCACAGTGCCAGTTACATTGCCCCACAGTGCCAGATACATGCCCCACAGTGCCAGTTACATGCCCCACAGTGCCAGTTACATTGCCCCACATTGCCAGTTACATTGCCCCACAGTGCCAGTTACATGCCCCACAGTGCCAGTTACATTGCCCCACAGTGCCAGATACATTTCCCCACAGTGCCAGATACATGCCCCACAGTGCCAGTTACATGCCCCACAGTGCCAGTTACATTGCCCCACAGTGCCAGTTACATTGCCCCACAGTGCCAGATACATTTCCCCACAGTGCCAGATACATGCCCCACAGTGCCAGTTACATTGCCCCACAGTGCCAGATACATGCCCCACAGTGCCAGTTACATTGCCCCACAGTGCCATATACATGCCCCACAGTGCCAGTTACATGCCCCACAGTGCCAGTTACATTGCCCCACATTGCCAGTTACATGCCCCACAGTGCCAGTTACATTGCCCCACAGTGCCAGATACATTTCCCCACAGTGCCAGATACATGCCCCACAGTGCCAGTTACATTGCCCCACAGTGCCAGATACATGCCCCACAGTGCCAGTTACATTGCCCCACAGTGCCAGATACATGCCCCACAGTGCCAGTTACATTGCCCCACAGTGCCAGATACATGCCCCACAGTGCCAGTTACATTGCCTCACAGTGCCAGTTACATTGCCCCACAGTGCCAGATACATGCCCTACAGTGCCAGTTACATGCCCCACTCAGTGCCAGTTACATGCCCCACTCAGTGCCAGATACATGCCCCACTCAGTGCCAGTTACATGCCCCACTCAGTGCCAGTTACATGCCCCATTTAGTGCCAGATAGATGTCCCACTGAGCCGCCCCCCCCCCCCCCCCGTCACTCACCGCTAGTTGATATGTGAGGGGAGGAGAGCGCAGCGCCTCTCCTTCCCCTCACCACTCCATGTCTCCAGCGGCTGTCTGGCGCCGGTTCGCTAGCCAATCAGAGGTCGCGGACCTGCAGCCAATCTGGAGCCGGTCCGCAAGCTCTGATTGGCTAACGCCGCCGGAGACCTGACACCAGTGCCAGATTAAGGGCCACATGGGCCTGGAGCTGAAATATATGAAGGGCCTATTGTATGGCGCCGCGGTGAGTGTAACCATCACCGTGGGGGTATGACTGTTGTGGAGGTGTGACCAATATTGTGGGGGCGTGTCATGTGTCATGGGGTGTAATTAGAACTAGAACTTTGCGGGCCCCTTAGCAACATTTTGAAGTGGCCCCCTGCAGCTTCTAGAGAGACACCTCTCTCTGCAGTGCTCCACCAGTGTTAGTAATGTACTGTTTATTAGGAGAAAGCTCCGCCACTGATAAAACTACAAAATAATGTAAATTGACAATTCTAGAAACACTGCATTGCAATAAAACAGACTAAATGGGACAAAGGGGGTAATTCTGAGTTGATCGCAGCAGGAACTTTGTTAGCAGTTGGGCAAAACCATGTGCACTGCAGGTGGGGCAGATATAACATGTGCAGAGAGTTAGATTTCTTGCCCAACTGCTAACAAAGGTCCTGCTGCGATCAACTCAGAATTACCCAAGGCAGGTGATGAGGGTAGAAAAATGCAAGCACCACCACCCCAGAAATATTTTTTCCAAATAGCACTCTGCACTGCAGTGATACCACCACCTCCTTACTGTATGTGCAGTTTGTTTTTATTCTACCTGTACTGTACGTGTAACCCCTGCTCTTACATGTTTATCAATTTCCCCATCATACTGTATGTTATACCATGTAACACACAAGTTTCCGACCAACTACATATATACTGAGACCAACATCCTCAATAGGGTCACAGGCCTGGTGCCATAATCCCGGGCGAGCGCATGTCGGGCTGCAGGATAGGTAAGCCATGGGGGGGAGGGGGGGGGGATTAAGGTTAGGTTTAGGCTGCGGGAGGATGGTTAGGGTTAGGATGAGGGTGAGTTAGGTTTAGGTACCCCCGGGGAGGGGTAAGGTTAGGCTGTGGGAAAGGGGGGAGGGTTAGCTTTAGGTAGCGGGAAGGGGGGGTTAGGTTTAGGCACCCATGGGGACGGTTAGGCTGTGGAGAGGGTGGGTAGGTTTAGG
This sequence comes from Pseudophryne corroboree, assembly GCF_028390025.1. Lineage (NCBI taxonomy): Eukaryota > Metazoa > Chordata > Amphibia > Anura > Myobatrachidae > Pseudophryne > Pseudophryne corroboree. The sequence continues at coordinate 913,818,420 of NC_086447.1, read as the reverse complement.
CTGCTGCAGGGGAGGGTTAGGGGACCATTGGGGAAAGGTAACTATACTTACCTTCCCCCTGTCGGGATTCTGAATAGCGGGATGCTGCAGTCGGTATTCTGACTGCCGGCATCCTGCTCACTGGCATTTCAATCCCTACTTATTTGTGCTATGCTTACAGATACTTTCATTCACATATACTGTATAACGTTTTGCTCTTACCTGTGTCACAACTGAATAACCAACACTAAATGATTTCTTTTTTACTTACATGAAGGATCTCTTTGCAAATTGTTTTTTTTTTTTTTTTTTTTTTAAATGTCCTATGTACTTTTACAAATAATCTAAAGATTAGAACATGATTATAGGGCATCCCCAACTGACATACTTTATGCCTCAAACATGATATGGTCATTTAACTGGAGGTCTACTCCTTAGCAGATAAAACAGTATTGGCAAAAGTATTGCCCTTTCACCCCAAGTGATAAACTCTCTGACCTTCCATTCTCTGAACATCCCCTAATCCTTCATGTTCCGCGGGAGACGACTACGTTGCAAGTGCTTCCTGAACCTGGATTCCTTCAACAGCAGCCAGTTTAATGCCTATGCATGACACAAGGGGAGTGACAGATCGCACGGTATCTGTAATAAGGTGGCTGGGGAGGCCGGGGCCAGCCAGCCACAAGGGGGTGAGTAGTATTCAGATGGAACACCTGGGTGGCCAGGCTCTTATGCGTCCCCTGCCATTGCCAGGCATCAGGAAAATTTGTTTAGTCGGAAGCCTATGGCTGGATGCTGCAGGGGGAGCGACGGGACTCGTGGTGGCCTGGGCTCTGTAGAAGCCGCGCCCCTGGTGTGACATCACATGCTGAGAAGGACGCGCTTAGACCCTGTGCAGCGCCGCGCTGCAATCAGTATTATGTCAGGGATTCTTGCTTTTTCCGACGAACAGGGCATAGGAGGGAAAATTTTGCGGTGGCTACTTTATATAGGTGGGTCCGTGGACAACTGCTGAAATGCTGTGCAAGCCGGGGAAAACAAAATACTATCCCCAAGTTCAGCAGACCATGTGGGCCTATTTTCATTGGGGGCTTGGAGCTGCAGCTCCATCCGCCCCATTGTTAATCCGGCCATGCCTGACACAGCACCGCAGCTGGCAGCGCTGGTAGTGCTGGCAGTGGTGGTGAGGGGAGGGAGAGATGCTGCGCTTTCCTCCCCTCACATTTTGGCGTGACGGGGGCGAGTGGGGCATGATGCCCTGGCCGCCGGCGGTGCCCCCTCTTCTGGGCCTGTCAAGGTGCCCAGGGCACATGCCCCACTCGCCCTACCCTTGTTATGCCTTTGGCAGCGGGGGGGGGGGGGGGGGGTTACAGGAGAACAGAGAGGAATAGTTGGGGAGAGGGGGCAGCAGCAGGGGGGGATACAGGAGAACAGATACGATTAGCCGGGCTGGGGGGGGGGGGGGTTGCAGCAGGGGGGTGGGGGGTTACCATAGAACAGATAGGAATAGCTGGGGAGGGGGGTACAGCAGCAGGGGGCGGGGGTTACAGGAGAACAGATAGGAATAGCTGGGGATGGGGGGACAGTAGCTGGGGGGGTACAGGAGAACAGAGATGCATAGCTTGGGGGCAGGAGAAGTTGGGGTTACAGGAGTAGCAGGGGAGGGGGGGTTATAGGAGAAAATAGAGGAATAGCCGAGGAGGGGATATAGCAGCAGGGGGGGTTACATGAGAACAGAGAGGAATAGCTGGGGGGGGGGACAGCAGCAGGGGGGGTGGGGGTTACCATAGAACAGAGAGGAATAGCTGGGGAGGGCGGTACAGCAGCAGGGGGGGTTACAGGAGAACAGAGAGGCATAGCTGGGGGGGGGGGACGACCATAGAACAGATAGGAATAGCTGGGGAGGGTGGTACAGCAGAAGGTGGGTTTACAGGAGTAGCAGGGGGTTATAGGAAAAAATAGAGGAATAGCCGGGGAGGGGATATAGCAGCCGGGGGGAAGGGAGGGGGTTACATGAGAACAGAGAGGAATAGCTGGGGAGTGGGGGGGGGGGGGGGGGACAGCAGCAGGGGGTGTTACATGAGAACATAGAGGAATAACTGGGGAGGGAGGGAGGGGGGATAGCAACAGGGGGGGTTACAAGAGAACAGAAAGGAATAGTTGGGGAGGGGGGACAGCAGCGGGGGGGGTTACAGGAGAAGAACAGAAGAATAGTTGGGGAGGGGGGGACAGCAGCAGGCTGGGGCTACAGGAGAACAGAGGAATAGCTGGGATGGGGGTACAGCAGCGGGGTGGGGGCTTACAGTAGAACATAGAGTAATAGCTGGGTAGATGGAGACAGCAGCAGAGGGGTTACAGGAGAACAGAGAAATAGCTGGGGAGGGGGGGGGGGGGCAGCAGCAGGGGGGCTACAGGAGAACAAAGAGGAATAGCTGGGGGAGGGGACAGCAGCAGGGGGGTTACATGGGAACAGAAGAATAGCTGGGGAGGGAGGTCAGCATCAGGGGGGTTACAGGAGAACAGAGAGGCATAGCTGGGAGGGGGTGAAGCAGCAGCAGGGGGGTGGGGGGTTCCAGGTGAATAGAGGAATAGCTGGGGAGGGGGGGGGCAGCAGCAGGGGGTTTACAGGAGAACAGAGAGGAATAGCTGGGGAGGGGGGGTAGCAGGGGGTGTTACATGAGAACAGAGAGGAATAGCTGGGGAGGGGGGGTAGCAGGGGGTGTTACATGAGAACAGAGAGGAATAGCTGGGGAGGGGAGGACAGAAGCAGGGGGGAGGTTACAGGAGAACAGAGAGGAATAGCTGGGGAGGGGGGGCAGCAGGGGGTGTTACATGAGAACAGAGAGGAATAGCTGGGGAGGGGAGGACAGAAGCAGGGGGGAGGTTACAGGAGAACAGAGAGGAATAGCTGGGATGGGGGGGCAGCAGCAGGGGGCTACAAGATAACAGAGAGGAATAGCTTGGGAGGGGGGACAGCAGCAGGGGGGGTTACAGGAGAACAGAGAGGAATAGCGGGGATGCGGTGGACAGCAACAGGGGGGGGTTACAGGAGAACAGAGAGGAATAGCTGGGTGGGGGGGCAGCAGCAGGGGGGTTACAGGAGAATAGATAGGAATAGCTGGGCGGGGGGGCAGCAGCAGGGGGGGGGGAGTTACAAGAGATCAGATAGGAATAGCTGGGCGAGGGGGCAGCAGCATGGGGGTTACATGAGAACAGAGAGGCATAGCTGGGGGGGACAGCAGAAGGAGGGGTTACAGGAGTACAAAGAGTAATAGCTGGGAGGGGCGGGCAGCAGCAGGGGAGGGGTTTACGGAGGACAGAGAGGAATAGCTGGAGAGGGGGGGGGCAGCAGCAGGGGGTGTTACATGAGAACAGAGAGAAATAGCTGGGGAGGAGGCAGCAGCAGGGGGGAGTTACAGGAGGACAGAGAGGAATAGCTGGGGAGGGGGGACAGCAGCAGAAGGTTCAGGAGAATAGAGAGAAATAGCTGGGGAGGGAGGGAGGGGGGATAGCAGCAGGGGGGTTACAAGAGAACAGAAAGGAATAGTTGGGGATGGGGGACAGCAGCAGGGGGTTACAGGAGAAGAACAGAGAGGAATAGCTGGGGAGGGGAGACAGCAGCAGGCGGTGGCTACAGGAGAACAGAGAGGTACAGCTGGGATGGGGGGACAGCAGCAGGTGGGGGGGGGGGTTTACAGTAGAACATAGAAGAATAGCTGGGGAGATGTGGACAGCAGCAGAGGGGGGTTACAGGAGAACAGAGAGAAATTGCTGGGGGGGGGGGGCAGCAGCAGGGGGGGCTACAGGAGAACAGAGAGGAATAGCTGGAGAGGGGGGACAGCAGCAGGGGGGTTATAGGAGTACATAGAGGAATAGCTGGGGATGTAGGTATAGCAGCAGGGTGGGTTACATGAGAACAGAGAGGAATAGCTGGGGAGGGGGAGCAGCAGCAGGGGCGGTATATGGAGAACAGAGGGGAATAGTTAGGGGATGAGGAGAACTATACTGTAAGCATACCTCCCAACTTTGTTCCGTAGTAAAGAGGAACATCTGCGCGCGGAGCGTGCACCCGCCGGAAAAAGGGACGTGGCCTGTGAAAAGGGGGTGTGGCTTTACGGAAGGGCCCACGATTGTTTTCATCACTGAGGGGGCATGCCCAGCACTCTGTGAGCTGCTGGCATGCCCTCTCTCCATCTGCCTGCACTGAATAGACGCTGTGCGCATGCACACAGCGCCTATTCTCTGCTGCTCTGCTAAGCAGAGCAGCGAGTGCAGGAGCCTCCCAACTGCCCCCACCAACGCGGGACCCTGCGGCCCACAGGTGGGACAGCTGGACAGTCCAATAAACATGGGACTGTCCCGCGAAAACCGGGACAGTTGGGAGGTATGCTGTAAGTGGGAAAAAGAGGGAGCTTTAGGAGAGAACAGGATGTACAGTAGGAAAGGGGATGCATTCAGTATCCCGGTTCTACCGACACCTATTCTCCCTCTTGGGGTGTCCATGACACCCCTGGAGGGAGAATAAATAGCGTGGCGAGCCTGCAAAGGCCTCTTTTGCTCCCACCCCGCTGCCGGCATCCCGCGGTCGGGATTCTGACCTCCGGGATGACGGGCGCCGGTATATAGATACCAACCCATAGGAAAGAGCACATGTGAGAGGAGGAATGAGAGTCACATGCAGTCACTGTCGCTCAGGTGTGCCGGAAGTGAACCGCGGGTATGGAAATTAAATGGGGAAAAAAATGCTATATATATTGCAACGTTGAGTGGCACCGCAGGCAGGGGCACAATGCACACATGCAACTTGGGGTAGGAAGATGGGTCCCTGGTTCCATCAACCTGCACCAAGTAAGTAAGTACTGTTTTAATGACTGATTAACACGTTCAGTTTGTCCGTTAGACTGGGGATGATATCCAGATGTTAAAGAAAGTTTCATATTCAATGAGGCACAAAAACGTTTCCAGAATCGTGCGATGAATTGCGGACCCCGATCAGAGACAATATCAGTGGGCAAACCATGGAGCCTGAACACATGGCGGAGGAACAAAACTGCCAACCCTTGAGCAGAACCGGGGGAGAGCAATGAAATGAGCCATTTTACTAAAACAGTCTACCACCACCCAAATGACTCGAAGACCCGCTGAAAGAGGAAGATCTACCACGAAATCCATGGATATATGTGACCATGGCCTGAGAGGAATGGCTAGAAGCATGAGTTGCCCGACTGGCAACGCTCGATCAACCTTGAACTGTGCACAAACCTGACAGGAACGGACAAATTCCTTAACATCTTTAGAGAGATCAGGCCACCACACCAAACGAGATACTAGTTCCAAGGTCTTGGTGATACCTGGATGCCCAGACACTTTGTTGTCATGAAACTCAGCTAAAACAGAGCCTCTAAGAAATTCAGGGACAAAAAGACGATTAGCAGGAGTAGCATCGGGAGCCTGCTGTTGAAGCTGGACCAGCTGTGTAAATAAATCATGTGTGAGGCCTGCCCGGATGATAGATGATTGAACTATAGGGGTGGTGGCAGGATGGTTATTGTGTACAGGAAGAAAACAACGTGACAAGGCGTCAGCTTTCGTATGCTTGGAACCGGGCCTGAAGGTGATAATAAACCTGAAACGAGTGAAAAACAATGCCCAACGTGCCTGACGAGCATTAAGTCGTTTAGCTGACTCAATATATTGCAGGTTCTTATGGTCAGTAAAACTGTAATGGTATGCCTAGCACCTTTCAGCCAATGTCTCCACTCCTCGAAAACACATTTAACTGCCAGCAATTCTTGATTACCAACATCTTAGTGTTATGATTCCCGTACTCCAGACCAGAGGAGATCTTATGGCAGAGGTCTGAGTACTGGGAAGATATGCTGATTGTGGGAGCAGGAGAGCCTAGTAACCCCTGGCGCCCTAACTCCGTTGTCTCGCCCGTGTTATCAGAAATCCCTTGCGAGACTATGGTTGCTTGAGCCCATGGCAGCCGCGTTCGAAGGGCGGATTATGTCTGCCCAACCCCGATGCCCCCGCAGGTCTTAATGGGAGACAAAGGGAAATCCGAGACAGGGTGATAACAAGGGGCCCTCTGACTAAGCAACCAGGCCAGGGGTTACAAGCTAACTAACTTAAACCAAAGGTATGTGCGGACTAGCCGCCAGGGAAAAGGACAACCAAAGATCCACTGATCCGTTACTCCTATCCAGCACCGCTGGATACCAGAGTGGATCTGTGGGAGCGGAATCCTCCGCAAAAGCTCCAGAACACAAATAAACTAAATAATAAACAGTAGCGGACAAGCCGCAACACACGGCTGAGCCGCGACTCATGAACACCACAGGATGTTAAAGGTGCTCGGTCAGACTCCAGGAATAGATGACAAACTTCCGAGTACAGGATCTCTGAGGACAGGAACAACCGGATTGAGCAGGACTGGAAACTCTCTGTAGCAGACACAGGCAAACAGGAAGCTATCACCGGCGTCTGTAGGAAGTCCTGAGGGTGCCTTTATTCAGGAACCCTCCAATCAAGATCCAGACAGGGTAATCTATTTGACATGCCGTGCAGCTTGTATGCTGCACGGCCAGCACATAATCAGGTAATCAAAACAGACCCAGCAACGGGGAACGCGGCTGAACGTGGCGTCCCCGTTGCTAAGGTCAGGGCGGCTCAGTGCGCCCGGCGTCTAGCGTTGCTAGGGAGCCGGCGGCTGAACGCGCACGGCGTCCCTGGTTGCTAGGCGCCGGGCCGCACCGCCGAGCGGACCCCGGCGCCTAACAGTACCCCCCCCCTTGAGGAGGGGTCAAGGAACCCCTAAAGCCAGGTTTCTGAGGAAACTCTCGAAAAAATGCCCTTTTGAGCCTTGGGGCATGAAGATCCTCATCCAGGACCCAAGACCTTTCCTCTGGCCCATAACCTCTCCAATGTACCAAAAAATAAAGCCGACCCCGAGACAACTTGGAATCGAGAACCTTCTCCACCAAGAACTCCTGCTGACCCTGTACATTTACAGGTGATCTCCCCTGAGATATTTTACGAGGAAATCTACTGGACGAAACATATGGTTTAAGCAATGAGCAATGGAAGGTATTTCCGATCCGTAAAGTTTTTGGTAAACGTAACCGGAAAGCAACTGGATTGACTTTTTTGATAATGAGAAATGGTCCAACAAATCTAGGACCCAATCTGGCTGAGGTTTGTCGAAGTTTAATGTTGCGAGTCGACAACCACACCTTGTCTCCTACTTTAAAAGTGCACGGCCGCCGGAGCCTGTCAGAAAATTTTTTTTCCCGGAAAGCTGCTTTTCTGAGAGCCAGGTGCACTTTTTTCCAAATAAGTTTGAGATGAGAGGTCAGGGCCAGAGAGGAGACAGAGGAATGTTGAAAAAATGAATTAGCTCTGGGGTGAAAACCAAAAACTGTAAAAAATGGAGACACATTGGTGGAGGAATGACAGGCATTATTATAAGCAAACTCCGCCAATGGAAGAAACTCAGACCAGTCATTTTGGAGTTTGGCCGAGTACAAACGCAAATATTGTTTAAGAGATTGGTTAACTCGCTCAGTCTGTCCATTGGATTGAGGATGGTAGCCGGAGGTTAATGATAATTTCATCTTCAACGAAGCACAAAAAGACCTCCAAAATTGTGCAATAAATTGTGGACCCCGGTCTGAGACAATATCAGTGGGTAAGCCATGGAGTCTGAAAACATGGCGGAGGAACAAGACTGCCAATCCCTGGGCAGATGGCAATCGGGGAAGAGCAATGAAATGGGCCATTTTGCTAAAACGGTCCACTACCACCCATATGACTCGGCATCCGGCTGACTGAGGGAGGTCCACCACAAAATCCATGGAGATATGCGACCATGGCCTAAGAGGAACATTCAAGGGCATAAGTTGACCTATAGGCAAAGAACGGGGAACTTTATGCTGTGCACAGACCTGACAAGAAAAAACAAACTCTTTAACGTCCTTGGAAAGACCAGGCCACCATACTGAGCGGGAGACTAATTCCAAAGTCTTAGCGATTCCCGGATGCCCGGCAACTTTGCTATCATGAAACTCCGTCAACACAGTTGCTCTCAAAAACTCAGGGACAAAAAGACGACCAGCAGGAGTATTTCCAGGAGCTTGATGTTGAAGCAGTTTTAACTGGGTAAATACATCCTGTGTGAGGCCTGCCCGAATGACTGAAGACGGAAGTATGGGAGTAACAGGACTGCTGTCTTGAACTGGAAGAAAACTGCGTGACAGGGCATCTGCCTTAGTATTTTTGGAACCTGGCCTGAAGGTGATAATGAATTTGAAACGAGTAAAAAATAAAGCCCAACGAGCCTGCTGGGCATTCAGCCGTTTAGCTGATTCAATGTATTGAAGATTTTTGTGATCAGTCAAAACTGAAATGGTATGGGTCGCTCCTTCAAGCCAATGCCTCCACTCCTCGAAAGCCCATTTAATAGCCAGCAATTCCCGGTTACCAACATCGTAGTTGGATTCTGCAGATGAGAATTTCCTGGACATAAAGGCACAAGGATGTAATTCGAGGGAATCAGGATCCTTCTGAGAAAGGATAGCCCCTACTCCAACCTCCGAGGCATCAACCTCAACAATGAAAGGCAATTCTGGGTTGGGATGTCTAAGGACGGGGGCTGAGACAAAGGCTTGTTTCAAGGCCTGAAAAGATAACCCAGCTTCACGTGACCAATTGGTAGGGTCTGCTCCCTTTTTGGTCAGAGCCACAATGGGAGCTACTAGGTCAGAAAAGGAGTGAATAAATCTTCTATAGTAGTTCGCAAACCCTAAAAAGCGCTGAATTGCTTTTAAATTGGTGGGTTGCGCCCAACTAAGGATGGCTTGGAGCTTCTTTGGTTCCATACGGAATCCCCGAGGGGAAATAATGTACCCTAAAAAGGATACCTCCGTGACATGAAATTCACACTTCTCCAGCTTGGCATAAAGGTGATTTTCACGTAATTTCTTTAGCACCTGACGCACCTGGGTAACATGTTGTTCTACTGAGTCAGAGTATATCAAAATATCGTCTAAATAGACTACAACGAACCTTCCCAGAAACTCACGGAGCACATCGTTAATGAGATCCTGGAAAACTGCCGGAGCGTTAGACAGGCCGAATGGCATAACCAGATACTCATAGTGGCCTGACTGAGTACTGAATGCCGTTTTCCACTCATCCCCTGACTTGATTCTGATGAGGTTATATGCTCCTCTAAGGTCAATCTTAGAAAAAATCACAGCCGAACGTAGCTGATCAAAGAGGACAGAGATCAGCGGCAGAGGGTAAGTATTCTTTACTGAGATTTTATTCAAAGCTCTAAAGTCAATGCAGGGTCTAAGAGAGCCATCCTTCTTCTCTACGAAGAAGAAACCTGCACTTAAAGGGGATTTAGATGGCCTGATAAATCCTTTCTCAAGGCTTTCTTTCACATACTCATTCATGGCCACAGTTTCAGGACCAGACAATGCATATAACCTTCCTTTAGGCAATGTGGCACCAGGAATTAGCTCAATGGCACAATCATAAGGCCTATGGGGAGGCAGAATATCCGCATTGCCCTTGGAAAATACATCAACGAAATCCTGGTATTCCCCAGGAATAGGTGCGGGAACGGCGGCAGCTACTCGGATAGGAAGTGTAATACATTCTTTACTACAGATGGTACCCCATTGTAAGATCTCCCCTGACTGCCAATCAATGATGGGATTATGAAAGGCCAGCCAAGGGTGACCCAGAACTACAGGAACTGCTGGACAATGGGTAAGGAAAAACTCAATCTTTTCAGAATGCAGAGCTCCCACCGAGAGTAAAACAGGAGGTGTACATAGAGAAATTATCCCATTGGACAAGGGACTCCCATCTAAACCATGCATGGTGACACACCTACCCAAGGTTAACTGAGGAATACCTAAGGCCTTGGCCCATGTTAAGTCCATAAAGTTCCCTGCAGCTCCACTGTCCACAAAAACAGAGACCGAGGAACAGAGGCTGCCAAAGGAAACTATAGCTGGAACTAACAGAGAATTATTTGAGGAGATGAGCTGCAGACCAAAGTGAACCCCCTCACAACTCACTTGGTCAGGAAGTTTCCCGACTTGTTCGGACAACTACGGGCAAAATGTCCCTTACCTCCACAGTATAAACAGAGACCAGAATTTTGCCTCCTGGTTCTTTCCTCCGGAGACAATTTGGAGAGACCTATCTGCATAGGCTCCTCCATGTCTACAGGAATGGAAAGAACACAAGGAGCAGGCCCGACAGATGCCCCTTTTTCAGCCCTCCGCTCTCTGAGCCGACGATCTATCTTAATAGAGAGCTCCATGAGTTTATCAAGAGTCTCAGGAGCGGGATACTGAAGGAGACTGTCTTTTATAGATTCAGATAAGCCGAGGCGAAACTGACTGCGCAGGGCAGGATCATTCCATCCACAGTCGTTCGACCAACGGCGAAACTCCGTACAATAACTCTCTGCGGGATTCCTACCCTGTCTAAGAGCACGCAACTGACTCTCAGCGGACGCCTCTCTATCAGGGTCGTCATACAATAGCCCTAAAGATTTTAAAAAGGCGTCTACAGACGATAAGGCCGGGTCGTCTGTCTTTAAACCAAAAGCCCAGGTCTGAGGATCCCCCTGAAGCAGAGAAATAATAATTCCAACCCGCTGAGCCTCTGTATCTGAGGAGACTGGTCTCAACCGAAAATAAAGTTTACAAGACTCTTTAAAATTAAAAAACTGTTTTCTATCCCCAGAAAAACGGTCAGGCAGATGCATTTTTGGTTCAGGGATGACCCTCGGGGAAGTCCGTAACAGATCTTCCTGTGACCTCACCCGGAGGGACAGATCCTGAACCATCTGAGTAAGTTCTTGAATCTGACTAACTAGAAGCTGGCCAGGGTTTGGCCCAACACCGGTGGGATTCATAAGGCCGACAAAAATCTCCCAACTGAATAAGTGAAAAAAAATTAACTCCTGTTAATTAAAAAATTTTTCTTTGTCTGGCCGGTGATAATGTTATGATTCCCGTACTCCAGACCAGAGGAGATCTTATGGCAGAGGTCTGAGTACTGGGAAGATATGCTGATTGTGGGAGCAGGAGAGCCTAGTAACTAGTAACCCCTGGCGCCCTAACTCCGTTGTCTCGCCCGTGTTATCAGAAATCCCTTGCGAGACTATGGTTGCTTGAGCCCATGGCAGCCGCGTTCGAAGGGCGGATTATGTCTGCCCAACCCCGATGCCCCCGCAGGTCTTAATGGGAGACAAAGGGAAATCCGAGACAGGGTGATAACAAGGGGCCCTCTGACTAAGCAACCAGGCCAGGGGTTACAAGCTAACTAACTTAAACCAAAGGTATGTGCGGACTAGCCGCCAGGGAAAAGGACAACCAAAGATCCACTGATCCGTTACTCCTATCCAGCACCGCTGGATACCAGAGTGGATCTGTGGGAGCGGAATCCTCCGCAAAAGCTCCAGAACACAAATAAACTAAATAATAAACAGTAGCGGACAAGCCGCAACACACGGCTGAGCCGCGACTCACGAACACCACAGGATGTTAAAGGTGCTCGGTCAGACTCCAGGAATAGATGACAAACTTCCGAGTACAGGATCTCTGAGGACAGGAACAACCGGATTGAGCAGGACTGGAAACTCTCTGTAGCAGACACAGGCAAACAGGAAGCTATCACCGGCGTCTGTAGGAAGTCCTGAGGGTGCCTTTATTCAGGAACCCTCCAATCAAGATCCAGACAGGGTAATCTATTTGACATGCCGTGCAGCTTGTATGCTGCACGGCCAGCACATAATCAGGTAATCAAAACAGACCCAGCAACGGGGAACGCGGCTGAACGTGGCGTCCCCGTTGCTAAGGTCAGGGCGGCTCAGTGCGCCCGGCGTCTAGCGTTGCTAGGGAGCCGGCGGCTGAACGCGCACGGCGTCCCTGGTTGCTAGGCGCCGGGCCGCACCGCCGAGCGGACCCCGGCGCCTAACACTTAGTTGGATTCTGCGGAGGAGAATTTTCTGGACATGAAGGCACAAGGGTGTAACTCCTAAGACTCCGGATCTTCCTGAGATAGGATAGCCCCCACTCCAACCTCTGAGGCATCTACCTCGACTATAAAGGGGAGCTCCGGGTTAGGATGTCTGAGAATAGGAGCCGAGACAAAGGCCTGCTTCAAGGCCAGAAAGGCAGACTCAGCTTCTGGCGACCAATTGGAAGGATCTGCTCCTTTTTTAGTCAAGGCTACAATTGGAGCGACCAAATCAGAAAAGGCATGAATGAAACGCCTATAATAATTTGCAAACCCTAAAAAGCGCTGAATTGCTTTTAAATTTGTGGGTTGCGCCCAACTATGGATGGCCTGGAGTTTTTTCGGTTCCATATAAAACCCCTGGGGAGAAATAATATACCCCAAAAAAGACGCTTCCATGATGTGGAAATTACATTTTTTAAGTTTAGCATATAAATATTCCCCCGTTGCTTTTGAAGAACCAGACGCACAAGGGAAACATGTTGTTCCAAAGACTCGGAGTAGATCAAGATGTCGTCTAAATAAACAACTACAAACTTTCCAAGAAAGTCACGAAGCACATCATTGATGAGGTCTTGAAATACCGCAGGCGCATTAGACAGCCCAAATTGCATCAACAGGTATTCATAATGACCTGACTGTGTGCTGAAAGCCGTCTTCCACTCATCCCCAGATCTTATTCGGATGAGATTATAAGCTCCTCTAAAATCTATCTTAGAAAAGATGACGTCAGAGCGTAACTGATCAAAGAGTACTGTAATTAATGGCAAGGGATAGGTGTTCTTAACAGAAATTTTATTCAGAGTCCGAAAGTCAATACATGGGGGGAAATTTACTAAGATTTCTGAATGACAGGCGGCACACGGCAGTGTTACAATGTAGCGCCTATGCGCTCCATTGTAACCAATGCTGGGAACTTTCTGCTCAGCGGTGACGTCACTTTAGGTCAACCGCAGGGCAGAAAGTTCCCACCATTGGTTACAATGGAGCGCATAGGCGCTACATTGTAACACTGCCGTGTGCTGCCTGTCAGTCAGGACAGGAGCACACAGCCGATCAGGAGAGTGCTACAACGTGGCGCTCCCTGATTGGCTGAGGAAACCCACTTAGACAGAAGTCAGAGTGGGTTTTCTGGCAGTCGGGAAAAGGGGATCCATGTGCAAACATGGGTCCCCTTTTAGTGCGTGGCTCGGGTAAGCATTTTTTTTTTTCAAGTACGCGGATTACAAAGGATTTCTCCGAGGACCCTGGACCCCTGGATCTCGTGAGTATAATTTCTTCAACAGGTACCCCTTGGATTCTACTGGAGAAGAGGACCGACCTGCGTGGGAACATAAGGTAAGTATGTATGTATGTATGTATGTATGTAATAAAATTATACTTTCACGGTGTGTGTGTCTTGTGTTTTTTGGGGTATTTTTTTAGTAGTAGTACTACAGGTACCAGCGGGCCCGTTTTTCCGCCGCATGCTGGTACTTGTGGTTCTCCAAGTACCAGCATGCGGGGGAGGCTTGCTGGGACTTGTAGTACTGCTACTAAAAACAATATCTTTTCTTTTACAACAAAGGCTATCAGCCCCCCCATCCGCAGCCCATTGGATGGGGGGGGACAGCCTCGGGCTTCACCCCTGGCCCTTGGGTGGCTGGGCGGGGGGGGGGGGGGAACCCTTGATTGAAGGGGTCCCCACTCCCCCAGGGTACCCCGGCTAGGGGTGACTTGTTGGATTTTTGATGCCACGGCCGCAGGGCACTATATAAAAGTGACCCCCGGCTGTGGCATTATCTGTCCAGCTAGTGGAGCCCGGTGCTGGTTTTAAAAATACGGGGGACCCCTACTCTTTTTGTCCCCCGTATTTTTGGAACCAGGACCAGGCGCAGAGCCCGATGCTGGTTGCTTAAATATGGGGGAACCCCTGTCAATTTTTTCCCCATATTTCTGCAACCAGGATCGGCTCAAAGAGCCCGAGGCTGGTTATGCTTAGGAGGGGGGACCCCACGCAATTTTTTTTATAAAAATAAGCACTTTCCCACCCCTTCCAACTGATATACATGCACGGATCTCATGGATCCGTGCATGCCTATCCAATCACGAAAAAAAAAAGCAGGTCTGTTTTTTTTTAGCACTTTTTTACGAGTTGTAATTTTTCACGGCAGTGTTTTTTTTTTTTTTGCTTTGCACTTCTTAGTAAATGACCGAGATTCATACTTAAACAGCCGCGTTTTGACCGATGGTGTATTCATTCGTGATTTTTTTCCAAGGACTTCAAAATATTACGAATGCCCTCATCACTGCCGTGATTATTGCTTAGTAAATTACCGAGATGACACTTTGATGAAAAAACGGCATCTCGGTCAAAATCGGGAGCTTAGTAAATTTACCCCATGGTCTGAGCGACCAATCTTTTTTCTCAATAAAAAAGAACCCTGCACTCAATGGAGACTTCGAGGGCCTAATGAAACCTTTTTTCAGGCTCTCCTGAATGTAATTATCCATAGCCGTGGTTTCTGGCCCAGACAAGGCATATAATCTCCCCTTGGGTAAAGTGGCATCTGGAATTAAGTCAATAGCACAATCATAGGACCGATAGGGAGGCAGAACGTCGACGTTACCCTTGGAGAAAACATCGGCAAAGTCCTGATATTCCACAGGAATGGATTCTGGGGTAACAGCCGCAACCCAGACAGGATGGGAAATACACTTTTTGCAACAAAAGGGACCCCACTAGGAAATCTCCCCAGACCGCCAATCAATGGTGGGATTATGAAGGGTTAGCCAGGGGTGGCCCAAAACTACTGGAACTGCCGGGCAATGAGTAAGGTAAAATTCAATTTTTTCAGAATGTAGGGCCCCCACAGTCAGTAGTACAGGAGGTGTGTGGTGAGCAATGACCCCATTGGAAAGCGGACCACCATCCAAGCCGTGCATAGTAATGAGGTACGCCTAAAGTCCTAGCCCAACCTAAATCCATGAAATTTCCTGCAGCTCCGCTGTGGACGAAGGCCGACACCGATGAACTGAGACTACCAAAGGAAATTTTTACAGGGACTAACAAAGAATCTTTAGAGGAGATTAACTGCAGACCTAAGTGAACCCCCTCACCATTCACTTGGTCAAAGCGTTTTCCGACTTATTCGGGCAACTACGTGCGATATGTCCCTTACCACCACAATACAAACAGAGACCAGATTTTAACCTTCTTGTCCTTTCCTCTGGGGACAGCCGGGAGAAACCCATCTGCATGGGCTCTTCGACGTCCTCAGGAAAAGTGTATACACATGGACTAGGCCTAAAAGTTGTACCTCTTTCAGCCCTCCGCTCTCGGAAACGTCGATCAATTTTAATGGCAAGCTCCATGAGTTTGTCTAGAGTCTCAGGAGCGGGGTACTGAAGGAGACTGTCTTTAATAACTTCAGACAAACCAAGGCGAAACTGACTGCGCAGGGCTGGATCATTGCAGCCACAGTCGTTCGACCAACGGCGAAACTCGGTACAATATGCTTCTGCTGGACCTTTCCCTTGCTTAAGAGCACGCAGATGACTCTCAGCTGATGCTTCTCTATCAGGGTCATCATACAAAAGACCTAAGGATTTAAAAAAGGTGTCAACTGATTGCAAGGCAGCATCATCTGATTTTAGCCCAAAAGCCCAGGTCTGTGGATCACCTTGGAGTAAAGATATGACAATCCCGACCCGTTGGGACTCTGTACCAGAAGAACGAGGCTTTAAACAAAAAATAAAGCTTACAGGCTTCCTTAAAATTAAAAAAATCCTTCCGTCTACCCCAAAAAAAAAATCAGGTAGATGCATCTTTGGTTCAGGAACCACATTCGGGGATGATCGCAAAAGATCTTCCTGCAATCTTACCTGAAGAGAAAGATCCTGAACCATCTGAGTTAACTCCTGAATCTGGTTGGCCAAAAGCTGACTGGGATTTGGACCTAACCCTGCTGGATTCATGGGGGTGAATTTCTAGGCCCACTAATACAAAAAAATGTAAAAAAAAAATACCTTTTTTTTTTTTTTTTTAAGTGTGGGCCGGTGATAATGTTACGACCCGGATGCTCAGGACCAGGGAGATCTTATATAATAGTCCAGAGCAGCAGGACATAATGCTGGGAAAGGGAAATGGAATGGGAATAGCCCCTGGCACCCTATCTCCGTTGTTTTACCCGTGCTGTCAATTCACTCTTGCGAGACTATGGTTTCTTGGGCCCATGGCAGCCGCGTTTGAAGGGCGGATTAAGTCTGCCCAACTCCCATGCCCCCTCAGGTCTTAAGGAGAGACAAAGAGTGAACTGAGACAGAGTAATAACAAGGGGCCCTCTAACTGAAACAACAAGGCCAGGGGCTACTGGCTAACCTGAAACTAAAAGTATGCGCGGCACGCCGCCAAAGAAAAGAACGACCAAAAGATTCCACTTGTCCACTCCCCTACACGGCACCGCCGAGTTCCGGGGAGGACAATGGAAGCGGAAACCTCCGCAAATGCTCCAGTACAAATAACAATACTAAAGCGGCCTAGGCCGTAACACGCGGCAGGGCCGCCACTCACGAAACCAAGCGAAAGCCCCAACCGACTGCCACAGGTAAGTGAGGACCAGAAGGATTCCTCGGGACCAGGTAACGAACTCCAAGATACAGGAACTCAGGGAGCAGGACGGACTGGACACGGCAGACCAGGAACAGACGTTCACCAAACATGAGCAGCATGCAGGAAGCTATCACCGGCGTTTGTGGGAGGCACTGAGGAGGCCTATAACAGGGAACCCTCCAATAAGGATACAGAGCCTGATTACACAAAATATCGTGCAGCTGCCTTGCTGCACGATCAGAGACACGTGTGTGCCTGATTGATTACTGCAACGGGGAACACGGTCCGACTGTGGCGTCCCCGTTGCTATGGACCCGGCGGCTCGGCGTCCTAGCGTTGCTAGTGACCCGGCTGCTCAGCGCGCACGGCGTCCCTAGTTGCTAGGCACCAGGCGGGCAAGGAGGAAGGTGCAGCGGCCACGATCGTCGCTCGGAAACAGACCGAGCGGCGCCGTGGACCGTGGCACCTGACACGTATATCATAGTGCAACAGATCTATCACAGTATATAACAGGGCAGCAGGAGTGCAGGAGTGTTATATATACCGTGGTGCATTCTGATACTGCGGTGTTGAGTGGCACCGCAGCCAGGGGCTCAATGCACACATGCAGCTAGGGGCAGGAAGATGAGTTCCCATTACCATCAACCTGTCCCTAGCAGCATGAGTGCATTGTCCGCCTGAAAGCATTGAAACTCACCGTAGTATCAGACTGCACCACATCTGTTGGTATGTATGACAAGGGCACCAGTAATTGAGAATCACCCTATATTTGAAAGAGACTTGTCTCCTCATCCACTTGTCTCCTCTGTGACATCAAGGAGGTCATAATTGTGGGGGAGACGGTGGATGTGTGGCTGGCTTGGGAAGGGTAGCGGGTTTGAGGAGGAGATTGGAAAGAGGGGGAAGGGTGCGTGGATGGGGTTGGGGGTTGGCAAAAACGGGAAGGGTGTATGGTTTGATGAGGAGGGGTTTGAGGAGGATGGAAAGTGGAGGAAGGGTAGTTGGATTGGGCCTGTGGTTGCAGATACCCAGAATGATAGCTTGGATGGGGAGTAGTAGATGTAGGGTAGGTGGGTGGTGGTGAACAAAATGACAATGGGAGATGAGGAGTGGGTGCTTTAGGTTCAGGGCCATGGACTCTCTACTCCGGTGTCAGATGCCCTGATAGTGTTTCGTACAACACCTGCGACACCAGGCGCTGGCACTCGACCTGCTGCTGCGCATAAACCTTCGGCATTGTTTTGCTGACATTACCGCATTGTTTTACCACCAACCGCGGCACACGCCCCTCCCCCACCCGTGGCACTCCCACCTCATCCCCCACCCTCAGCACTCCCCACCCCTGCGGCACCCACAGCACTCACCACATCCATCCCCCACCCACGGCACACGCCTCACCCCCACCCGTGGCACTCCTGCCGCCTCCCCCAACCGTAGCACGCACAACCTGCAAACCCCCCCGCCCCACCCCCACCTCTCCAACTCTGCTACCTGTGGGCACTGTGTGTATAAGCGGCTCTGCTACCAGTGGCCATTGTGTGTATAAGCGGTGCTGCTAAAAGTGGCCATTGTGTGTATAAGTAGTGCTGTTACCTGTGGCCATTGTGTGTATAAGCGGCTCAGCTACCTGTGGCCACTGTGTGTATAAGCGCCTTTGTTACCTATGGGAATTGTGTGTAGAAGTGGCACTGCTACCGGGGGCCATTGTGTGTATAAGCACCACTGCTACCTGTGGTCATTGTGTGTATAAACTGCTTTGCTACCTGTGGGCACGTTGTGTATAAGTGGCTCTGCTACCTGTGGGCACTGTGTGTATAAGCGGCTCTGCTACCTGTGGGCACTGTGTGTATAAGCGGCTCTGCTACCTGAAGGCACTGTGTGTATAAGCGCCTCTGCTACCTGTGGGTATTGTGTGTATAAGCGGCTCTGCTACCTGCTACCACGTGAACCTCGACCTATGCCCTTCCCAGACGCAGCATTTGTGATGTCATAATTGGATACATGTGCACCCATCGCCACACAATTGACAATACGGGAGAGGGGGGCGCAGCCGGCGGCCAGGGCATCATGCCCCAGTCGCCCCCGTCACGCCGAAATGTGAGGGGAGGAGAGCGCAGTGTCTCTCCCTCCCCTCACCGCCGCTGCCAGCACTAGCAGCGCTGCCAGCAGCGGTGCTGTGTCCGGTCTCCGGCGGCGTTAGCCAATCAGAGCTTGCGGACCGGCTCCTGATTGGCTGCCGGTCCACGAGCTCTGATTGGCTAGTGAACCAGCGCCAGACAGCCGCCAGAGACCTGGAGTAGTGAGGGGAAGGAGAGGTGCTGCGCTGCGCTCTCCTCCCCTCACATATCAACAAGCGGTGAGTGACTGGGGAGGGGGGGGGCGGCACAGTGGGGTATGTAACTGGCATTGAGTGGGGTATGTAACTAGCACAGTGGGGCATGTATCTGGCAGTGAGTGGGGCATGTATCTGGCACTGTGGGGCATGTATCTGGCACTGTGGGGCATGTATCTGGCACTGTGGGGCAATGTAACTGGCACTGTGGGGCAATGTAACTGGCACTGTGGGGCAATGTAACTGGCACTGTGGGGCATGTATCTGGCACTGTGGGGCATGTATTTGGCACTGTGGGGCAATGTAACTGGCACTGTGGGGCAATGTATCTGGCACTGTGGGGCATGTATCCGGCACTGTGGGGCATGTATTTGGCACTGTGGGGCAATGTAACTGGCACTGTGGGGCATGTATCTGGCAATGTATCTGGCACTGTGGGGCAATGTATCTGGCACTGTGGGGCATGTATCCGGCACTGTGGGGCATGTATCTGGCAATGTATCTGGCACTGTGGGGCATGTATCCGGCACTGTGGGGCATGTATCCGGCACTGTGGGGCATTGTATCTGGCACTGTGGGGCAATGTAACTGGCACTGTGGGCCATTTTCAGTGGCCACACCCCTTCTGGTGCGTGGCCATGCCCATTTTTTCGCCCCACATGCTTCTTTTAGTGAGTTTTGGGTATGGAAAGAATAATATAGATGCTGAACATCCTAGACACAATAAGGCATATATTGCATACAAAACATACCATGAACTTTGAACAAGGCAACAATATATATGTTGTTACAAACTGTAACAACATTAAAAAGTGGTCTAAAAAACTCTTTACTAGCAATGTTCAATCTGAAGGATCATCAAAACCCTACAACTAAATCCGACCAGGTAAATTAATCACCAGGAAAATTCAAAGTTCCAGCAAAGTCCCTAAAGATCACCAAAATAATCACTTCACATGTCTCATAAGCATACATTTAACCAAGATTTTCATTCAAACCTCTAGCGGATAATGTATTTAATTTGTAAATCCATTCTGCTTCTCTTTGAAGAGACGAGGGCCCTCATTCAGAGGTGATCGCTCGCTAGCTACTTTTAGCAGCCATGCAGACACATAGTCGCCGCCCACGGGGGAGTGTATTTTCGCTTTGCAGGAGTGCGAACGCCTGTGCAGCCGAGCGGTACAAAAACATTTTGTGCAAAACAAGACCAGCCCTGTAGTTACTTATTCTGTGCGATGATTCTAGTGTCTGGTCACGCCTGCGTTTTCCCTACCATTCCCAGAAAACGGTCAGTTGACACCCATAAACGCCCTCTTACTGTCAATCTCCTTGCGATCGGCTGTGCGAATGGAATCGTCGCTAGAAGCATTGCACAGCAACGATACTGTTTGTACCCGTACGACACGTGCGCGCATTGTGGTGCATACGCATGCGCAGCTTTGCCGTTTTTTTACCTGATCGCTGCGCTGCAAAAATCTGCAGCGTGCGTTCAACTCGGATTGACCCCCGAGATCTGTTACTCCCTCAAAGGCATGGCAGGAATGTGGTCAATGAATCTATAACAAAGCGAGGCTAAAATAAGAATTTACTCACCGGTAATTCTATTTCTCGTAGTCTGTAGTGGATGCTGGGGACTCCGTAAGGACCATGGGGTATAGACGGGCTCCGCAGGAGACTGGGGACTCTAAAGAAAGATTAGGTACTATCTGGTGTGCACTGGCTCCTCCCTCTATGCCCCTCCTCCAGACCTCAATTAAGGAAACTGTGCCCAGAAGAGCTGACATTACAAGGAAAGGATTTTAGGATCCAGGGTAAGACTCAAACCAGCCACACCAATCACACCGTACAACTTGTGATAACCTTACCCAGTTTACAGTATGAACAACAACTGAGTATCACTCAACGGATAACTCATATCAATAACCATTTATTAAGCAATAACTATATACACGTATTGCAGAAAGTCCGCACTTGGGACGGGCGCTCAGCATCCACTACGGATTACTAGAAATAGAATTACCGGTGAGTAAATTCTTATTTTCTCTAACGTCCTAGTGGATGCTGGGGACTCCGTAAGGACCATGGGGATTATAACAAAGCTCCCAAACGGGCGGGAGAGTGCGGATGACTCTGCAGCACCGAATGAGCGAACTCAAGGTCCTCCTCAGCTAGGGTATCAAACCTGCAGAACTTAGCAAAAGTGTTTGAACCCGACCAAGTAGCAGCTCGGCAAAGTTGTATCGCCGAGACCCCTCGGGCAGCCGCCCAAGACGAGCCCACTTTCCTTGTGGAATGGGCTTTTACTGATTTCGAATGCGGCAAACCCGCTGCAGCATGAGCCTGCTGAATCGTATTACAGATCCAGTGAGCAATAGTTTGCTTTGAAGCAGGGGCACCCATCTTGTTGGGTGCAAACAGGACAAACAGCGAGTCAGTCTTCCTGACTCCAGCCGTTCTGGTACATACGGACTACGTCCAGCAATTTGGAGTCCTCCAAGTCACGAGTAGCCGCAGGCACTACAATAGGTTGGTTCAAATGAAAAGATGATACCACCTTTGGCAGAAATTGCAGACGAGTCCTCAATTCTGCCCTGTCCATATGGAAAACCAGAGAGGGCTTTCACATGACAACGCCGCCAATTCTGACACATGCCTAGCCAAAGCTAAGGCCAACAGCATGACCACCTTCCACGTGAGATACTGTAGCGTCACGGTTTTAAGCGGCTCACACCAGTGGGATTTGAGGAAATCCAACACCACGCTAAGATCCCAAGGTGCCACTGGAGGCACAAAAGGGGCCTGAATATGTAGCACTCCCTTAACAAACGTCTGAACCTCAGGCAGTGAAGCCAGTTCCTTTGGAAAGAAAATAGATAGGGCCGAAATCTGGACTTTATGGACCCTAATTTTAGGCCCATAGTCACCCCTGACTGTAGGAAGTGCAGGAATCGACCCAGCTGGAATTCCTCTGTAGGGACCTGTCTGGCCTCACACCAAGCAACATACTTTTGCCATATACGGTGATAATGTTTTGCTGTCACATCCTTCCTAGTCTGTATTAGCGTAGGAATTACTTCATCCGGAATGCCTGTTTCCGCTAGGATCTGGCGTTCAACCGCCATGCCGTCAACCGCAGCCGCGGTAAGTCTTGGAACAGACAGGGCACCTGTTGCAACAGGTCCTGTCTGAGAGGCAGAGGCCATGGGTCCTCTGTGAGCATCTCTTGCAGAACTGGATACCAAGTCCTCTGGAACAATGAGTATTGTTCTCACTCCTCTTTTCCTTATGATTCTCAGCACCTTGGTATGAGAGGAAGAGGAGGGAATATATAAACCGATTGTAACCCCAACGGTGTCACTAGTGCGTCTACAGCTATCGCCTGAGGGTCTCGACCTGGCTCAAATCTGTAGCTTTTTGTTGAGGTGGGATGCTATCATGTCCACCTGTGGCAGTTCCCATGGACTTGCAATCTGTGTGAAGACTTCTTGATGAAGTTCCCACTCTCCCGGTTGGAGGTCTTGCCTGCTGAGGAAGTCTGCTTCCCAGTTGTCCACTCCCGGAATGAACACTGCTGACAGCGAAGAATTCCGGTGGCTTCTACTAATGCCACCCTGCTCCTTGTGCCGCCTTGGCAGATTACATGAGCCACTGCGATAATATTGTCTGACTGAATCAGACCCGGTTGGACGCGAAGCCGGGACTCCGCATGGGCGTTGCATAAGGTCCTTAGATCCAGGATATTGATGTGAAGACAAGTCTCCTGACTTGACCCCAGCCCTTGGAAATATCATCCCTGTGTTACTGCCCCCCACCCTCAGAGGCTTGCATCCGTGGTCTCCAGGACCCAGTCCTGAATGCCGATTCTGCGACCTTCGAGAAGGTGAGCACTCTGCAGCCACCACAGGAGAGACACCCTAGCCCTGGGGGATAGGGTGATTAACCGATGCATCTGAAGATGTGATCCGGACCACTTGTTCAGTAAGTCCCACTGAAAGTTCCTCGCATGGAACCTGCCGAAGGGAATGGTCTCTTATGATGCCACGATCCTTCCCAGAACTCAAGTGCAGTGATGCACTAACACCTGTTTTGGTATAATAGATTCCTGACCAGTGACACGAGCTCCTGAGCACTCTCTATCGGGAGATAAACCTTGTTCTGGTCTGTGTCTAAGGTCATTCCTAGGAGAGGCAGATGAGCTGTAGTAACCAACTGCGACTTCGGAATATATAGAATCCAGCCGCGTTGCCGTTACACTTCCAGAGAAAGTGATCCGCTGTTCAGCAACTGCTCTCTTGATATCGCTTTTATGAGATCGTCTAAATACGTGATATAGTGACACCTTGCTTCCGCAGAAACACCATCACTTCCGCCATTACCTTGGTCTAAATTGGTAATGACAATCCCGTACCACAATTCTGAGGTACACCTGATGAGGTGGATAAATGGGGACCTGTAGGTACGCATCCTTTATGTCCCGAGTCACTTTTCAGGCTTACAACGATCGCTCTTAGCGATGCCATCTTGAACTTGTCCCTTTTCATGCATATGTTCAGGGATTTTAAATTCAATGTGGGTCTGACCAAACCTTCTGGTTTTGGGACTACAACCTGGTCAAATAATAACCCCCTCCTTGTTGAATGAGGGGAACCTTGGCCACCACCTGTTGAATATACAATTTGTGAAAAGCAGTTCACACTGTTTCCCTCTCATGAGGGGATGCCATCAGGGCCGTCGGTGAGGGGCATTTTTTTTCTTAAAGTCCAGCTTGTATCCCTGAGACACCATATCTATTGCCCAGGGATCTAACAGGGAGCGAACCCACTTGTGGCTGAACTTCAGAAGGCGTGCCCCCACCGGGCCTAGCTCCGCCTGTGGATCCCCAGCAACATGCGGTGGATTATGTAGAGGCCGGGGAGGACTTTTCTCTGCCCCCGCCTCTGGCAAGAAAGGACGCATCTCGGACTTTCTTGTTTCTTTATTCGAAAAAGTTGCATTTAATAATGTCGTGCTTTCCTAGGCTGTGCAGGGATATAAGGCAAAATATCCAAATTACCAGATATAGCCGTGGAGACCAAACCCTTCTCCACACAATCCTCAGCCTTCCATATGACTCTTAAGTCGGCATCATCTGTCCATTGCATATTGTACAGGAGATGTCAAGCAGAAATCGACATAGCTTTGACACTAGGACCCAGTATACTCATGTCCCTATGGCATGTTTTCTTTAATATATATATATATATATATATATATATACCTATATACATACTAGGGTCTCTATCTCTGCTGATAAGGTACCTGTCCACGCTGCCACAGCGCTACAACCCCATGCCGACCCCATCGCCGGTCTGAGTAGTGTACCAGAATGTGCACGCTATCTGCAGGATCCCTGAGAATAGCTGTAACATCAGGGCTGCCTTTTGTGACACCCTAGGGGAAGATTCCCATCTTATCCTGGCCCTAGTGGGGAAAGGATACTGTCTGAGAATTCTTTGTGGGAAGCTGCAGTCTCTTGTCTGGAGATTCCCACTCTTTTTCCTCATGAGAGGAGGGATTACCTCAGCTTTCTTCCCCTTACACCTGTGTACCCTCATGTCAGGGACAGATGAGTCATCAGTGATATGCAAATCATCTTATTACAATAAACATATATTGAATACTTTACTGTCAATCTGGCTGTAACTTTGCATTATCATAGTCGACACTGGAGGCAGACTCCGTGTCGACATCTAATTAACTGGGATAGTGTACGCTTATGAGACCCTGACGGCCTCTGAGCTGTGGGATCAGACACTGGGTGAGACCCTGACTGTCCCAAGGCCTCAGTTTTGTCTAGCCTTTTATGCAAGGAGTTTACATTATCATTTAACACCTTCCACATATCCATCCAATCAGGTGTCGGCGCCGTCGGCGGTGACACCACATCCATATGCACTTGCTCCACCTCCACGTATCCTTCCTCATCAAACATGTCGACACTGACGTACCGAAACACCGCACACACACAGGGAATGCTCTGACTGAGGACAGGACCCCACAAGGCTTTTGGGGATACAGAGAGAGAATATGCCAGCACACACCCCAGCGCTATATAACCCAGGAATTACACTAAAACTCAGTGTTTACCTAGTAGCTGCTGCCTGTGATAGTTTTGCGCCTAAATTTATGTGCCCCCCCTCTTTTCACCCTTTGTGTATCTGGATACTGCAGGGGAGAGCCTGGGGAGCTTCTTTCCAGCGGAGCTGTGAAGAGAAATGGCGCTGGTGTGCTGAGGAAGAAGGCCCCGTCCCCTCAGTGGCGGACTTCTGTCCCGTTTCTGTGTGGAAAAAATGGCAGGGGTTTTTACATATATACAGGCCCTGACTGTATATATGTACTTTTATGCCAAAAGGTATTCAAATTGCTACCCAGGGCACCCCCCCCCCCCCCCCACAGCGCCCTGCACCCTACAGTGAGCGGAGTGTGAAGGTGTGCTGGGAGCAATGGCGCACAGCTGCGGTGCTGTGCGCTACCTTAAATGAAGACAGGAGTCTTCTTGCCGCCGATTTCAAGGTCTTCTAGCTTCTGTTCTTCTGGCTCTGCGAGGAGGACGGCGGCGCGGCTCCGGGAACGGACGATCGAGGTATGGTACCTGTGTTCGATCCCTCTGGAGCTAATGGTGTCCAGTAGCCTAAGAAGCACAACCTAGCTGCAGATAGGTAGGTTTGATTCTCTCCCCTCAGTCCCACGTAGCAGTGAGTCTGTTGCCAGCAGATCTCACTGAAAATAAAAAACCTAACAAATACTTTATTTTTCTAGCAGGCTCAGGAGAGCCCACTAGGAGCACCCAGCTCTGGCCGGGCACAGATTCTAACTGAGGTCTGGAGGAGGGGCATAGAGGGAGGAGCCAGTGCACACCAGATAGTACCTAATCTTTCTTTAGAGTGCCCAGTCTCCTGTGGAGCCCGTCTATTCCCCATGGTCCTTTACGGAGTCCCCAGCATCCACTAGGACGTTAGAGAAATGATGTTTAGCCTTTACTCACGTACTCCATACTCGCCTACCTGACCCTCTCTATGAGGGAGAAAATGCCCTGTTTCTGGACTTTCCTGGTAATGTATGATTGCCATCACCTGTGGTGAAACACCTTTCTTATCAATTACCCAGCTCACCACAGGTGATGGCCAGTGCCGTTTCTTGCGGCGGGCGAGCCGTGCAACCGCACGGGGCACCCGCCGCGGCACTTCTTCAGTACTAAATCCCCCCTCCCCTCTCCTCCAGAGTGCCCAGCTCGGGGGGCGGGATTTTTTGCGGAATGACGCGTTTGCGTCATGACGACACGATGCAATCGCGTCATTCCACGAAACCCCACCCCCCGAGTTGGGCGCTCGGGAGGAGGGAGACGGGGGAGCCAAGCCGGCCAGTGTCGCGCAGACGAGGGAGAGGCGGCTGAAGAGCTGGAAGAACCGCTTCAAATATAAGTCAGCCCCTCTCCCTCTCTCTCTCTCTCTCTCTCTCCCCCTCACCACCACCACCTGCCATACTGTGTAAATTGGGGACACCTATCTTCGGAATGTGTAAAATGGGGACACTTGCCTGCCGTAATATGTAAAATGGGGACGCAGTCTGCCAGAATGTGTAAATTGGGGACTCTTGCTTGCCATACTGTGTAAAATGGGGGCACTTTCCTGCCGTACTGTGTAAAATGGGGACACTTTCCTGCCGTATTGTGTAAAATGGGGGCACGTGCCTGCTGCAATGTGTAAAATGGCCCTGGTGATGGCAATCATACATTACCAGGAAAGTCCAGGAACAGAGCATTTTCTCAAAATTAAGGGAACACTTAGACAACACAATGTAACTCCAAGTCAATCACACTTCTGTGAAATCAAACTGTCCACTTAGGAAGCAACGCTGACTGACAATCAATGTCACATGATGTTGTGCAAATGGAATAGACAACAGGTGGAAATTATAGGCAATTAGTAAGACACCCCCAATAAAGGAGTTGTTCTGCAGGTGGTGACCACAGACCACTTCTCAGCTCCTATGCTTTCTGGCTGATGTTTTGGTCACTTTTGAAAGCTGGCGGTGCTTTCACTCTAGTGGTAGCATGAGACGGAGTCTACAACCCACACAAGTGGCTCGGGTAGTGCAGCTCATCCAGGATGGCACATCAATGCGAGCTGTGGCAAGAAGGTTTGCTGTGTCTGTCAGTGTAGTGTCCAGAGCATGGAGGCGCTACCCAGGGCCGTAACTAGGTGTGTGCGAGAGGGGGCTCGCACACAGCGCAGAGCCCTGGGGAGCGCACAGTCACGGCCCTGTTTTAACACTGTACGGAGCATCGGAGCGGGGAGGCAGCGGTGTAACAGGAAGAGGTCCAGGTATGCTGCTGCTACTGAAGGGGACATTAGTCCCCCTTTGCAGCGATGCTGAAGCTACGGCGTGCGGGCGGCACAGCATGACAGGTCATATGCGCACCACTTCCTGGTTCATGAGTGCCACGGCCGCAACCACGCCAGGCAGGATGCTCCCAGGACGCAGGAAGAGGAGCACTATGGGGCACGGGCAGCGGTGGAGTGATCTGGCGACATGCAGGACCTGACTTGTGGATCTCCATCTCGCCCCTTGGCTAAAGCTGCAGACAGGGAGGAGGAACAGAGGAGCTACAGCACTTGGCAGCAGAGGACGAGGAGCCAAAAAAGGTTGGCGGCAAGAGCATGTGCATCGCACCATTAACTTCCCCATGCGCCCAACGCACTTGTCACCCCCAACGTGTCCGAGGAAAAGCCCCATAGGTAGCAGCACAGTCCTCCCGCTCTGTGTTAAGTGGGGGCCCGGGGCAGCGCCACTTGCGAAATTCACCTCATTGTGCGCTCATGTATGTGTGGATTTATTTTAGCTGAGTGCCAGACTTTTTTCTCTGTGTATGTGTGTGTATATATATATATATATATATATATATATATATAAAATCTGTAACAGTGGCGTAACTACTGCCGCGGTGGCTTGGGGGCGAGGGGCTGCGGGGGCGCCACTGATTTACAGCAGACTGACATGCGGACGAGCGTCCGCATGTCAGTCTGCGGTCTCCTTCCCTCCGCCGCTTGTTGGAGGGACACGGAGGGCACAGCGCGCCTCCCTGTGTCCCTCCTGCATCATCTCCGGGGGCCGCGGGTCTAATATGGGGAAGTGCCGTCCGTGAGCTCTAATTGGCTCACGAACCGGCACTTCCCCCTATTAGACCCGCGGCCGCCGGAGATGATGCAGGAGGGACACAGGGAGGCGCGCTGTGCCCTCCGTGTCCCTCCAACAAGCGGCGGCGGCGGGAGGGTCGGGAGGTGGGGGAAGAAATATCTGGCACTGGGGGCATATATGGCACTGAGGGGGAATATCTGGCACTGGGGGCATATATGGCACGGGGGGAATATCTGGCACTGGGGCATATATGGCACTGAGGGGGAATATCGGCACTGGGGGCATATATGGCACTGGGGGGGGAATATCTGGCACTGGGGGGCATATATGGCACTGAGGGGGAATATCTGGCACTGGGGGCATATATGGCATGGGGG
The DNA here is from genome assembly GCF_028390025.1 of Pseudophryne corroboree. Taxonomy (NCBI): domain Eukaryota; kingdom Metazoa; phylum Chordata; class Amphibia; order Anura; family Myobatrachidae; genus Pseudophryne; species Pseudophryne corroboree. The sequence continues at coordinate 913,789,916 of NC_086447.1, read as the reverse complement.
GAATATCTGGCACTGGGGGGAATATCTGGCACTGGGGGCATATATGGCACTGGGGGGCATATTTGGCACTGGGGGGGGAATATCTGGCACTGGGGGGGTATATGTGTAGCTGGCACATGGGGGGGCTATATTTGGCACTGGGGCATGTGAGTACCTGGCACCGTGGGGGAATATCTGGCACTGGGGGCATATATAGCACTGAGGGGGAATATCTGGCACTGGGGCATATATGGCACTGGGGGGAATATCTGGCACTGGGGCATATATGGCACGGGGGGAATATCTGGCACTGGGGGCATATATGGCACTGGGGGGGAATATCTGGCACTGGGGGCATATATGGCACGGGGGGAATATCTGGCACTGGGGGCATATATGGCACGGGGGGCATATATGGCACTGGGGGGGATATCTGGCACTGGGGGAATATCTGGCACTGGGGGGAATATCTGGCACTGGGGGGGGATATCTGGCACTGGGGCATATATGGCACTGGGGGGAATATCTGGCACTGGGGGGAATATCTGGCACTGGGGCATATATGGCACGGGGCATATATGGCACTGGGGGGCATATATGGCACTGGGGGCATATATGGCACTGGGGAGAATATCTGGCACTGGGGGCATATATGGCACGGGGGGAATATCTGGACCTGGGGGGAATATCTGGACCTGGGGGCATATATGGCACTGGGGGGGGTGGATATCTGGCACTGGGGGGAATATCTGGCACTGGGGGCATATATGGCACTGGGGGGAATATCTGGCACTGGGGGCATATATGGCACTGGGGGGAATATCTGGCACTGGGGACATATATGGCACTGGGGGGGATATCTGGCACTGGGGGCATATGTGGCACTGCGGGGGGAACTTGGGGCATATGTGGCACTGGGGGGGTATATGTGTAGCTGGCACATGGGGGGGCTATATTTGGCACTGGGGCATGTGAGTACCTGGCACCGTGGGGGAATATCTGGCACTGGGGGCATATATAGCACTGAGGGGGAATATCTGGCACTGGGGCATATATGGCACTGGGGGGAATATCTGGCACTGGGGCATATATGGCACGGGGGGAATATCTGGCACTGGGGGCATATATGGCACTGGGGGGGAATATCTGGCACTGGGGGCATATATGGCACGGGGGGAATATCTGGCACTGGGGGCATATATGGCACGGGGGGCATATATGGCACTGGGGGGGATATCTGGCACTGGGGGAATATCTGGCACTGGGGGGAATATCTGGCACTGGGGGGGGATATCTGGCACTGGGGCATATATGGCACTGGGGGGAATATCTGGCACTGGGGGGAATATCTGGCACTGGGGCATATATGGCACGGGGCATATATGACACTGGGGGGCATATATGGCACTGGGGGCATATATGGCACTGGGGAGAATATCTGACACTGGGGGCATATATGGCACGTGGGGGGAATATCTGGACCTGGGGGGAATATCTGGACCTGGGGGCATATATGGCACTGGGGGGAATATCTGGCACTGGGGGCATATATGGCACTGGGGGGAATATCTGGCACTGGGGGCATATATGGCACTGGGGGGGATATCTGGCACTGGGGCATATATGGCACTGGGGGAGAATATATGGCACTAGGGGCATATATGGCACTGGGGGGGAATATCTGGCACTGGGGGCATATATGGCACTGGGGGGGAATATCTGGCACTGGGGGCATATATGGCACTGGGGGGAATATCTGGCACTGGGGGCATATCTGGCACTGGGGGGGGAATATCTGGCACTGGGAGCATATATGGCATGGTGGGGGGGAATATCTGGCACTGGGGGCATATATAGCACTGGGGGGGAATATCTGGCACTGGGGGCATATGTGGCACTGGGGGGGCATATGTGGCACTGGGGGCATATTTGGCACTGGGGGCATATCTGGCACTGGGGGCATATCTGGCACTGGGGGGGAATATATGGCACTGGGGGCATATCTGGCACTGGGGGCATATGTGGCACTGCGGGGGGAACTTGGGGCATATGTGGCACTGGGGGGGTATATGTGTAGCTGGCACATGGGGGGGGCTATATTTGGCACTGGGGCATGTGAGTACCTGGCACCGTGGGGGAATATCTGGCACTGGGGACATATGTGGCACTGGGAGCACAGCCCTAGCAACAAGGACTACCTCCTAGCAACAAGCATGACACCCAGTGCATGAAACACCTGGCAACGAGCATGACACCCAGTGCATGAAACACCTGGCAACGAACATGACACCCAGTGCATGAAACCCCTGGCAACGAGCATGACACCCTGAGCATGAAAACCCCTAGCACCGTGCATGGAACCAAGAGCATGAAACACCTGGCAACGAGCATGACACCCAGTGCATGAAACCCCTGACAACGAGCAGGTAATTGAAAAGTAATTATAAGCCTTACTGTAGGACTTAATGTGTAATGGGCATTACGGTGTGTGGCATAATGTATCACGGACATTGCGGTGTGTGTCATAATGTGTCACAGGCATTACGGTGTATGGTATACTATATCGCGGGCATTGTGATATGTGGTATAATGTCTCAGGGTCATTGCAGTGTGTGGCACAATGTATCACGGACATTGCGGTGTGTGTCATAATGTGTCAGGCATTACGGTGTGTGGTATACTATATCACGGGCATTGTGGTATGTGGTATAATGTCTCAGGGTCATTGCAGTGTGGCATAATACATAACGGGCATTGCGGTGTGTGGCATAGGGTATAACGGGCAGGGCATTGCGGTATGTGTCACAGGCATTACGGTGTATGGTATACTCCTGCAGAAGTAGTGAACATATAATACATGCACAAATAAACAAAAAATACATTAGCCACCTTGATAGTCAAGAGATAAACCCCCCCACAAAATAGGCTTTAAAAACATAAACTGAAAAGAACAGTAGTGCCGTGCTGGCTAGGAGTTCCCCAACACGGTTATAGGGGGTCATTGTCATCATCTCGTCCTTTTATTATAGTCATTGAGCATTATTATATTTCTATCCCGTAATATGCAGTCCGCTCATTACTCTTCTTTTAATAAGATATCTATATATTGATGCAATTTTATGTGTTACTGTTTTATTCACGGCATGAGACTTACCTAAAGGGGCGCATTTATTAACACCTTTGTGTGGGAAGAATCCTAATACTATGGGAAGGCCCTTCCAAAGAATTGAGTGAATTTATCAACATTCTCAACTCCAACAACCTAAACCTCAAACTTACTTTGGAAGCAAGTCAAACATCAATTAATTTTCTGGACATAACCATCTTCATTGATGAGGAGGGGAACATATCAACAGACCTCTATAGAAAACCAACTGCTACCAACAGTCTGTTACACTCAACCAGTTCACATCTCTCGGCAACTAGCTGAGGAATTCCCAAGGGAGAGTTTACAAGAACAAAGAGGAATTGCTCCAATGAAGACACCTTTTATCAGAATCAGAATCAGCTTTATTGGCCAGGTGTACTCACGTACACTAGGAATTCTTTGTGGTACAATGCATCGCCAAGCAGCAACATGGAGGAAAAAACGTAGCATACATTACAAACATTACACATATGAGTTCATACTGCACATATGCAACTGTACAGTAGACATATTATACATTTAAGACTAAAAACTAAGGCTGCTTGGCAGAGCAGCACCGAGGCAGCCATCCGCGGCGCCAACTAGAACTCACACAATGCACATAATACAGAAGATTTAAGCATTTTATCAAAAGATAAACCACACAGACAAAGACACAGAAAGAATAATGCATGATTGGAGTAGGCATTTTGAGTAATAACCTCCAGGGGTTGTGTATTCCACCATCACAAGGCACCAGGTGCGGCAGCCATCTTAGGCGCACTGCGTAGGATTACCCACGATGGAATAGTCCACCCCTAGAAGAGAACACAAAATGGGGAGATTGCAGAGTCCTTAAGTTCAGAGTAGGGTTCCAATAGAAACATCAGGTCCACACATTTTTCATCCCATCCACAAGCGCACCAGATAAGGCAGCCATGTTGGGCGCACTACAAGGTTACACAGTGGGAGATGAGCCATACAGGGGCCAAATGCATGTATGGGAGAACTGACACGTGTGTAGGCGTATGCTATACCCTGCATGGAAAGATCCAAATGAAGCACACCCCGCCCACAGGGGAACCATCCGGCAAAATAAGCCAGGATCAAGAAAAGAGGGTACACAGTGGGAGATTGATAAAGAAATCTATCAGAGAAGTGGAGACATACCAACGGGATTCCCTACTTATACCCAAAACCAAAAGCAAATAGGATGAACCCATTAGATATTTGGGCACATTTAATGTGCATTGGAGGGAAATCAATGATATCCTAAGCAAACATTGGGCAATCCTCCACACAGATGAGGATTTAGCAGGGATACTTTATTATTATCCCCTTGAAGAAGTCCAGGCTTTTGAACGGACGAAACGCGTTGGGACCATTCTGCTGCTGTAATTCCTCTAATGGACAGATAAGCGATTGAATTTTAAAATTCTTGTACGCATGTATTTTGGCTATTTTATATGTATCGGGACAGTCTGCTGCTGAGTCCTTTTTAGATGGACAGATAAGCCTCAATATACTTTTTTATCTTGTACGTTTTTAGTGTAGCCACCTGTATGTCTTTTGTATTAAATTGTTAATGTGTTTACCTTTAAAATGTCTGGGCTGTCAAATATATACAATTGGGAATAAGCACGTTCCCTAATTTATTGCCCTTTATTGCTTAAAGACATTGCTTTGTGAAAACGGTACACACTATGTTTTTGTTATGTTTTTCTTTACATGTGAATCTCAATTGATCAACAATCGTTGGAAATTCTTGTAAAACCAGATAAGTGTTCTTGGTTTTAACTATACCCATCTGTTTTTGTCCCCACTTTTAAAAATTTGTTATTGCACTCCCAAGCGCTTATTTTCTCCACTACTTATCTTTGTTTCTAAGTGTACACCTTACACGCATTCTGTATTATGAGCAGCTACTCTTAAAAGAGCTAAGGAGTGTCACTCACAACAACTAACACTGCACATCTGTACTTAAGCGCCTAGGTCTCTGCTATTCTATACTTTATTATTTATTTATTTATGAACAGTTTCTTATATAGCGCAGCAAATTCCGTTGCGCTTTACAATTTGAAATAACAATAACAAACTGGGTGATAACAGTCATAGAGGTAGGAAGGCCCTGCTCGCAAGCTTACAATCTATAGGGAAATAGGCATATGTACACAAGGAAAGGTGCTATCTATTGTATAGAATGAAAAGACATGTGAAGATATGTGTGGACTGTACAGAGTGGATGTCATTTGATAGGAAGGTTTATGAAAGTTATGTGGGCGGTTCAGGAACTTTCCAATAAACCACTAACCAGTTGGAGAAAATCACCAAATTTGAGAGGTAAAGTGGTACATAGCCACTTATCTCAACCTCTGGTGAGTGAATTGGCAAAGAAGGGTTCTTTCCCGTGTGACCATTGCAAGGCGTGTAAAATCATGGTACCTACCAAACACTTCTTCGACAAATACAATAAAAAATGGATGATAACCTCTAAGATTACATGTACTTCCATTAGTACCGTAAACCATCTGCAGTGCCCTTGCCATCAGAAATATGTTGGAAAAACGTCACGACCATTACAAGTCAGAATGCTGGAACACATCGGGAGTATCCAAAATGGCAAAAAAGATCTAGCTAGATTTAAGCCTGTACCTCCTGCAGCCCAACATTTTCTAAACTATCAACTATGGGGATCCCACAGGGATCTCAGAGCTTTTGGAATTAAACATGTTCAGCTGGGCATCGTTGGGGTTTGGGGGGGGGGGGGATTTAGATCAAGAACTACTAAAACGTGAAATGAAAATTATTTTTCTACTGAACAGTGTCTACCCATATGGGATGAATGAATCCAACAGTTACACTCCCTTTCTGCATTAATTTATCATAATAAATTAACAACCCATTTTTGACAAGGACCAATAAAGATTGGCCCCATTTTTTGAGATATATATATATATATATATATATATACACACATTCCATTACCTTATACCTGTGTATTTATGTACACCCTTTTGACTCATTGCACCTACACCATCACTAAATATTCACACGTGTTAGTAACAACACTTGAATATATATTAGTTATACCATATTTTGGTTCGTTTTAGCTTACTCACTTATCTCCCTTTTTTCTTCACACTTGCTGTGGTTTTGGTCTGATCACTTTGATGGTTTATGCACATTATCGAACCTCCTCCCTTCTTTTAGGCCCTTTTTACTCACATAACTGTTATCACTTATCGTGAATATCTAATTCCATCACCAATCCCTCCTTTTTGGGATGATGCTCACCTCCACTAAAACTATGTGATGCAAAATGTGCATATATAAGTGCTTTATTATTGTGCACCTAATATATCACACTATACACGGGTACATTATACTGTATTTAAATTATAGAGGGTCATATGACTCCATAGTTAATCTGCTGATAGGTCTTATAATAAGCCACATCTAGTAAAGAGATAGACATATTTATTGTAAGTAACATCATCTAGGTGGCATATATTACAACAAAAAGTCAGTTATGGACTGGAAGTGATTCATTTATCCACTACTCTAACATATAATATGTTTTGAAGGAATTCATTTTCTCCCCTCCCCTCCCCCCCCCCCCTTCTTTCCCCCTCCCCCTCTATTAATGTAAAAAATACTTATCTCTGCCAAGATGATATTAATCTGTTGGTAGACGTCGTAATAAGTCACATACAGTGAATTGAAATGACTTACCTGTGTACTATTCTAGTACACAGTGAGTTTTGAAGGAACAAAAAATCCCTCACCAGAATATTTATCTTTTAGAAAGATCTATCTCCATAACGAAGCACACACCGGTTTAATTTGGATGGACAAGGTATTAAGTTTACCAGTAAGGAGGATAATTATATCCTTATAAAATTCCCAACAGGGTATTAAACATATTTATAGAAATTATTTATATGCGATAACATCATCATATATAAATAAAAACACGAATTTGTTATAATACATCCATCCTAGTTTTCGTAAGCAATAACTTCAAAAGGTTATAATAATATCAGCCAACAGATATACTTCATCAACTACAGTATAGCATTAGAAAAGATGTAGTATCTAATGATCCTCATTATATGTTATATCTATAACAGGGTTTGATCTAAATGGGGTGACCTAGGAACAAGTATAGATTTATTTGAGTTCTTATTGAGAGAGGGGGATACCAATGTTGAAATGGGAGAATCATATTAACCCAAAAGGTGCGTAACAAAGGTAATCTGAACAACTTTGATTAATTCTACCAATGTGGGCCCTGACATAGGGTAATTCATGCTGCTTTCACATCGCAAAACCTGCTTTTGAAATGGTATTTGAAACGGTTCTTAAAACGGGTCTGAGCAGTTAAACCCCTTTCACATCTCATGTTGTAACCAGTAAATTACCATTTCATTCCCGTTTTGGTACCTTTCACACTGAACCCGTTTCACCCATAGAAAACAGTGGTTGTCATTATAAATGGACTTTTCTGGCCCACACATTATTATTAATCACTAATTAATTCATTATTATTATATATTATATTATTATATATTTTTTTAAATTATTTTTTTTTTTTTTAGATGGAATGGTTAAATCCCTGAAAAAAATGGCGTGGGGTCCCCCCTCCAAAGCATAACCAGCCTCGGGCTCTTCGAGCTGGTCCTGGTTCTAAAAATGCGGGGGAAAAATTGACAGGGGATCCCCCGTATATTTAAAACCAGCACCGGGCTCTGCGCCTGGTGCTGGTGCAAAAAATACGGGGGACAAAACGAGTAGGGGTCCCCCGTATTTTTCACACCAGCATCGGGCTCCACTAGCTGGACAGATAATGCCACAGCCGGGGGTCACTTTTATGCCGTGCCCTGCGGCCGTGGCATTAAATATCCAACTAGTCACCCCTGGCCGGGGTACCCTGGGGGAGTGGGGACCCCTTCAATCAAGGGGTCCCCCCCCCCAGCCACCCAAGGGCCAGGGGTGAAGCCCGAGGCTGTCCCCCCCATCCAATGGGCTGCGGATGGGGGGGCTGATAGCCTTTGTTGTAAAAGAAAAGATATTGTTTTTTCCAGTAGTACTACAAGTCCCAGCAAGCCTCCCCCGCAAGCTGGTACTTGGAGAACCACAAGTACCAGCATGCGGGAGAAAAACGGGCCCGCTGGTACCTGTAGTTCTAATGGAAAAAAAATACCCAAATAAAAACAGGACACAGACACCGTCGACAGTAAAACTTTATTACACACTGCCGACACACACATACTTACCTATGTTCACACGCCGACATCGGTCCTCTTCTCCATGTAGAATCCAGGGGTACCTGAAAATAAAAGATCAATATACTCACCTCAACCAGGCTCCAGAGATAAATCCACGGACTTGGCAAAAAAAGAAAACGAACAACCGGACCTGCGGACCGAAAGGGGTCCCATGCTGACACATGGGACCCCTCTCCCCGAATGCCGGGACATCACGTGACTCCTGTCACTGAAGTCCCTTCAGCCAATCAGGAAGCGCTACTTCCGTGGCGCTCACCTGATTGGCTGTGCACTGTCTGAGCTGTCAGACAGCGCATCGCAAAGCCGCTCCACTTTCAATGGTGGGAACTTTGCGGCTAGCGGTGGGGTCACCCGCCGGTCAGCCGCTGACCGGCGGGTGACCTCACCGCTAGCCGCTAAGTTCCCACCATTGAATATAATGGAGGGAGCTGTGCGATGCGCTGTCTGCTCAGACGCGCAGAGCCAATCAGATGAGCGCAACGAAGTTGCGCTTCCTGATTGGCTATACAGACCTTTCTGTGACAGCTGTCACTGACAGGTCTCATTCGGGGAGAGGGGTCCCATGTGTCAGCATGGGACCCCTTTCAGTCCGTGTGGTCGGTTGTCCGGTTTGTTTTTTTCTCCAAGTACGTGGATTTATCTCTGGAGCCTGGTTGAGGTGAGTATATTGATCTTTTATTTTCAGGTACCCCTGGATTCTACATGGAGAAGAGGACCGATGTCGGCGTGTGAACATAGGTAAGTATGTGTGTGTCGGCAGTGTGTAATAAAGTTTTACTGTCGACGGTGTCTGTGTCCTGTTTTTATTTGGGTATTTTTTTTCCATTAGAACTACAGGTACCAGCGGGCCCGTTTTTCTCCCGCATGCTGGTACTTGTGGTTCTCCAAGTACCAGCTTGCGGGGGAGGCTTGCTGGGACTTGTAGTACTACTGGAAAAAACAATATCTTTTCTTTTACAACAAAGGCTATCAGCCCCCCCATCCGCAGCCCATTGGATGGGGGGGGACAGCCTCGGGCTTCACCCCTGGCCCTTGGGTGGCTGGGGGGGGGGGACCCCTTGATTGAAGGGGTCCCCACTCCCCCAGGGTACCCCGGCCAGGGGTGACTAGTTGGATATTTAATGCCACGGCCGCAGGGCACGGCATAAAAGTGACCCCCGGCTGTGGCATTATCTGTCCAGCTAGTGGAGCCCGATGCTGGTGTTAAAAATACGGGGGACCCCTACTCTTTTTGTCCCCCGTATTTTTGGCACCAGCACCAGGCGCAGAGCCCGGTGCTGGTTTTAAAAATACGGGGGATCCCCTGTCAATTTTTCCCCCGCATTTTTAGAACCAGGACCAGCTCGAAGAGCCCGAGGCTGGTTATGCTTTGGAGGGGGGACCCCACGCCATTTTTTCCCGTGTTTTTCACATTTAAACGTGTATAAAGCCACTCTCTCATGTGTCTCCTATGTTTTCCAAGCTGTTTCCTGGTTGTGGCTGCTGACATCACACATGGAGACAGCCTATCATCTTCTGGGGCTTCCAAATACCGTTTCAGACCCTTTCACACTGCACAGTGAAATGGGACTGAAACGGGTAGGACCCTGCTTTTTTACTGTTTCAAAATACCGGTATTTTGAAAACGGTAAATTGAAGGGGACCCTTTCACATCGCAGCTTGACCCGTTTAGGAAGCCAGTTAAAACGGCAAAATACCGGGTATAAGCTGCGGTGTGAAAGGGGTATCATTGTAACATACACATTGTTATACCGTATAAAGAGGTAGGGGCACGGCACCAACATAACTCCTATTCATGCTAGTATTGTATAGATCACAGGTTCTCAAACTTGGTCCTCAGGACCCCACACAGTGCATGTATTGCAGGTCTCCTCACAGAATCACAAGTGAAATAATTAGCTCCACCTGTGGACCTTTTAAAATGTGTCAGTGAGTAATTAATACACCTGTGCACTTGCTGGGTTACCTGAAAAATAAGATTTTAAACCTACCGGTAAATCTATTTCTCCTAGTCCGTAGAGGAAGCTGGGGACTCCGTAAAGACCGTGGGGTATAGACGGGCTCCGCAGGAGATAGGGCACCTAAAAGAATCTTGACTATGGGTGTGCACTGGCTCCTCCCTCTATGCCCCCCCTCCAGACCTCAGTTAGAGAACTGTGCCCAGAAGAGATGGACACTACAAGGCAGGATTTATAAATCCAAGGGCAAGATTCATACCAGTCCACACCAATCATACCATGTAACCTGGATCATACATAACCAGTTAACCGTATGAACAATAACAGCAACGGTCCAAGACCAATTCCAACTGTAACATAACCCTTATTTAAGCAACAACTATATACCAGTCTTGCAGAGTTTCCGCACTGGGACGGGCGCCAGGCATCCTCTACGGACTAGGAGAAATAGATTTACTGGTAGGTTTAAAATCTTATTTTCTCTTACGTCCTAGAGGATGCTGGGGACTCCATAAGGACCATGGGGTTTATACCAAAGCATCCAATCGGGCGGGAGAGTGCATATGACACTGCAGCACCGACTGAGCAAACGCTATGTCCTCATCAGCCAGGGTATCAAACTTGTAGAATTTAGCAAAAGTGTTTGACCCCGACCAAGTCGCCGCTCGGCAAAGCTGTAATGCCGAAACGCCTCGGGAAGCCACCCAAGAAGAGCCCACCTTCCTAGTGGAATGGGCCTTAACCGAATTTGGTACCGGCAATCCAGCCATAGAATGAGCCTGCTGAATCGTATTACAAATCCAGCGAGCAATCGTCTGCTTCGAAGCAGGTGCGCCAATCTTGTTAGCAGCATAAAGGACAAACAGAGCCTCTGTTTTCCTAAATTTAGCCGTCCTGGCTACATAAATCTCTAAAGCCCTGACTACGTCCAGGGATCTGGAATCCTCCAGATCACTTGTAGCCACAGGCACCACAATAGGTTGATTCACATGGAACGAAGAAACCACTTTAGGCAAAAATTGCTGACGTGTCCTCAATTCAGCTCGATCCACATGAAAATTCAAGTAGGGGCTCTTGTGTGACAAAGACGCGAATTCTGACACTCGCCTTGCTGATGTCAAGGCCAGCAACATGACCACCTTCCAGGTAAGAAACTTCAACTTAACCTTGTTAAGCGGATCAAACCAGGGTGATTTTAGGAACTGCAACACCACGTTCAAGTCCCATGGTGCCACTGGAGGCACAATAGGGTCTGGATGTGCAGCACTCCCTTTACAAAAGTCTGGAATTCTGGAAGAGAAGCCAATTCCTTCTGAAAGAAAATCGAGAGAGCCGAAATCTGAACCTTAACAGAGCCTAATTTCAGGCCCATATCCACTCCTGTTTGTAGGAAGTGGAGAAAAAGACACAGATTAAAATCTTCCGTAGGTGCATTCTTGGTCTCACACCAAGACACATACTTTCGCCAGATACGGTGATAATGCTTTACCGTCACCTCCTTCCTAGCCTTTATTAAGGTAGGGATGACCTCTTCCAGAATCCCCTTTTTTGCTAGGATTCGGCGTTCAACCGCCATGCCGTCAAACGTAACCACGGTAAGTCTTGAAATACACAGGGCCCCTGTTGCAACAGGTCTTCCCTCAGAGGAAGAGGCCAGGGATCTCCTGTGAGCATCTCTTGTAGATCTGAGTACCAGGCCCTTCGAGGCCAGTCTGGGACAATGAGTATCGTCTATACTCTTCTTTGTCTTATGATCCTCAACACTTTTGTGATGAGAGGAAGAGGAGGAAACACGTAGACCGATTTGAACACCCACGGTGTTATCAGAGCGTCTACTGCTAGTGCCTGAGGGTCCCGAGACCTGGTACAATACCTCCGCAGTATTTTGTTGAGGCGTGATACCATCATGTCTATTTGAGGAGTTCCCCAAAGACTCGTTATGTCTGCAAAGACTTCTTGATGAAGTCCCCACTCTCCTGGATGGAGATCGTGTCTGCTGAGGAAGTCTGCTTCCCAGTTGTCCACTCCCAGAATGAAGACAGCCGACAGAGCGCTTACGTGATTTTCCACCCAGCGAAGAATCCTGGTGGCTTCCGCCATTGCGACTCTGCTTCTTGTCCCGCCTTGGCGGTTCACATGAGCCACTGCTGTGACATTGTCTGACTGAATCAGAACCGGTAGGTTTCGAAGAAGACTCTCCGCTTGTCGAAGGCCGTTGTATATGGCCCTGAGTTCCAACATATTGATGTGTAGACAGGACTCCTGGTCTGACCAAAGTCCATGAAAATTTCTTCCTTGTGTGACCGCTCCCCATCCTCCGAGGCTCGCGTCCGTGGTAACCAGGATCCAATCCTGAACTCCGAACCTGCGACCCTTCAGCAGGTGAGCACTTTGCAACCACCACAGGAGAGACACTCTGGCCCCTGAAGACAGAGTTATTTTTTGATGTAAGTGCAGATGGGACCCGGACCACTTGTCCAGGTAGGTCCCATTGAAAAGTCCTTGCATAGAACCTTCCGAATGGAATGGCCTCGTAGGCCGCCACCATCTTTCCCAGAACTCGAGTGCATTGGTGAACAGACACCCTTTTCGGTTTCAGCAGGTCTTTGACCATGTTCTGGATGTCCTGTGCTTTCTCCAGTGGGAGAAAGACCTTCATTTGTTCCGTATCCAGTATCATACCTAGGAACGTTAGTCGAGTTGTCGGAATCAACTGAGACTTCGGTAGATTCAGAATCCAACCGTGTTGCTGGAGTACACTCAGTGAGAGCGCCACACTGCTCAGCAATTTCTCTCTTGATCTCGCTTTTATCAGGAGATCGTCCAAGTATGGGATAATTGTGACTCCATGCTTGCGCATGACCACCATCATTTCCGCCGTTATCTTGGTGAAAATCCTCGGAGCCGTGGAAATTCCAAACAGCATCGTCTGAAATTGGTGATGACAATCCTGTACAGCGAATTTCAGGAATTCCTGATGGGGGGGATATATGGGGACATGAAGGTACGCATCCTTTATGTCCAGAGACACCATAAACTCCCCCTCCTCCATATTGGCTATTATCGCTCTGAGCGATTCCATTTTGAATTTAAATCTTTTTATGTACAGGTTTAGGGATTTCAGATTCAAGATAGGTCTGACCGAACCGTCCGGTTTCGGGACCAAAAAGAGGGTTGAGTAGTAACCTCTTCCCTGCTGGTTCATGGGAACCCTGATTATCACTTGTTGTATACACAGCGTTTGAATTGCAGCTAACACTACATCCTGTTCCGATGTGGAAGCTGGTAGGGCCGACTTGAAAAATCAGCGCGGGGGCACCTCTCCGAATTCCAGTTTGTAACCCTGGGAAACTATTTCTAACACCCAGGGATTCAGGTCTGAGCTGACCCAGACCTGGCTGAAAAGTCGAAGACGTGCGCCCACCGGTGTGGACTTCCTCAGGGGAGCCCCAGCGTCATGTTGTGGGTTTTGGAGTAGCCGGGGAGGACTTTTGTTCCTGGGCGCCTGCTGAAGCAGGTGCTCTTTTGCCTCTGCCCTTACCTCTGGCAAGGAAGGAGGATCCCCGACCTCTTCTGGACTTGTGCGACCGAAAGGACTGCCTCTGATAGGGTGGTATTTTCTTTTGCTGTTGGGGAATATATGGTAAAAAGTTTGATTTACCTGCTGTAGCTGTGGAAACCAGGTCCGTCAGCCCATCCCCAAACAATACATCACCCTTATAGGGTAGTACTTCCATATACTTTTTGGAATCCGCATCACCCGTCCATTGGCGAGTCCATAAGGATCGTCTCGCTGAGTTAGACATGGCATTGGCCCTAGAAGCCAGCAATCCAATCTCTCTTTGAGCATCCCTCATAAATAAGACTGCGTCTTTTATATGGGCTAGAGTTAAGAATATAGTATCCTTATCCATATTATCAAATTGATCTGTCAGCTCATATGTCCAAGCTGCAATTGCGCTACACACCCATGCCGATGCAATCGTCGGTCGTAGTACAGCACCCGTATGAGAATAAATACACTTTAAAGTAGTTTCTTGCCTGCGATCTGCAGGGTCCTTAAGGGCAGCTGTGTCAGGAGACGGTAGCGCCACCTTCTTGGACAAGCGCATGAGGGCCTTGTCCACAGTGGGATGTGATTCCCAAATCTCCCTGTCCTGTTTAGGGAAGGGGTATGCCATATAAATTCTTTTGGGGATCTGCGGCCTCTTCTCCGGAGTCTCCCAAGCTTTTATAAAGAATTCATTTAATTCATGAGATGCGGGAAAATTAATAATCTGTTTCTTTTTCACAAACATATGTACCCTTGTGTCGGGGACCGAGGGTTCATCCTCAATATGCAAGACATCCCTAATTGCCACAATCATACACTGAAGGGCTTTAGTCACCCTAGGGTGCAATTTCACTTCGTCATAGTCGACACTGGAATCAGAGTCCGTGTCGGTAGTAGTGTCTTGTGTTAAGGGATGTTTTTGAGACCCCGACGGGCCCTGTGAGTCGGTCCAATCCGAGGATTGACCCCCTGATGTTCCCCCTAATTCAGCCGTATCAAGCCTTTTATGTAAAGATGCCACACTTGCATTTAACATATGCCACATGCTCATCCAATCCTGAGTCGGCACAAGCGATGGGGTCACACCACTCATTTGCTCCACCTCCTCCTTGGAGAAGCCTTCCGCTTCAGACATGTCGACACACACGTACTGACACCCCCCACACACAGGGAGTTACCTATAAGGGGACAAAACCCCAACCAGGCCCTTAGGGGAGACAGAGAGAGAGAATGCCAGCACACACCCAGCGCTTAAAACACTGGAATATATGACCAGATAGCGCTGTTATATATATTTATAAGGGATCCGGTCTGAAGATCGACAGTGCCTAGGTCGACAATGTTTAGGTCGACCACTATTGGTCGACAGTCACTAAGTCGACATGGATGGAAGGTCGACAGGGTTTCTAGGTCGACATGTGCTAGGTCGACAGGTCTAAAGGTCGACATGAGTTTTGTTGTTTTTTTTTCTTTTTTTTTCTTTTTTCATACTTAACGATCCATGTCGACTACGATTGGAACGGTAAAGTGTGCCGAGCGAAGCGGTAGCGGAGCGAAGGCACCATGCCCGAAGCATGGCGAGCGAAGCGAGCCATGCGAGGGGACGCGGTGCGCTAATTTGGGATCCCGGTCACTTTACGAAGAAAACGACACCAAAAAAACCTCATGTCGACCTTTAGACCTGTCGACCTAGCACATGTCGACCTAGAAACCCTGTCGACCTTCCATCCATGTCGACCTAGTGACTGTCGACCAATAGTGGTCGACCTAAACATTGTCGACCTAGGCACTGTCGATAAAACGAACCACACCCATTTATAATGTTAATCTCCACTCACTGCGCGCCAATGTGCCCCCCTCCTCTTTTTTCCAGCCTGTGAAGCTCAGCAGGGGAAAGAACAGGGAGCCAGCGTTTTCTCATGCAGCCTCTGTGGAGAAAATGGCGCTGGTTAGTGCTGAGGAGGACGGTGGCGCGGCTCCGGGACGAACCCCAGGTGAGGCCTGTGTTCCAACTCCCTCTGGAGCTAATGGTGTCCAGTAGCCTAGAAGCAGTGCCCAACTTTACAAGCCAGCTATGCTTCTCTCTCCTCAGTCCCACGATGGAGGGAGCCTGTTGCCAACAGGACTCCCTGAAAATAAGAACCTAACAAAATTCTTTAAAACATCAAACTCTGGAGAGCTCACTGCTTTGTACCCTTTCTCCTCTGGGCACAGAATCTAACTGAGGTCTGGAGGGGGGGCATAGAGGGATGAGCCAGTGCACACCCATAGTCAAGGTTATTTTAGGTGCCCTATCTCCTGCACAGCCCGTCTATACCCCATGGTCCTTACGGAGTCCCCAGCATCCTCTAGGACTTAAAAGAAATATGCACTGTGTGGTCCTGAGGACTGAGTTTGAGAATCTTTGGTATAGATCACATTGTGACTGGTACCCGATCGCCACGTTTGGACAGTGGCGTCACATGGGACCAATGAACGGCACCTATTGGCTGGCCACGGCACATGACGTATTGGGACCAAGTGGATTAACCATAGCTGGTGGTCTCACGTGACGTAGGATAGGATGGTGATTGGACCACCTAGATCCGATTTATGTACGTCCCTGGGAGGCGCTCGTGTTGCTCCCTGACGAAGCTGCCGTAGCGCAGTGAAACATGCCTGTAGGCACAGCGTGTCCACATGTGTTTCATATGATATGTTATAAAACAATTGCATTACATTAAGTTAGCTGTGCGGTCCAACCGAGAAACTTAGTTGAGCTATTGAGGAAGTTATATGTATACTAGCAGACACTACAATATGATACACCATAAAGATAATAGTGTAGTCTGACACAGTGGCGTAACTAGAAATTTTTCTCCCCCAAGCCAAAAAATCCTTCGGCGCCCCCCCCCACCCCACCCCACCCCATACACCCCGTATTTGGCACTAGCAAAGGTAGAAAAATGCGTGCGCCGCAGGCGCGCCCTGGCATAAAGGGTGTGTGGCTTTGTCGAAATGGGCGTGGCTTTGCGTGGAGGGCGTGGCATTGCAGGAAAAGACTACCTTATACCCCAGTTTTGCAACCTGCACGCCCATACGTTGGCCACCACAGGAAAGAAAAATAATCCTGATTCATGCCCCTTACATTATTTGTCATTTTTCCTCCTTATAGTAATGCCCAGTATACATTGGCCCTCATTCCGAGTTGTTCGCTCGTTCTTTTTCATCGCATCGCAATGAAAATCCGCTTAGTACGCATGCGCAATGTTCGCACTGCGACTGCGCCAAGTAATTTTGCAATGAAGATAGTATTTTTACTCACGGCTTTTTCTTCGCTCCGGCGATCGTAGTGTGATTGACAGGAAATGGGTGTTACTGGGCGGAAACACAGCGTTTTATGGGCGTGTGGATGAAAACGCTACCGTTTCCGGAAAAAACGCAGGAGTGGCCGGAGAAACGGGGAAGTGTCTGGGCGAACGCTGGGTGTGTTTGTGACGTCAAACCAGGAACGACAAGCACTGAACTGATCGCACAGGCAGAGTAAGGTTGAAGTTACTCAGAAACTGCAAAGTAGTTTGTAATCGCAATATTGCGAATACATCGGTTGCAATTTTAAGAAGCTAAGATACACTCCCAGTAGGCGTAGGCTTAGCGTGTGTAACTCTGCTAAATTCGCCTTGCGACCGATCAACTCGGAATGAGGGCCATTATTCCACATACTGCAATGGCCCTTAGACATTATTCCACACACAATCAGTGATCGCGCTGAGCCAAAAAAAAAGTGGGTCCCAGGGACCCTTCACTTTTAAAAATTGGGGTCCTACCGGTCTTTTTCTGGGTCCCATCGGAATGAAGGTTCTTGTTAATTTTAATCTTGTTTGGACACTACAAAAGTGTTGCAAGATGGGGGGGATGGGGCGACGATGCTGCTGGGCTGTGTAGCATGCAGGACACCCTGCACCAGAGCTGTAACTAGACATTTTGGTGCCCTTAGGCAGAAAGTGAATTGGTGTTAGACCACTTAGACCATAAAGAACAGGTAGTGCGCGCCGTAGGCGCGTTGCAAAATTTTAGGGGCGTGGCTTCATAGGGAAGGGGCGTGACCACATAATAGTGTCAATTCACATTACACCACACAGTAGTGGCGCTTATACACATTGCACCAGGTAGAACCTCCTATGCACACTGATCCAGGTAGATCACGTCATACACTTTGCTCCAGGTACAGCACGTCATACACTTTGCACCAGGTACAGCACGTCATACACTTTGCACCAGGTACAGCACGTCATACACTTTGCACCAGGTACAGCACGTCATACACTTTGCACCAGGTACAGCACGTTATCATACACATTGCCGCTAGGTAGATCACGTTATCATACACAGTGCGCCAGGTAGAACACGTTATACACACTGCGCCAGGTAGAGCACGTTATCATACACATTGCGCCAGGTAGAGCACGTTATCATACACATTGCCGCTAGGTAGAGCAAGGTATCATACACATTGCATCAGGTAGAGCATGTTATAAGACACATTGCCGCTAGGTAGAGCACGTTATCATACACATTGCGCCAGGTAGAGCACGTTATCATACACATTGCCGCTAGGTAGAGCAAGGTATCATACACATTGCATCAGGTAGAGCATGTTATAAGACACATTGCCGCTAGGTAGAGCAAGTTATCATACACATTGCGTCAGGTAGAACACGTTATCATACACATTGCAGCTAGGTAGAGCAAGTTATCATACACATTGCATCAGGTAGAACACGTTATCATACACATTGCAGCTAGGTAGAGCAAGTTATCATACACATTGCATCAGGTAGAACACGTTATCATACACATTGCGCCAGGTAGAGCATGTTATCATACACATTGCCGCTAGGTAGAGAAAGTTATCATACACATTGCATCAGGTAGAACACGTTATTATACACATTGCAGCTAGGTAGAGCAAGTTATCATACACATTGCATCAGGTAGAACACGTTATCATACACATTGCAGCTAGGTAGAGCAAGTTATCATACACATTGCATCAGGTAGAACACGTTATCATACACATTGCAGCTAGGTAGAGCAAGTTATCATACACATTGCGTCAGGTAGAACACGTTATCATACACATTGCAGCTAGGTAGAGCAAGTTATCATACACATTGCGTCAGGTAGAACACGTTATCATACACATTGCAGCTAGGTAGAGCAAGTTATCATACACATTGCATCAGGTAGAACACGTTATCATACACATTGCATCTAGGTAGAGCAAGTTATCATACACATTGCGTCAGGTAGAACACGTTATTATACACAATGCGCCTGGTAGAGCACGTTATTCTACACAATGCGCCTGCTAGAGCACGTTATCAGCCACATTGCGCCAGGTAGAACACGTTATTATACACAATGCGCCAGGTAGAGCACGTTATCATACACATTGCCGCTAGGTAGAGAAAGTTATCATACACATTGCATCAGGTAGAACACGTTATTATACACATTGCAGCTAGGTAGAGCAAGTTATCATACACATTGCATCAGGTAGAACACGTTATCATACACATTGCAGCTAGGTAGAGCAAGTTATCATACACATTGCATCAGGTAGAACACGTTATCATACACATTGCAGCTAGGTAGAGCAAGTTATCATACACATTGCGTCAGGTAGAACACGTTATCATACACATTGCAGCTAGGTAGAGCAAGTTATCATACACATTGCGTCAGGTAGAACACGTTATTATACACAATGCGCCTGGTAGAGCACGTTATTCTACACAATGCGCCTGCTAGAGCACGTTATCAGCCACATTGCGCCAGGTAGAACACGTTATTATACACAATGCGCCTGGTAGAGCACGTTATCATACACATTGCGCCAGGTAGAACACGTTATTATACACATTGCGCCAGGTAGAGCATGTTATAATACACATTGCGCCAGGTAGAACAAGTTATTTTACACAATGCGCCAGGTAGAACACGTTATTATACACATTGCGCCATGTAGAACACGTTATTATACACATTGCGCCAGGTAGAACACGTTATTATACACATTGCGCCAGGTAGAACACGTTATTATACACATTGCCCTAGGTAGAGCACGTTATCATACACATTGCGCCTGGTAGAGCACGTTATTATACACATTGCACCAGGTAGAACACGTTATTATACACATTGCGCCATGTAGAACACGTTATTATACACATTGCGCCAGGTAGAACACGTTATTATACACATTGCGCCAGGTAGAACACGATATAATACACATTGCACTAGGTAGAACACGTTATTATACACAATGCGCCTGGTAGAGCACGTTATCATACACATTGCGCCAGGTAGAGCACGTTATTATACACATTGCGCCTGGTAGAGCACGTTATTATACACATTGCACCAGGTAGAACACGTTATTATACACATTGCGCCTGGTAGAGCACGTTATTATACACATTGCACCAGGTAGAACACGTTATTATACACATTGCGCCTGGTAGAACACGTTATTATACACATTGCGCCAGGTAGAACACGTTATCATACACATTGCGCCAGGTAGAACACGTTATTATACACATTGCGCCAGGTAGAACACGTTATACACAATGCGCCTGGTAGAGCACGTTATTATACACATTGTGCCAGGTAGAGCACGTTATCATACACATTGCGCCTGGTAGAACACGTTATTATACACAATGCGCCTGGTAGAGCACGTTATCATACACATTGCACTAGGTAGAGCACGTTATCATACACATTGCGCCTGGTAGAGCACGTTATTATACACATTGCGCCAGGTAGAACACGTTATCATACACATTGTGCCAGGTAGAGCACGTTATCATACACATTGCGCCTGGTAGAACACGTTATTATACACAATGCGCCTGGTAGAGCACGTTATCATACACATTGCGCCTGGTAGAGCACGTTATTATACACATTGCACCAGGTAGAACACGTTATTATACACATTGCGCCTGGTAGAACACGTTATTATACACATTGCGCCAGGTAGAACACGTTATCATACACATTGCGCCAGGTAGAACACGTTATTATACACATTGCGCCAGGTAGAACACGTTATACACACTGCGCCAGGTAGAGCACGTTATTATACACAATGCGCCAGGTAGAGCACGTTATCATACACATTGCCGCTAGGTAGAGCAAGGTATCATACACATTGCATCAGGTAGAACACGTTATTATACTCAATGCGCCAGGTAGAGCACGTTATTATACACATTGCGCCAGGTAGAACACGTTATACACACTGCGCCAGGTAGAGCACGTTATTATACACAATGCGCCAGGTAGAGCACGTTATCATACACATTGCCGCTAGGTAGAGCAAGGTATCATACACATTGCATCAGGTAGAACACGTTATTATACACATTGCGCCAGGTAGAGCACGTTATCATACACATTGCGCCAGGTAGAACACGTTATACACACTGCGCCAGGTAGAGCACGTTATTATACACAATGCGCCAGGTAGAGCACGTTATAATACACATTGCAGCTAGGTAGAGCAAGTTATCATACACATTGCGTCAGGTAGAACACGTTATTATACACAATGCGCCTGGTAGAGCACGTTATTCTACACAATGCGCCTGCTAGAGCACGTTATCAGCCACATTGCGCCAGGTAGAACACGTTATTATACACAATGCGCCTGGTAGAGCACGTTATCATACACATTGCGCCAGGTAGAACACGTTATTATACACATTGCGCCAGGTAGAGCATGTTATAATACACATTGCGCCAGGTAGAACAAGTTATTTTACACAATGCGCCAGGTAGAACACGTTATTATACACATTGCGCCATGTAGAACACGTTATTATACACATTGCGCCAGGTAGAACACGTTATTATACACATTGCGCCAGGTAGAACACGTTATTATACACATTGCCCTAGGTAGAGCACGTTATCATACACATTGCGCCTGGTAGAGCACGTTATTATACACATTGCACCAGGTAGAACACGTTATTATACACATTGCGCCATGTAGAACACGTTATTATACACATTGCGCCAGGTAGAACACGTTATTATACACATTGCGCCAGGTAGAACACGATATAATACACATTGCACTAGGTAGAACACGTTATTATACACAATGCGCCTGGTAGAGCACGTTATCATACACATTGCGCCAGGTAGAGCACGTTATTATACACATTGCGCCTGGTAGAGCACGTTATTATACACATTGCACCAGGTAGAACACGTTATTATACACATTGCGCCTGGTAGAGCACGTTATTATACACATTGCACCAGGTAGAACACGTTATTATACACATTGCGCCTGGTAGAACACGTTATTATACACATTGCGCCAGGTAGAACACGTTATCATACACATTGCGCCAGGTAGAACACGTTATTATACACATTGCGCCAGGTAGAACACGTTATACACAATGCGCCTGGTAGAGCACGTTATTATACACATTGTGCCAGGTAGAGCACGTTATCATACACATTGCGCCTGGTAGAACACGTTATTATACACAATGCGCCTGGTAGAGCACGTTATCATACACATTGCACTAGGTAGAGCACGTTATCATACACATTGCGCCTGGTAGAGCACGTTATTATACACATTGCGCCAGGTAGAACACGTTATCATACACATTGTGCCAGGTAGAGCACGTTATCATACACATTGCGCCTGGTAGAACACGTTATTATACACAATGCGCCTGGTAGAGCACGTTATCATACACATTGCGCCTGGTAGAGCACGTTATTATACACATTGCACCAGGTAGAACACGTTATTATACACATTGCGCCTGGTAGAACACGTTATTATACACATTGCGCCAGGTAGAACACGTTATCATACACATTGCGCCAGGTAGAACACGTTATTATACACATTGCGCCAGGTAGAACACGTTATACACACTGCGCCAGGTAGAGCACGTTATTATACACAATGCGCCAGGTAGAGCACGTTATCATACACATTGCCGCTAGGTAGAGCAAGGTATCATACACATTGCATCAGGTAGAACACGTTATTATACTCAATGCGCCAGGTAGAGCACGTTATTATACACATTGCGCCAGGTAGAACACGTTATACACACTGCGCCAGGTAGAGCACGTTATTATACACAATGCGCCAGGTAGAGCACGTTATCATACACATTGCCGCTAGGTAGAGCAAGGTATCATACACATTGCATCAGGTAGAACACGTTATTATACACATTGCGCCAGGTAGAGCACGTTATCATACACATTGCGCCAGGTAGAACACGTTATACACACTGCGCCAGGTAGAGCACGTTATTATACACAATGCGCCAGGTAGAGCACGTTATCATACACATTGCACTAGGTAGAACACGTTATTATACACAATGTGCCAGGTAGAGCACGTTATCATACACATTGCGCCAGGTAGAACACGTTATTATACTCAATGCGCCAGGTAGAGCACGTTATCATACACATTGCGCCAGGTAGAACACGTTATTATACTCAATGCGCCTGGTAGAGCACGTTATTATACACATTGCGCCAGGTAGAGCACGTTATCATACACATTGCAGCTAGGTAGAGCACGTTATCATACACATTGCGCCAGGTAGAACACGTTATTATACTCAATGCGCCAGGTAGAGCACGTTATTATACACAATGCGCCTGGTAGAACATGTTATTATACACATTGCGCCAGGTAGAGCACGTTATCATACACATTGCGCCAGGTAGAACATGTTATTATACACATTGCGCCTGGTAGAACACGTTATTATACACAATGCGCCTGGTAGAACATGTTATTATACACATTGCGCCTGGTAGAACACGTTATCATACACATTGCGCCAGGTAGAGCACGTTATTATACACATTGCGCCAGGTAGAACACGTTATTATACACATTGCGCCAGGTAGAGCACGTTATTATACACAATGCGCCTGGTAGAACATGTTATCATACACATTGCGCCAGGTAGAGCACGTTATCATACACATTGCACCAGGTAGAACACGTTATCATACACATTGCACTAGGTAGAACACGTTATTATACACATTGCGCCAGGTAGAGCACGTTATTATACACATTGCGCCAGGTAGAACACGTTATTATACACATTGCGCCAGGTAGAGCACGTTATTATACACAATGCGCCTGGTAGAACATGTTATCATACACATTGCGCCAGGTAGAGCACGTTATCATACACATTGCACTAGGTAGAACACGTTATTATACACAATGCGCCAGGTAGAGCACGTTATCATACACATTGCGCCAGGTAGAACACGTTATTATACTCAATGCGCCTGGTAGAGCATGTTATAATACACATTGCACTAGGTAGAGCACGTTATTATACACATTGCGCCAGGTAGAACACGTTATTATACTCAATGCGCCAGGTAGAGCACGTTATCATACACATTGCGCCAGGTAGAACACGTTATTATACTCAATGCGCCTGGTAGAGCACGTTATCATACACATTGCGCCAGGTAGAACACGTTATTATACACATTGCGCCAGGTAGAGCACGTTATCATACACATTGCGCCAGGTAGAGCACGTTATTATACACATTGCACCAGGTAGAGCACGTTATCATACACATTGCACCAGGTAGAACACGTTATTATACACATTGCGCCAGGTAGAACACGTTATTATACACAATGCGCCTGGTAGAGCACGTTATCATACACATTGCACTAGGTAGAGCACGTTATAATACACATTGCACTAGGTAGAGCACGTTATAATACACATTGCACTAGGTAGAGCACGTTATCATACACATTGCGCCAGGTAGAACACGTTATTATACACAATGCGCCTGGTAGAGCACGTTATCATACACATTGCACTAGGTAGAGCACGTTATAATACACATTGCGCCAGGTAGAGCACGTTATCATACACATTGCGCCAGGTAGAACACGTTATTATACACATTGCACCAGGTAGAACACGTTATTATACACATTGCACCAGGTAGAACACGTTATCATACACATTGCGCCAGGTAGAACACGTTATCATACACATTGCGCCAGGTAGAACACGTTATCATACACATTGCGCCAGGTAGAGCACGTTATCATACACATTGCGCCAGGTAGAACACGTTATCATACACATTGCGCCAGGTAGAGCACGTTATCATACACATTGCGCCAGGTAGAACACGTTATTATACACACTGCGCCAGGTAGAGCACGTTATCATACACATTGCGCCAGGTAGAACACGTTATCATACACATTGCGCCAGGTAGAACACGTTATCATACACATTGCGCCAGGTAGAGCACGTTATCATACACATTGCGCCAGGTAGAACATGTTATTATACACATTGCGCCAGGTAGAACACGTTATTATACACAATGCGCCTGGTAGAGCACTGAGGCACATTGCAGTAACCACTCACTTATCACCTCCAGTTGCACGAAGGGGCCGTTTGACACAAGTGGTTCCGCCCCCAGCAGCAACTCACTGACACTCATCATTTTTTCTGACAACACAGTGCAGTGAGTGCACTGGCACAAGTAGCCAGCCTGCGCCTGTAGTAGCCGCAGCCTGGAGGAGCTCTATGTGAAATCGCAAGCAGAGGCTGTTCTCTGGCAAGAAGGAGCTCGTCCAATCGCTTCCCCTGACGGGCTGGCCACTGCTAAATATACCGATAATCAGTTCCAACTGTGTCAAAGTAGTGGAGCCCCAGGTGCAATGGGAAAGTCAGTGTCACTGCACAGTTGTACTGATTACTGGTATATTTAGCAGTGGCCAGCCCGTCAGGGGAAGCGATCGGAGGAGGTCCTTCTTGCCAGCCTCTGCTTGCGATTTCACAGATAGTTCCTTCATGCTGCGGTGCCGGCTGGCTACTTGTGCCAGTGCACTCACTGCACTGTGCTGTCAGAAAAATGGTGTCAGTGAGGCCCTGACACTCTGAGCGGCCTCACATTGCACACACGGAGCTTGCAGCTCCCGGACATCCCACATCTGCACCAGCTACTCCAGGTGAAACGGGGCGATGCAGCACTGTCTACTGCTTACCTACAGCGGGAGCTGCGCAGCCCGGCCGGCTCCTGCTGGAAGGTAGTTGTCGGGTCTCGGTGGGGCATTGAGCGGGTCCCGGGTAGGGGGGTGGCTGCGGGCAGATCCGGAGCTGTACTCCCAGTCACAGAGGAGGGTGCTGGCGGCAGAGCGGCAGTGGAGCCAGATGAGCGGGGCCAGTCTGTCAGCCCTGCAGCACAGATTCATGTGCTGGCGGGGAGCAGGATTCAAAGCGGGAGATACTGCAGGCTGTGATTGGATGGAGACTACAGGAGGTGATTGGCCGAGGAAACAGCCAGTCACCTTCTGCATTCCGCTGACAGGCTTAACACATGCAAACACATATTCAGATGAGCGCGTCCTGTGGGACCCGCTCATCTTCTAAATGTGAGTCCCGGGCGGCTGTTTCTGTGTAAAATACGCGCCATAGCGCGTTTTTGCGATCACTGACAATAATGCACATGACACAATATGCACACACCGTAATGCCCCCTACACATTATGCCACACACCGTAATGCCCCCGACACATTATGCCACACACCGTAATGCCCCCGACACATTATGCCACACACCGTAATGCCTGTGACACATTATGACAGGAATCGCAATGCCCGTTATAAATTATGCTACACACTGCAATGCCCCTGATACATTATAGCACATACAATGTCTGTGACACAGTATGACACACACCACAATGATCCTGAGACATTATACCACATACCACAATGCCCGTGACATAGTATACAACACACCGTAATGCAAGATACATTATGACACACACTGCAATGTCCGTGATACATTATGCCACACACCGTAATGCCCATTACACATTAAGTTCTACAGTAAGGCTTCCAATTACTTTAAAATTACCTGCTCGTTGCCAGGGGTTTCATGCTCTTGGTTCCATGCACGGTGCCAGGATGTCATGCTCGTTGCCAGGGGTTTCATGCACTGGGTGTCATGCTCGTTGCTAGGGGGTAGTGCTTGTTGCTAGGGCCGTGCTCCCAGTGCCACATATGCTCCCAGTGCCAGATATTCCCCCACAGTGCCAGGTATATGCACCCAGTGCCAGATATTCCCCCACAGTGCCAGGTATATGCACCCAGTGCCAGATATTATCCCACAGTGCCTGCTTCCCCCCCCCAGTGCCAGGTATATGCCCCCCCAGTCCCGGGTATATGCCCCCAGTGCCGGTATATGCCCCCCCAGTGCCGGTATATGCCCCCCCAGTGCCAGGTATATGCCCCCCCAGTGCCAGGTATATGCCCCCCCAGTGCCAGGTATATGCCCCCCCAGTGCCAGATATTCTCCCACAGTGCCAGATATTCCCCCCCAGTGCCAGATATTCTCCCACAGTGCCAGATATTCCCCCCCAGTGCCAGATATTCCCCCCCCAGTGCCAGGTATAAGCCCCCCAGTGCCAGGTATATGCCCCCAGTGCCAGTTACATGCCCCCCCAGTGCCAGTTATATGCCCCCAGTGCCAGGTATATGCCCCAGTGCCAGATATTCCCCCCCAGTGCCTGCTTCCCCCCCAGTGCCAGGTATATGCCCCCAGTGCCGGGTATATGCCCCCCCAGTGCCAGGTATATGCCCCCAGTGCCGGGTATATGCCCCCAGTGCCAGATATTCCCCCCTAGTGCCTGCTTCCCCCCCAGTGCCAGGTATATGCCCCCCCAGTGCAAGGTATATGCCTCCAGTGCCAGGTATATGCCCCCCCAGTGCCGGGTATATGCCCCCAGTGCCAGGTACATGCCCCCAGTGCCGGGTATATGCCCCCCCAGTGCCAGGTATATGCCCCCAGTGCCAGGTACATGCCCTCAGTGCCGGGTATATGCCCCCTTAGTGCCAGGTATATTTCCCCAGTGCCAGATCTGCCCCCTCAGTGCCAGGTATATGTCCCCAGTGCCTGCTCCCCCGCCCCCCCCCCTATGTGTTGGAGGGACACGAGCGCATCGCGCGTCTCTCCTGTGTCCCTCCTGGCTCTCCCCCGGCTGGTCTAATAAAGGAAGTGCCGTTCGTGAGCCAATCAGAGCTCACGAACGGCACTTGCTTCCTTAGACCGGCCGGGGGAGAGCCAGGAGGGACACAGGAGAGACGTGCGATGCGCTCGTGTCCCTCCAACACATAGGGGGGGGGGCGGGGGAGCAGGCAACGCAGGGAGGAGAGGAGATCGCAGATTGACATGCGGACGCTCGTCCGCATGTCAATCTGTTCTAAATCAGTGGCGCCCCCATAGCCCCTCGCCCCCAAGCCACCGCGAGGACTGCGGGGGCAGTAGTTACGCCACTGGTTACGATGCCCCCTCTTTTACCACAAGGAGAGGGTTTACTTTAGTAAAGAAGTAATGTAGAATGGCGTCACTTAAGGAGCCGACAGACCGCATGTGAGTGAGGTGATCTATTGATGTGGGCAATGGGACATTACTCAGGCCTACCATTGTCTGTGCGTGGGTCAGTAGTGCTATTGAAAAGTGGTCAGAAAACTTGTCATTAGATATTGACACAATAGATGGAGACGAGATACTCCTAACGTTAGGTCGGTATCCGGACTTCAGGTCGACAACAAAAAGGTCGACACACCTTAGGTCGACACATCTTAGGTCGACATGGAGAAAAGATCGACAGGAACAAGGTCGATATGGAAAAAGGTCGACATGAGCTTTTCACAATTTTTTTCTTTTTTGGAACCTTTCCATACTTAACGATCCACGTGGACTACGATTGGAACGGTAATCTGCTCCGAGCGAAGCGAAGGCACCATGCCTGAAGCATGGCGAGGGAAGCGAGCCATGCGAGGGGACGCGGTGCACTAATTGGGGTTCCCCGTCACTCTACGAAGAAAACGACACCAAAAAAACATAAAAAACTCATGTCAACCTTTTTCCATGTCGATCTTGTTCCTGTCGACCTTTTCTCCATGTCGACCTAAGGTGTATCGACCAACTGCGTCAACCTAAGGTGTGTCGACCTTTTTGTTGTCGACCCTGAGTCCCAGACCCGTTTGGTCATATCAAAGACGCTGCTGCGTACGTACTAGAAACCATGAAATATATTGGTCTCTTGGGATCAAGAACCGCTAGCATGGCAGAGTTTCAGTTGGGACGTTTTCTCCATTTTCTGCAGGCTGGTGTGGATGCGGGCCTTAGATTGGGGTCAATCAAGGGCCAGATTTCGGCCTTATCAGTTTTCTTCCAAAAACAATTGGCCTCCTTTCCAGGAGTTCAGACATTCGTGAAAGGGGTTCTGCACATCCAGCCTCCATTTGTGCCTCCAGTGGCACCATGGGAGCTTAATGTGATGTTGCAGTTCCTTCAATCAGATTGGTTTGAACCTCTTCAGGAGATAGAATTGAAGTTTCTCACTTGGAAAGTGGTGATGCTTTTGGCCTTGGCATCCGCAAGGCGGGTGTCTGAGTTGGGGGCCTTGTCTCACAAGAGCCCTTACCAGATCTTCCATGAAGATAGGGCAGAGTTAAGAACTCGTCAACAATTTCTTCCAAAGGTGGTTTCGTCCTTCCACATAAACCAACCTATTGTGGTGCCAGTAGCTACTGACACTTTCACTGAGTCCCAGTCTCTAGATGTGGTTAGAGCTTTGAAGATTTATGTTGCAAGAACAACTCGGTTACGGAAAACAGAGGCTCTGTTTGTCCTGTATGCTCCCAGCAAGATTGGGTGTCCTGCTTCTAAGCAGACTATTGCGCGCTGGATCAGAGGGACAATTCACGCTCATTCTATGGCAGGCTTGCAGGTACTGAAGTCGGTGAAGGCCCATTCTACTAGGAAAGTGGGCTCATCCTGGGCGGCTGCCCGAGGTGTCTCGGCTTTACAACTTTGCTGAGCAGCTACTTGGTCAGGGTCAAACACATTTGCTCAATTTTATAAGTTTGACACTTTGGCCGATGAGGACCTCAAGTTTGGTCAATCGGTGCTGCAGGGTCATCCGCACTCTGCTGCCCGTACTGGAGCTTTGGTATAACCCCATGGTACTGAAGTGGACCCCAGCATCCTCTAGGACGTATGAGAAAATAGGATTTTAATACCTACTGGTAAATCCTTTTCTCCTAGTCCGTAGAGGATGCTGGGCACCAGACCCAGTGCGTACTGTACCTGCAGTTTGTTCTTTATAGTTACACAAGTTGTGTTTCATTTGTTTTCAGCATGTTGCTGTAAATGGTTCATGCCTGTTGGCGTGTGTCATGTTGAATGCCATGTTGTGCGGCATGGTTGAGATGTGAGCTGGTATGAATCTCACCATTAGTATAAAAGTAAATCCTTTCCTCAAAATATCCATCTCCCTGGGCACAGTTCCTATAACTGAGGTCTGGAGGAGGGGCATAGAGGGAGGAGCCAGTTCACACCCTTGAAAAGTCTTAAAGTGCCCATGGCTCCTGTAGAACCATCTATACCCCATGGTACTAAAGTGGATCCCAGCATCCTCTACGGACTAGGAGAAAAGTATTTACCGGTAGGTATTAAAATCCTATTATTTCTGACACAGCTCCTGAACAGGTGGAGGAGGTCTTTTTTACAGATAATAAGAAGCCCCCCCTCATCTTCCCGGCATCCAAATAATTAAATGCTATCTTTGAAAAGGCCTGGGAAACTCCGAAAAAGAAATTTCAGATCCCTAAGAGGGTCTTGGTTGCTTTTCCTTGCCCAGAGGAAGATAGAAAGAAATGGGAGTCCCCAACGATTGTCGACGCCTCTGTCTCCAGGCTGTCTAAACAGGTGGTGTTGCCAGTCTAAACAGGTGGTTTTGCCAGTCCCGTTGAAGGACCCGGCAGATGGCAAGGTGGATGCTACGCTGAAATCCATGTACACGGCTTCCGGGGCTATATTACGGCCTACTATAGCCTGTGCTTGGATTGCCAGGTGGTCAATCGCTCTGCAGGAGGAATCGACTGCGATGGATAAAGGTGACGTTGATTTATTTTTACGCCATATTCAGGATTCTGTAGGATTCCTGGTAGATTCCATGAAGGACCTGAGTTCCATGGCTGCGAGGATCTCCTCCATGTCCGTCTCTGCTCGCAGGGGTCTCTGGCTGCGCCAATGGTCTGCGGACGCGGAATCCAGGAAGAGTGTAGAGATCCTACCCTATACAGGTCAGGCTCTCTTTTGGGAGGCACTGGATGCGTGGATTGCCACGGCTACTGTGTGTAAGTCTACTTTTCTCCCCTCAGCTGCACCGGCTACGAAAAAGCCTTTTACACGAGCCACGTCACAGTCCTTTTGGCCCGTGAGGTCTAGAAAGGACAAGCCTTCGAACACCTTCAGAGGTGGTCGTGCCAAGGGAAAGAAACCTGTTTCGCAGGTTCCCAAGCCCAGAAGCCCGCTTCTCATACCCCTAAGTCCTCCGCATGATGGTGGACAGCTAGGCCTGGAGGAAGGTCAGGTGTGGGCAAGACTCCGGCAGTACAGCCATGTCTGGGTGTCGTCTGGCCTGGACCCCTGGGTCCTGGATATAGTGTCCAGGGGGTACAGGCTGGAGTCTCAAGATCCCCCATCTCACCGTTTCTTCAAGTCAGGCTTGCCAGCTCTGCTGGCGGACAGAACAATTCGTCTGGAGGCCATCAGAAGATTGATGGTGTCAGAGGTCATTGTTCCAGTTCCACCTCAACAGTGGAACAAGGGTTATTATTCTAACCTTTTTGTGGTACCAAAACCGGATGGTTCGGTGCGGCCTATTCTAAACTTAAAGTCTTTGAACCCTTATCTCAGGGAGTTCAAATGCAAGATGGAATCTCTGAAAGCTGTCATCTCAGGACTGATGGTGGGGGAGTTCCTGGTGTCACTGGACATCAAAGATGCTTATCTCCACATTCCCATTTGGTCGCCAAATCAGGCATATCTCCGGTTTGCGCTGTTGGATGATCACTATCCTTTCCAGGCGCTGCCGTTTGGACTCTCCACAGCACCAAAGATCTTCACCAAGCTGATGGCGGAGATGATGGTTCTCCTCCACAAGCAGGGGGTGAACATAATTCCATATCTGGATGATCTCCTGATCAAGGTGTCGTCCAGGGAGAAGTTGTTGCGATCCATCGCGCTCACGACTCAGCTGCTCAGGAAGTACGGTTGGATCCTGAACCTTCCAAAGTCTCATCTGGAGCTGACAAGGATGCTGTCTTTCCTGGGAATGGTCCTGACATGGAGGTGCAGATGGTTTTTCTTCCGGTGGAGAAAGCATTGGTGATTCAGACAATGGTCCGGGATGTCTTAAAGCCTATCCGGGTATCGGTTCATCAATGCATCTGCCTTCTAGAGAAGATGATTGCCGCCTACGAGGCTCAGCAGTATGGCAGGTTTCATGCTTGACCTTTTCAGCTGGACCTATTGGACCAGTGGTCGGACTCTCACCTACACATGCAAGAGGATACGCCTGTCTCCGAAAGCCAGGATTTCGCTCCTCTGGTGGCTACAACTTCCGCACCTTCTGGAAGGCCGAAGGTTCGGAATTCAGGAATGGATCCTTCTAACCACAGATGCAAGTCTAAGAGGTTGGGGAGCAGTTGCTCTGGGGGAAACCTTTCAGGGAAGGTGGTCGAATCAAGAATCCCTTCTCCCAATAACCATTCTGGAGCTAAGGGCAGTGTACAATGCCCTTCTGCAAGAGGCACACCTTCTACAGGATCGGGCTGTTCAGGTGCAGTTGGACAACGTGACCACGGTGGCCTACATAAACCGACAAGGCGGAACGAAGAGCAGGGCTGCCATGTCAGAGGTGTCAAGAATCCTCCTCTGGGCATAAAGACACGCGGTGGCGGTGTCGGCAATCTTCATTCCGGGAGTTAACAACTGGGAAGCAGACTTCCTCAGCCTCCACGATCTCCATCTGGGGGAGTGGGGCCTCCACCCAGAGGTGTTCGAGGAGGTAACCGGTTGGTGGGGGGTTCCTCACATAGACTTGATGGCCTCCCGCCTCAACAAGAAGCTGGCGAGGTACTGTTCCAGGTCAAGAGACCCACAGGCAGTGGCGGTGGATGCACTGGTAACACTGTGGGTGTTCAAGTCAGTGTATGTGTTCCCTCCACTTCCTCTGATACCAAAGGTGGTTCAGCTGGTGAGAAGAACAAAAGTTCTGGCAATCCTCATTGCTCCGGACTGGCCAAGGAGAGCTTGGTACATGGATCTGCTGGATCTTCTTTTAGAGGATCCAAGGCCCTTACCTCTTTGGGAGGATCTGCTACTGCAGGGGCCGTTCACTTATCAAGACTTACCACGGCTACGTTTGACGGCATGGCGGTTGAACGCCAGATCTTAGCTAGGAAAGGTATCCCGAGTGAGGTTATTCCTACCCTGATACAGGCTAGGAAGGTGGTAAAGTCTAAACATTACCATCGTATTTGGAAAAAATATGTTTCTTGGTGTGAATCCAAAAAATATTCTGCGGTGGAGTTTCCAGTTGGACATTTGCTCCTTTTCCTGCAAGCAGGTGTGGATATGGGCCTGAGATTGGGCTCCATCAAGGTCCAAATCTCTGCTTTGTCTATCTTCTTCCAAAAACAATTGGCTGTCCTCCCTGAGGTTCAGACTTTTTTTGAAAGTGGTTCTGCACATCCAGCCTCCCTTTGTGGCGCCAACGGCACCCTGGGACCTGGCCATGGTGTTGCAGTTCCTGCAATATGCTTGGTTTGAGCCTCTGCTGGAGGCTGACATCAAGTTTCTCACGTGGAAGGCGGTCACTTTGTTGGCCTTAGCTTCTGCTCGACGAGTGTCGAAATTGGGGGCTTTATCTAGTAAGAGTACCTATCTGATCTTCCATGAAGATAGGGCGGAACTTAGGACTCGTCCACAGTTCCTGTCTAAGGTTATATCGGCTTTCCATATCAACCAGCCTATTGTGGTGCCAGTGGCTACTGACCCCTCAATTGTTTCAAAGGCCTTGGACGTCGTGAGGACTTTGAAGATTTATGTGAAGAGGACGGCTCGTCATCGAAAGACTGACTCCTTGTTTGTCCTCTGTGATCCCAAGAAAATTGGGTGTCCTGCTTCTAAGCAGTCGATTTCACGCTGGATCCGGTTCACCATCCAGCATGCATATTCTACGGCAGGATTGCCGTGTCCAAAATCTGTATAGGCCCATTATACTCGTAATGTGGGCTCTTCCTGGGCGGCTGCCCGGGGTGTCTTGGCTGTACAACTGTGCAGAGCTGATACTTGGTCTGGATCGAACACGTTTGCCAAGTTTTACAAGTTCGATACTTTGGCCTCTGATGACCTCAAGTTTGGGCAAGCAGTCTTGCAGGAGCCTCTGCGCTCTCCCTCCCGTACTGCGAGCTTTGGTACATCCCCATGGTACTAATATGGACCCCAGCATCCTCGAGGACGTAAGAGAAAACAGGATTTTGATACCTACTGGTAAATCCTTTTCTGCTAGTCCGTAGAGGATGCTGGGGTCCACTTCATGACCATGTGGTATAGACGGTTCCGCAGGAGCCATGGGCACTCTTAAGACTTTTCAGTGGGTGTGAACTGGCTCCTCCCTCTATGCTCCTCATCCAGACCTCAGTTATAGGAACTGTGCCCAGGGAGACGGACATTTCAAGGAAAGGATTTAATTTAATAATAGTGGTGAGATACATACCAGCTCACACCTCAACCATGCTGCACAACATGGCATTCAACATAACACACGCCAACAGGCATGAACCAATTAAAGCAACTTGCTGAAACTAATATAACACAACATGTGTAATTCTAATGAACAAAAAACTGAAGGTAAAGTACGCACTGGGACGGGCGCCCAGCATCCTCTACGGACGAAGAGAAAAGGATTTACCGGTAGGTATCAAAATCCTATTTTCTCATTCGTCCTAGAGGATGCTGGGGTCCACTTAATGACCTTGGAGTTTATACCAAAGCTCCAGTACGGGCGGGAGAGTGCGGATGACCCTGCAGCACCGATTGACCGAACTTGAGGTCCTCATCGGCCAAGGTGTCAAACTTGTAGAACTTAGCAAATGTGTTTGACCCTGACCCAGTATCTACTCTGCAAATTTGTAATGCCAAGACCCCCCCGGGCAGCCACCCAGGATGAGCCCACATTCCTAGTAGAATGGGCCTTCACTGACGTAGGTAACGGCAATCCAGCAGTAAAATGTGCATGCTGAATCGTACCACTGATCCAGCGCACAATACTCTTATTGGAAGCAGGACACCCAATCTTGTTGGGAGCATACAGGACAAACAGGGCCTCTGTTTTCCGAATCCTAGCTGTTCTAGTGACATAAATCTTTAAAGCTCTAACATGTCAGCAATTACTGGCACCACAATAGGTTGTTTTATGTGGAAAGATGAAACCACCTTTGGAAGAAAATGTTGGCGAGTTCTCAACTCTGCCTGTCTTCATTGAAGACCTGGTAAGGGCTCTTGTGAGATAAGGCCCCCAATTCAGACCCCCGTCTTGCGGATGCCAATGCCAAAAGCATCACCACTTTCCAAGTGATAAACTTCAACTCTATCTCTTGTATAGGCTCAAACCAATCCGATTGAAGGAACTGCAACACCATATTAAGGTCCCATGGTGCCACTGGAGGCACAAATGGAGGCTGGCTGTGCAGAACCCCTTTCACGAAGGTCCGAACCTCTGGAAGAGCGGCCAATTGTTTTTGGAAGAAACTTGACAGGGCCAAAATCTGGACCTTGATTGACCCCAATCGAAGGCCTGCCTCCACACCAGCCTGCAGAAAATGGAGAAAACGTCCCAACTCAAACTCTTCCGTAGGAGCCTTCTTGGATTCACACCAAGACACATAATTTCTCCAAATACGGTGGTAATGTTTTGATGTTACTCCTTTCCTAGCCTGAATAAGTGTGGGAATGACTTCCTTTGGAATACCGTGTCTGCTGAGGAAGTCTGCTTCCCAGTTGTCTACTCCCGGAATGAAAATTGCCGACAGAGCCTTTTTACATGTCTTTCTGCTCAGAGGAAGATCTTCGTCATTGCCGCTCTGTTTTTCGTTCCGCCCTGCCTGTTTATGTATGTGACTGCTGTTACATTGCCCGACTGGATCTGCACGGGATGATCTTGAAGATGTACCACTTGTTGAAGGCCGTTGTAAATGTCTCTCAATTCCAGAACGTTTATATGAAGGCAGGCTTCCTGACTTGACCATTTTCCTTGAAAGCATTCCCCCTGAGTGACAGCTCCCCAGCCTCTGAGACTTGCGTTCATGGTTACCAGGACCCAGCCCTGAATCCCGAACCTGTGTCCTCTAGTAGGTGCGAACTGTGTAGCCACCACAGGAGCGAAATCCTGGCTTTTGATGACAGGACTATCTTTCGGAGCATGTGTAGGCAGAATCCCAACCACTTGTCCAACAGGTCCCACTGGAATACTCTGGCATGGAACATGCCAAACTGTATGGCCTCGTAGGCCGCCACCATTTTCCCCAACAACCGAATGCACTGATGGATTGACACACTTGATGGTTTCAATATCTGGTTTACCATTTTCTGGATTTCCAGAGCCTTTTCCACCGGAAGAAATACTCTCTGAACTTCTGTGTCCAGAATCATCCCGAGAAAAGACAATCTTTTTGTCGGTTCCAACTGTGACTTTGGAAAAGTTATGATCCAACCGTGTTGTTGGAGTATGGACAGGGAGAGTGTGATGTTCTGTAGCAACTGCTCCCTGGATCTCGCCTTTATCAGGAGATCGTCCAGATAAGGAATTACACTCACTCCTTTTTGACGAAGGAAGACCATCACCTCCGCCATCACCTTGGCGAATACCCTCGGCGCCGTGGATAGACCGAAAGGCAACGTCTGGAACTGGTAATGGCAATCCTGAACCGCGAATCTCAGATAAGCCTGGTGAAGAGGATAAATGGGAACATGCAGGTAAGCATACTTTATGTCTACTGACACAATGTAATCCCCCTTCTCCAGACTGGAAATCACTGCACTGAGTGATTCCATCTTGAATTTGAACCGTTTCAAGTAGAGATTCAGATTTTTTAGATTTAGGATCGGTCTGACCGAGCCGTCCGGGTTCGGAACTACAAAGAGGCTTGAATAAAACCCCTCCCCTTGTTGTGACAACGATACCAGGATTATTACCTGATCCCGACATAATTTTTGAATTTGCAGCCATTACTGCCTGTCGTTCTGGAAGAGAAGCCGGCAAGGTCGATTTGAAAAATCGGCATGGGGGGACGTCTTGAAACTTCAGCTTGTACCCCTGGGATACTATCTGCAAAACCCAGGGGTCCAGGCCAGACTGAATCCAACCTTGGCTGAACAGTTTGAGACGTGCCTGCCCCCACCTGAGCGGTCTCCCGCAAGGGAACCCTTGGCGTCATGCTGTAGATTTGGCAGAAGTAGGGGTTGACTTCTGCTCCTGGGATCCTGAAGCCGTGGTGGACTTCTTTCCCTTTCCCCTTCCTGCAAAGAAAGGGGAACCTTTTGCCTTTTTGTATTTATCGGGCCGAAAACGACTGCATGTGGGAGTGATATGTCTTTTTTGTCGGTACAGGAGCAGAAGGCAAAAAAGTCAACTTACCTGCGGTAGCCGCCGACACTAATGCATCTAGTCCTTCACTGAATAAGGCCTCACCCTTGTATGGGAGAGCCTCCATATTCCATTTGGAATCTGCATCCGCGTTCCACTGGCGAATCCACAACGCCCGCCGAGCCGATACTGCCATGGTAGCGGCTGTTGTACCCACAAGTCCAATATCTTTCATCGCCTCTAGCATGTATGCGGCAGCATCTTTGATATTCCCTAACTTAAGGAGCATCTAATTTTTATCAATCGTGTCAATTTCCTATGACAGACTTTCTGACCATTTCTCAATAGTGCGACTCACCCACACGCAAGTAATTGTGGGTCTTAGTAGCGTACCATTGGCAACATAAATGGATTTCAATGTAGTCTCCATTTTGCAGGTCTGCCGTGCCAGGTGCAGGGAGAATTACCTTCTTTGTCAACCTGGAAAGTGCACTGTCTAACACAGGGGATGACTCCCATTTTTTTCTGTCCTCCACAGGGAAAGAATAAGCTATATGAATCCTTTTGGGAATATGAAATTTCTTTTCGGGATTCCCTTCAGCTCGTGGGAAGGGGGGAACGTGACCTTAGATTTCTTTTCTTTATAGAAATAGGCCTTCTCCTGAGGTACAGGAGTGGCTCCCTTATAGCCACAATCATATATTGTATATTTTATGATCTATTTCCCTGGAGTCACTATCGTCGACACAGGAATCAGTGTTCATGTCGGTATCAGTATTCACAATATTTGCAAACGGTCTCTTGTGTCACCCAGAGGGGTCGCCTACGGATGGAGGAACAGAACCCTGAAATATCACATCTTCCACAGATTTTATCCAGCATTCTGTATGAGATTCAAACTTATCAAATCTCCTATTGAAATTATGTATACTATCACGCATTACTTTCATCCATGCAGGCTCTTGGAGTGTCGGCAGTGCCAGCACATTACCAGACTATGTCCCTAAAATGGCTTTCTCCGGGGAAGAACTCCCTGCCTCAGACATGTCTTACACACGTGTACAACACACACTCACAGACACACTGGGACTTATAAGGGGACAGACCCACAGTAAAATCTGTCAGAGGGACACAGTTTAGGATCAGCCAGTTCACAACCCCAGCGCCAGTGCCTGTGAACACAAAATGCCCGTTTTCCTGCATTGGTTTTTATAGTTCAGTACTGCCTGGTTCCTAGGTAAGTTCTGCGTTATTTACTGTTTCAGTACTGTTTCAGCTGTTGCTGAGCTGTTCCGGCATGTTGGCCAGATTTGCCTGTTGTGTGAGCTGGTATGAATCTCGCCACTATCTGTGTATTTCCTTCTCTCTAAGTATGTCGTCTCCTCGGGCACAGTTTCTAGACTGAGTCTGGTAGGAGGGGCATAGAGGGAGGAGCCAGCCCACACTATTAAACTCTTAAAGTGACAATGGCTCCTGGTGGATCCATCTATGCCCCATGGTACTTATATGGATCCCAGCATCCTCTACGGACTACGAGAAAAGGATTTACCGGTAAGTAATTAAAATCCTATTTTTCCCATGTGATTTTTTTCCAGCATGGAGTATTCATGCAGAATGAATCTACAGCATGAGTGTGAGAGTTTTC
Organism: Pseudophryne corroboree; assembly: GCF_028390025.1. NCBI lineage: Eukaryota > Metazoa > Chordata > Amphibia > Anura > Myobatrachidae > Pseudophryne > Pseudophryne corroboree. Next base: position 913,750,801 of record NC_086447.1, on the reverse strand, counting down.
ATGAGACGATGTCTGTATAATGATCCTATTCTTGTGCTGGTATTAATCCACTGTATGGTTCCCAGTGATATCCTGTGGGTAACCACCTCTCATATATCAGTCTCTCTTTAATGGATATATTAAGTCCCTGCACTCATCTATTCACCTTGAGATATTATTACCACCTCTGATATACATATACACTGCTCAAAAAAATAAATGGAACACTAAAATAACACAAGGTCATTTTGCAGGGCTCTGGCAGTGCTCCTCCTGTTCCTCCTTGCACAAAGGTGGAAGTAGCGGTCCTGCTGCTGGGTTGTTGCCCTCCTACGGCCTCCTCCACGTCTCCTGATGTACTGGCCTATCTCCTGGTAGCGCATCCATGCTCTGGACACTACACTGACAGACACAGCAAACCTTCTTGCCACAGGTCGCATTGATGTGCCATCCTGGATGAGCTGCACTACCTGAGCCACTTGTGTGGGTTGTAGACTCCGTCTCATGCTACCACTAGAGTGAAAGCACCGCCAGCTTTCAAAAGTGACCAAAACATCAGCCAGAAACATAGGAGCTGAGAAGTGGTCTGTGGTCACCACCTGCAGAACAACTCCTTTATTGGGTGTGTCTTGCTAATTGCCTATAGGGTGTGATAAGTTTTACCTAATGATCAGTACTCAAAGCACCATATATTTAATTGTTAATAGACACTGTATGCCGTGAAAATCTCTCCTTGCAATCTTATCGGGAGTAGATTAATCAGCGGTGTCGCGTGCAGCCGTTCTGTTTAATGGCTGTCACACGCTGGTACTATTATGTTTCGCTGGGCACCCCGTGTTGTGGCCACCTCACACTGTTCCCATCAGCTTTTCATATTTCTGCTGCGGGGTACACTGGGCTCCACAAGGATAGACATAGGGGTGTAGAGTAAGATCTTGATCCGAGGTATGAACAGGCTCAAAGCTTTGACTGTTCCCAGAATGCACAGTGCCACCTCCTCTATAACCCCGCCTCCCTGCACAGAAGCTCAGTTTTGTAGTTGGTGCTGCAGTAAGCAGGCACTTAACAGAGGGGCTGCTCCAGGCAGCCCTAAGGAGAGCTTTTTTTGAAGAAAAAAGTGAAGACTACAAGGGCAGCAGCGGTGATAAATGTCAGGAGACATTCACTGCTGCAGCTACAGCTCTTACCGGCGACGCTGTACACTCCCGAGCCCTGGTTGCCGGGTAACTACAGCAGGAGGCTCCGGTTTTCTTCTCAGTCATGCACACACGACGGGGGCTCTCCGGGATCGCGTGGCTGCGCTTCGGGAGGTGGTGAGTGGGTCCCGTTGCGGGACCCGGTCTTTATCGCGATGCGGTGTGGTCAGTGGGAGGCAGGCCACGCACGCTGGCGATGGACACTGTGGCAGTACAGGCGATCCCACTAGATCACCAGGGCATGGGTGCTGGTCAGGTTTTCTCTCTAAACCATTTTCAGTAGGCCACAGTACCCGGTGGTTTTGCCAGCAGGGGGATAAGGCTTAGACCTGAAGCCCCTCCCCCACCCCAGGGCGCCATTTCCCGCAAATGTTCCCGCCCTAGAGCTGCATATCTGTCTCTCCCTCACTCCCTGTCAGTGTCTGCGCGCTATTATCTCTCAGCTTCACTGTTCCTGGGACTGCTTGGGCAAATCCTCCTGTGTAAAGCCACCTGGTTGTCAGCGCTGTGAGTTTACATGACACTTAAGTATTCTACCTGCGTTTTTAGACAGTGTTAGTTAAGAAAGAGTGCATTTAGTCAGGGTTTTCTAGTACAATTACCCTGTGAGATACATCCAGTTCTTACTGTGCAGTGTTATGTCTACTGGGTGGTCTTCTGTATACCGGCGGTCGGGCTCCCGGCGCTCAGTATACCGGCGCCAGGAGCCCGACCGCCGGCATACCGACACTTATTTTCCCTCGTGGGGGTCCACGACCCCCATAGAGGGAGAATAAAATAGTGTGGCGCGCGTAGCTCCCGGTGCCGGTATGCTGGTCGCTGGGAGCCCGACCGCCGTCCAGCCGTAGTGAACCCATGTCTACTGACTACATAGCTATATATATATAAGCTAGTCCAGAGCAGTATTATTGTTAGTAATAACCTCTGCATTGTACAAACTGTGACTATCTTTGTGTGCATTAGTAGCTGAGTGGGGTCCATTTCGTGTCTATCACTCAACTTGCTATCCCTATATTCTATAATATGAGGGGGCTTGGTGCGTCAGGTTTTATATTGATATAGGATTTTCACAAAGATATACTTTAATACGTATTTTTCTCTGTGATTTAGTCACCATATCTCTCCTATATCTCTGCTGGTGCTGACAACACTGCGCAGGGGTTTGGGTAAGAGGTATTGTGCTGCTTCCAATTGTACTGTGTTACCTGATACTGCAAGTGATATCATGTCTGCTTCTGAGGGTAACGGTTCTGGGGCGGAACACACTGCCGGTGTTGCTGAAGCCACAGAGCCCTATGAGGAAAATATAGCAGCGGTGGGCTCTGGTTCTGGGGGCTCCTTGACCCCAGTGGGACTGTGGCTATGGAGGTACATAATAATGACCCACCGTGGGCCGATTTTTCCACGCTTCTACATACGCTAGTTAATAAACTAACACCCCCTATGGGACCACCCATATTGGTACAACCGTATGTAGTCCCTGCAGCTAACCCGCCGTGGGCGGACGATTTATCTGCTCAATTGAAGAAGTTGAACCAGTCCCTGACTACTAAAAAGTCTGACGCTCGCTCGCTTAAGTCCAAGGGGTCCTCTAAGGGAGCTCTGGTCTCCTCACAATCCACTGCTGTCACTGACACCTCGTCTGATGAAGACGGCACTTACACTGACCCCACTGGTTCTGACTCAGATATGGCTGATCGGGAGGGTAGTTCACATGTGGATGTTCCTGATCTTTTGGAGGCTATTAAGTTAATTCTACAGATTACAGATGATCTCGAGCCATCCGTCCTTCTTAAGAAACCAGATAGGTTCAAGCGTCAGAAGGTGATTAAACAAGTTTTACCTCATTATGACCACCTAGTGGATATACGTCAGGAACCCTGGAAAACCCGGGTACGAAGTTTGTGCCTCAAAATAAGATGCTGGCTCGCTATACCTTCGCACCAGAGCTGTCTAAGAATTGGGAAACGCCTCCTCCAGTAGACTCACATGTGGCTAGGATGGTGGTTTCCTCAGCTTTACCTGTCACTACCGTCACGTCTCTAAAAGAGCCTACAGACAAACGTGTTGAGGGTTGTCTGAAAGCAATTTACACCCTCATGGATGCTGCACAAAGGCCTACTATTGCAGCAACATGGACTGCAGAGGCTATTGAAGCATGGGCCTTAGAGTTAGAAGCTGAAATCTCTTCTGACCATGCTAGACAATGCTTGTCATATATTGTCACAGCTCCTCGCTATATTAAAGAGGCGGCTTCTGATGCCGGTATCCTAGCAGCCAAGGCCTCTACTACGTCAGTCCTGGTCTGTGGATCTGGACTCTAGAAAAACCCTGGAGGTACTCCCTTTCAAGGGAGATATTGTTTGGGGAGGACTTAAATAAGATAGTGGCTGATTTAGCTACTGCCAAAACTGCCTGTATGCCAAGTACCGCTCCTTCTGTGTCGAAGGCTAAAAGTACTTCCTTTCGCCCCTTTCATCCTTCAGGTAAAGCAAAAGGTCAGGCGTACAACAAGCAGGCCCGCACTTCCAAACCTGGTAAGCCAAAGCCCAAAAGAGCCTGGGCGGCCCGTCAGCTAGCTTCCAAGGCTGATAAGGCTGTCGCATGATGGGGTGGGCCTCCCCCTAGAGGATCCCAGGGTGGTGGGGTGGCTTCTAGGGTATACCCAGGAATGGTTGAAGACCACTTCAGATACCTGGATACGGGAAGTCGTGACTCGAGGTTACGCCATATCCTTCAAAAACCGACCCCCTCATCGATTTTGCCGAACAGACGTCCCATTGGACCAAAGGCAAACACTCTAAATTCGGTGGTACAGACCCTCCTGGATACAGGAGTCGTAGTACAGGTGCCTCTTGCGCAGAGTGGCTGGGGGTACTATTCTCCGCTCTTTCTAGTCCCGAAACCGAACGGGTCCTCCCGGCCCATTCTCAATCTCAAGGCATTGAACAGGTTTGTGAAGGTTTCCAAGTTCCGTATGGAAACCCTTCGCTCTATAGTTCTGGCCTTGGAACCTAGGGACTACATGGTCTCCCTGGATATACAAGATGCTTACCTGCATATTCCTATAGCAGCGTCACATCAGCAATACCTGAGGTTTGCTATTGGCAACCTACATTACCAGTTTCGGGCGTTACCTTTTGGTTTAACAACGGCTCCGCGAGTCTTCACCAAAGTCATGGCGGTGATGACGGTGGTACTCCGCCGTCAAGGGGTCAGGATACTGGACGACTTGTTAAGCCTGGCAAATTCCACAGAACTTCTCCTACATCATCTAGATATGACGGTCCGGTTTTTATAAGCCCACGGGTGGCTCATCAACTGGAAGAAATCCTCCCTGGTCCCTGCTCAGAGCATGGTGCACCTGGTAGTGCTGTTTGACACTCACAACCAGAGGTTGTCCTTGTGTCAGGAGAAAGTCCTGAAGCTTCAGGACAGGATTCGCTGCTTCCTTTCTCGTCCGCAAGTGTCGATACATTCGGCGATGCAGGTGCTGGGCCTCATGGTGTCAGCATTCGACATGGTGGAGTATGCTAATTCCATTCTCGCCCCCTCCAGGGGCTGATTCTGGCCAAGCGGGACGGCCTGCCTCACCGGATCAGGTCTCACATGATCTCATTGACTACGGAGGTCTGTCTGTCGCTGCTCTGGTGGCTCCAGGACCAACAATTGTGCAGGGGAGATCCCTTCTGGATATCCTACTGGGTCCTGTTGATGACATATGCCAGTCTAAGGGGTTGGGGCGCGGTGCTGGAGCAACACTCCCTTCAGGGTCGGTGGACCAAGGAGGAGTCCCTCCTTTCAATCAACATTCTGGAATTGCGGGCGGTCTTCAATACATTGAACCTAGGCCAGCAATTAATTCAGAACCATCCTGTACAGGTGCAGTTGGACAACGCCACCACAGTGGCTTACATATATCATCAAGGCAGCACTCGAAGCCGTTTGGCAATGAAGGAAGTCTCACGGATTCTACATTGGGCGGAACGCCATCACCAGCCATATCGGCAATCTTCATTCCGGAAGTCCTGAATAGGGAAGCAGACTTTCTCAGTCATCAGGACATACATGCCGGCGAGTGGGGCCTCCATCCAGAAGTGTTTCAACTCCAAGTGGGAAGGTGGGGCCTTCCAAATGTAGATCTGATGGCATCTCGACACAATCACAAGGTTCCGGTCTTCGGAGCAAGGACAAGGGATCCTCAAGCAGCATTCGTGGATGCGCTTGCGGTGCCGTGGAGCAGGGCCGTAACTACGTGTGTGCCAAGTGGGCTTGGCACACAGCGCAGTTGCCCTGAGGGCGCAACGGCCAGCGGCATGTAATGAGTCAAATTGACTCATTACATGCCGCCTCTGTGTGCGCCGTGCGCCGCGCTGTGGAGGGGAAGACAGAAGCGCCGAGCAGCGGAGAGAAGGAGGAGGAGGGAGGGGGAGCAGGGAGCCGCAACAGCGCTATTTGATTGGTAGTAAGCGCCGCTGCAGCATCCCCCTCTCCTTCTGTATTGGCTGCCCGGCGCTGCTATGGATGCTGGGATGCATCCAAAGCATCCAGCATCCAAAGCAGCGCCAGGCAACCAATACAGAAGGAGAGGGGGATGCTGCAGCGGCGCTTACTACCAATCAAATAGCGCTGCTGCGGCTCCCTGCTCCCCCTCCCTCCTCCTCCTTCTCATCTCACTGCACTTGAGGGACTCGGAGATGCCAGCACGAGGAGCCTGTCAGCGGGGAGAAGGTAAGTATATCCCTCTCTCTCTTTCTCTCTCTCTCTCTCTCTCTCAGGGAGCCTGGCTGTTGCAATGTGTAAAATGGGGTCCTGGCTTCCGCAATGTGTAAAAAAGGGTCCTGGCTTCCGCAATGTGTAAAAAGGGGTCCTGGCTTCCGCAATGTGTAAAAAGAGGACTGGCTGCCGCAATGTGTAAAAAGGGGGACTGGCTGCCGCAATGTGTAAAAAGAGGGACTGGCTGCCGCAATGTGTAAAAAGGGGGACTGGCTGCCGCATTGTGTAAAAAGGGGGCCTGGCTGCCGTAATGTTTAAAAAGAGGTCCTGGCTGCCGCATTGTGTAAAAAGGGGGACTGGCTGCCGTAATGTGTAAAAAGGGGGACTGGCTGCTGTAATGTGTAAAAAGGGGGATGCTGTCTGCTGTAATGTATAAAAGGGGCTCTACCTGGTGTAGTGGCGCTACTGTGCAGCATAATTTGAATAATGTAGACTACTGTGCACCGTAGTATGAATTGCTATTATTTTGTGGCAACGCCCCTTCCCCATGAAGCCACGCCCTATCTTGCCTGGGGGGGGGCGCCACTGTTGTTTCTAGCACACATCGCTAAAATGCCTAGTTACGGCACTGCCGTGGAGGTTTCGGCTGCGGTACGTGTTCCCTCCGGTGTCACTCCTGCCCAGGGTAAATCAGAAGTTCAAGTAAGAAAAAGGAATTCTGCTTCTCATAGCTCCAGCGTGGCCCAGACGGCACTGGTTCTCAGACCTGCAAGGCCTATCATCAGAGCTTCCAATTCTACTTCCACAATGCCCAGACCTCCTCGTTCAGGGCCCCTGTGTCTACCAGGACCTAACCCGGCTGTCTTTGACGGCGTGGCTTTTGAAGCTTCCATCTTGAGGGCTAAAGGGTTTTCTGAGGCGGTCATTCAAACTATGTTGCGGGCCCGGAAACCGGCTTCTTACTATAGGGTCTGGCATTCTTACTTTGTTTGGTGCACATCTAACGATTATGACGCTTCCAAGTTTAGTATAGCCAGGTTGTTGGCTTTTCTTCAGTAGGGCCTGGACTTAGGCCTGCATCTGGCCTCCCTCAAGGTTCATATTTCTGCCTTGTCGTGTGGTTTCAGAAAAATATTGTGACCTTACTTGATGTGCATACCTTTACTCAGGGTGTGTTGCTTATCCAACCTCCCTATGTCCAGCCTGTGGCTCCTTGGGACATGTCGGTGGTTTTGGAGGCGTTACAAGAGTCTCCGTTTGAACCTGTTGGTTCAGCTGGTCTTAAGTGGCTTTCCCTTAAGGTGGTGTTTCTGCTGGCTATTGCCTCAGCTAGAAGAGTGTCGGATTTGGGTGCCTTGTCCTGTAGTTCCCCATATCTAATATTTCCCCGTGACCGGGCGGTTCTTAGGACTCGTTACGGATATTAACCTAAGGTGGTTTCTTCGTTCCACCTTAACCAGGAGATTGTGGTTCTGCCACTTGTTTTTCCTGAACTGTCTCCCAAAGAGCGGTCTTTGGATGTGGTATGGGCTCTCAGTATCTATGTGAAGAGAACTGCTTCTATTAGGAAATCTGATTCTCTCTCTGTACTGTTTAGATTTCACAAACGGTGCTGGCCTGCTCACAAGCAAACTTTGGCCAGATGGATTAGAATGGTGATTGCACATGCTTATGTGAAGGCTGGTCTGTCAGCTCCTGCTCACATTAGAGCCCATTCTACTCGGTCTGTTGGACCTTCTTGGGCGGCCCGCCGTGGTGCGACCCTTGAACAATTGTGCAAGGCAGCTACATGGTCCTCAGTGAACACGTTCATAAGGTTCTATGCCTTCGATACTGCCGCTTCCCTGGATGCTTCCTTTGGACGCTGGGTTCTTGTGCCCACTACAGTGCGTGAGTGCTTCCCCTCCCATAAGTAACTGCTTTAGGACATCCCCAATGTCTATCCTTGTGAAGCCCAGTGTACCCCGCAGCAGAACACAAGATTTATGATAAGAACTTACCTTTGTTAAATCTCTTTCTGCGAGGTACACTGGGCTCCACAAGGCGCCCACCCTGACGCACTTAGCTTCTTTGGGTTGGTATGGCATTAGCCGCTGACACTTCTCTTGTCGTGAGAGTGTGATGTTTGTGGCTACTAACTATTGTCGTCTCTTTTCCTGCTACTGCATTGGGCTGGTTAACTAAAAACTGAGCTCCAGTGCAGGGGTTATAGAGGAGGCGGCGCTGTGCATTCTGGGAACAGTCAAAGTTTTGAGTCTGTTGGTGCCTTGGATCAAGATCCTACTCTACACCCCCAATGTCTATCCTTGTGGAGCCCAGTATACCTCGCAGAAAGAGATTTAACAAAGGTAAGTTCTTACCGTAAATCTCGTTATCTAGTGGTGCCAGTGTCTAAACTCTCACACACATTCCCTTTGCAACATGCAATATAGAGGATCAGTATCCCGGCAGCATAGATCAGGTGCAGAGCTCACTAATAGCCCTCACACTCACATAATGGTGTCCCTGCTTATACACATGTATTAGCTAACATACATTTTGGACAATCACATTTGTATATGTATAGGGTTATAGGCCCTACACACTGGCCGATATTTTGAAAGATATGAACGATCTCGTTCATAAATGAACGAGATCTCGTTCATATCTTTCAGTGTGGAGACTGAAGCGATGAACGATGCGCGTCCCCGCGCTCGTTCATCGCTGGTCTCCCGTCGGCTGTGCATGCAGGCCAATATGGACGATCTCGTCCATATTTGCCTGCACTTCAATGCAGCCGGGTGACGGGGGGAGTGAAGAAACTTCACTCCCCCCGTCACTGCCCCCCCCGCCGCCGGGTTGCTCGTCGGCCGTATCGGCCGTCGGGCACCTCGGCGGAACATCGCCAAATGAGTAGGGCCCATAAGTTTTAAAACAGACAGACACGTGTCTGACTCTTAACGATCGTTTAATAAGCACTAATTGGGGTTCCCGGTCACTCTACGAAGAAAACGACACCAAAAAAACATAAAAAACTCATGTCGACCTTTTGTCCATGTCGACCTTTTGCCCATGTCGACCTAAGGTGTGTCGACCAATTGACGTCGACCTAAGGTGTGTCGACCTTTGTGCTGTCGACCTGGAGTCCGGATACCAGGAAACCCGGGGTCAGGTGCCATCAAAGATAGTGTAAGTAAGAAAAGGAAAGGCACATGAGGAAAGAAGTATAAATGTTCAGCTTCAAAATACTTATTTGGAAAGGCTGATTGGGCAGATTATGGCCCTCATTCCGAGTTGATCGCTAAGAGTCATCGCATCGCAAATGTCCGAAATGTAAGTATCTGCGCATGCGCAAATGCGTGATTACGCATGCGCGAAGACATACGTACGACAACTGTGCAAAATTACTTTGGAAAAAAAAAGCCGTAACTGCCAAACGAAAACGAGGAGTGGCGTGGGCGTGGCGGAGGCGAGACTTCGCAATGCTCCGACATGGGCGTGAAAGTGGGCGTACTGTGTGGGAGTATGCAACTTGCAATGGGCGTGTTTTTCGCTAATAAACTTTGTCGCTGTTAAAACTAACATAGGAAACCGTAGCAACATTCACGCAGCAGCAGAGTAGGTCTGCAGTTACTCTACATTTGCGAAGTACTGGTACAAGTGTGTATGCAGTAATTAGCAGTTAATTGGAGAGCACATTCATCTGATGTTCAATTACTTGTTAATTACTGAGCACATGAAAGTTACCAACCAGCAATTGACTGAACACACATTACATGTTTATTCTACTCACATATTAATCTCACACACTGTCAAATAAGGTTGTTATTTGTGTTTACCTTGGTGTGTAAGCATTTTGTAGAAATGTTTTAATGTGTGTTAGACTACTAAATACAAACAAGTTACATTTTTAGATAAAGTTATATAATTCTGCTACATTCTGATCAATTAACCAACACCCACATAATGCCGCATACACTATGATTTATTTTTAAAAGTCACAATAATATATGTTTATAACATCTGTCAATGTTTTCAATGATGTCATGTTGTCCAAAGATATTTAATCAAGTTGTCGTGTCTGTTTTATTAATATGGACATTAAAGTGTGGTGCAAAGCATACCTTTTTTTTAAATTTATTTGTAATTTTAAGGAGAATTAGCAGATTGGTCACCAAGTGTCTATATGTTGGCCTAATCTTTTGGTAACTAAGATTTTGCTAATGCATTACCTTCAAGAAATTGCACACATTTGTAATTTTTTTTTTTATTACAGTAATAATATTACCCAACATTTAAACATGGCTCCACATGAGTCTCACAGGCAGAGATAGACCAAGCACCAAGCAGATGGCACTGACAATAATTATATAGCAGAACTCAGTACTCTGCAAATTTCTGCTTCTGACAAAAGTATCTTTTAAATTCATAAATTAAACATATTACACACCCTGCCACACACAAATTTGAAACAAAATGAGAAAGAATTAGTATCCACCACACAAACACAACAATACACAGCACACTAGTGAGAGGAAGATGGCTCTGTTGTTTGTTAAAAGAAACTCACAGGCTACAATTCCTCCAAACAGAAAAAATACATTTCACTAAGAGGGAGTGATCCATTCTGGCCACACAAGCCAACTCCAAAATAACATAGAGGCAACTACAAAAACATGGGTGCTGCCCATCTGGAGAGACATCACTTTCTTCTTTTTCTCCCCGCCTGAGGCTGATCTTCTTTGCTTGGTCTGCGGAGTGACCTTCGTTGGGCCTGCCCAGTGGCCTGTTCTTCCTGGGCAGGGGCAGGGGAGGGAGCCGATGTGGTTGGCTCTCTGCCACTGTGGGCAAGGGAGACAGCGATGGCCTGGAGCCCTTGCAAGATGTTATTTGCAAGGCTTTGGTTTGAGGAGGCCAGTTGTTCTTGGGCCTGCCTGATCTCTGCCAGACTTTGGCAGAGTTGAGCAACACCTTGCTCAACACAGGTTCGGATCTCAGTGAGCCGGACAGTTATCTGGCTTACCTCCCGGATGACCCCGTCTTGAAATGTGTTTAGGCTCTCACCATACCTAGCAATTTCAAGCAGGATCTCCGGGATAGCAGAGGGTTGGGTGGGGGGGCCAGTAGGAACCTGCATAGGTGGGTTTTGTTGGCCCACACTGGCAGACCCACTAGGTCCCTCCACCTCAGCCTCAACCACATAACCGGCCTGTGACTCAAACTGTTCACCCCCCTGTGCTGTGTTTTGTGGCAAGCAAATAGAAGAATGTGTGGGGAAAAAGTTGGAGTCAAAATTAGTTTCAGATTATTAATACAGTTCAAATTACAGACAAATACATGTGTAAACTTACCTTCCAAGTCATGTCCCGTCAGAATCTCAGGCAGGTCCGTGTCCATATGAGACACCCCTTGGCCCTCCTCATAACTCACACAGTCCATCGCCATCTCCTCCAAGTCAGTAAACTCCACAGCGACAGGTGGTCCCCCCCCTGTTGCCCTTGAGGCATTCCACTCCGCAGCCCTCTTTGCCTTCAGGCGGGATTTGAAGTCGGCCCACCTACATAAATATTGTGAAAGAGGGAAAAAGTTGAGTCTTCTTATTGTTCGAAGTAAATATATAGCACACATGTTCTGCTTGTGTTTGCTAGACATAACATGACATGTAACTACATTTTTTGGGCAACTTAGCACAGAAAAAGGATTGTCAAGATGCACTTACCGTCGTCTCACTTCCTGTGATGTTCTGACGACAGAGCCAACTTCATTCACAGATTTTGTGATGTCTCTCCAGATGCGTTCTTTTGAAGCAGCCCCCATGTTTTTGGGCCCTCTATGTATTTTGGACATGGCCTGCGTGACCAAGACACGCAACTCCCTCTTAGTGAATGCAGGCTGTCTTTTTTTCCGTCTGGAGGTAGCCTGTGAGGTTTCTTCAGGTTGGTCATCTCCATCTTCCTCCTCACTAGCAGCTTCTGTCTGCTGTGTTTGTGTGGCTAAAGTCAATTCTCCCTCAGTTTGCTCACTATGTGTGTGTGGCAGGGTATCCACACTCAATTGTTGAGGTTCAGAAGCAGAAATTTGCAGAGTACTAGGTCCTGCCTCAACATCCGCAGAGGCGGATTCTAACAAGCGCCTTTGCCACTCTAGGCGTTGTTTCTGCAATGCCATCTGCTGCTCTGCAATGCGGTCTATCTCTGCTGCGATTTGCTCACGAGAAGCCATGTTTGTGATGACGTCTGTACGCCGAGGTGTGTGCGCTTATATACCTACGTGCGACTCGTTAATTCACACAGGTGTACACTGTTATTCTGGTTAATGATTGCACTGCTTATTTAAGGGCCTACTTTGCACGCTGTAAGTGTAGGTAGTTTGGCGTTTCAGTTGTTGGCTTGTGCGGGAAGGTGATAGTGGAATTGGCAGAGTGAGTAATTGTCAAGCATACCTTTGTCCTTTTCTTTGCGTTTTGAATATAGACAGTGTTGCATTTTTTGGGCGTATTTTCGTTTGTGAGTATTCTGGAATTTTTTTTTTTAATTTTTTGGTACAAGTTTTTTTATTACATTTTAATATTAAAATTTTTTTTACACATATATATTTTGCAAGTCCATTTGTGAAAATATTCCCGTGCTTCTTTGTTTTGACTGTCATTTGTGTTCTCTTGTAGGAGTTTACTTTTTGGTGATCAAAACCAATCTTATTTTCATTTCTGGGTGTGGTACCCAACACCAAGTCTTTATTTCTTTAGGAGCAGGTAAGTGTCCTTGGCCTGTGTTGGTGCTTGTTTGTTTGAAGGGTCTGTATGCTGTTTTTGACTGTCATTTGTGTTCTCTTGTAGGAGTTTACTTTTTGGTGATCAAAACCAATCTTATTTTCATTTCTGGGTGTGGTACCCAACACCAAGTCTTTATTTCTTTAGGAGCAGGTAAGTGTCCTTGGCCTGTGTTGGTGCTTGTTTGTTTGAAGGGTCTGTATGCTGTTTTTGACTGTCATTTGTGTTCTCTTGTAGGAGTTTACTTTTTGGTGATCAAAACCAATCTTATTTTCATTTCTGGGTGTGGTACCCAACACCAAGTCTTTATTTCTTTAGGAGCAGGTAAGTGTCCTTGGCCTGTGTTGGTGCCTGTTTGTGTTTGTTAAAAGTGTTGTTTTTTTTTATTATCAATTTTGCAAAACAAAGTGTTTGGGTTTTCCAGGATTGATCTGCAAAGTAGTGTTTGTCTTTCCTGGACTAGCTACTAAATGTTTTTTTTTTTTTTTTTTTAATTTTCTTTGTGTTTGTGATGTGTTTGATGCTGAGATTTTTTTTTTTTTTTTGGTTTTGATTTTTTAAATTAATATATGTTTTTTGTATCCAAATTTTTAATTTTGTTTTATTTGCTTTTAAATTTTGCATTTTGGACATGAATTCAACACAGAAAAAATGTACGCTCCTGCAGTAAGTTGACACCACAATTGTAAAAACAGTTATTGTTTTAAAATTTTTAAAACTTTGAATTTGTATTATTTAACATTTTTTAACATTATCTCCAAAAAGTGTGTGATGTCAATATATATTGCGGCAGAAGCCCTACCTCCCCAACCCACGCCAGCACTCCCACCCCAACCGCCAGCCCCACAACCACAGCCGGCTCCTCATCAACCAAGGCAACGGAGGCGTGCTAGGCCACCAATTTTCAGAACCCGTGTCCTACTTTTTGGGATGCCAGATGATGTGGTGGTGCGTAGATACCGGCTGCCACCACATCTAATCCTAGACACTCTCTCCATAATAGAGAGTGATCTGGAGTCTGAAATTCGGTATCCTACAGCAATACCACCATTGACACAATTCCTTGCAGTGTTACATTTTTTGGCTACAGCCTCATATCAACATGTTGTGGGAGACCTGGTTGGCATGTCGCAGGGCCAGTTCAGTAAGGTCCTGCGGCGTGTCTGCCAGGCTTTCCTAAAGCGGGTGAAGCAGTTCATTGATATGCCTTTGGATGTTGGTGCCCTAGATGTGGTGAAGCGGCAATTTGCGGAAGGTGGTAGTCGCTTCCCACATGTTATTGGGGTTGTGGATGGCACACATGTTGCTATTCAGCCACCAAGACATAATGAAGAAATTTATAGAAACAGGAAACTGTTTCATTCTCTGAATGTAATGGTTGTTTGTGGGCCATCCCTCCAGATCCTTTCCCTGAATGCAAAGTTTACTGGAAGTTCCCATGATGCATATGTCATTAGACAATCAGGGATATGGCAGAGATTAAGATCAAGTCAACGAGCAGACATGTGGTTATTGGGTGAGTTTTTGTTTTCATTTTTTAAAGTAACAAAAAAAACTTGACAAATATACTATTTTTAAATATTGGATTATCTACCAACAGGAGACCGTGGATATCCTTGCACCCCCTGGCTCATGACTCCTTACCGTAATCCCAGGCCAGGACCACAGATGGCATTTAACTCCGCGCTTACTGCCACTAGGCAGCTGGTGGAGCGCACAATTGGTGTCCTTAAAGGGCGGTTTCGTGTGCTCCACCGCACTGGTGGCGACATCATGTATTCGCCGGAGATGGCAAGTAAAATAGTGGTCCTGTGCGCAATACTACATAATATCGCGGTAAGGAGTAGTGTAGAGCTTCCTCAGGCAGAGGAATTGCCTGATGTGGAGCCAGGGGTTGGTCCACGCTTCGGTGGGGGGAGTGTGACACGGAGGGGGAGCCAAGTGAGGGCAAGAATTGTTGCAGAATATTTCAGGTATAGTGTTTTTTTATTTTATATTTGCACAAATAATACAACACAGTATGCTTATGTTATTAAAACCATGATTGCATTTTGTATGATCTTGTAAAGTGATTGGGTAAGGCTTTTGTTGTGTTGGAATGGGTAATTTTTTTTTTAAACAACAACCAAAAACACGTTAAGCTTACAATGTTTATTTTGAAATTTAAATACTGTAATGTTAATAAATAGTGTCCTTATTTATTTTATATCCTCAAATCCTGATTATGTAACCAAACACACAAACAAATGATACTCAATGTTTCACACTTTGTGACTGTCCAGCTGAATGATCACACGAACTGTGGTGAGTACACAGATATGTATAGTAATTTTAACTAAAGTCTGTGTCTCTGTGTGTGTTTTGTTTGCTTAAATTTTTGCTCTAAACATTTTCGCTTCTGCTAATGCGAATTTCCGCTCGTGCCAAATAACACTCTGCTCTTCACAGCATTGAAAAGATCAATAAAGTTATTATAAATGACAACATATTTTTGGCCAATCACATGCTAACAGACACTATAAATATATGCCCAAATAAGGAAAACGCCATTGCCATGATGCGTGCAGCACCGTTCTCCAGGCGGGAGCTCCGCGTGCTGGTAGCGGTGATGGACCGCCGCGTAGGCCGCGTTGGGCGCTTCATCCCCAATCGGGTGAAGCGCGAGGCCTACGCGGAGGTCCGCCGCCTGCTGCGGACTCGCGTCCGCAGCAGGCGGACAATCATCCAGCTTGAGAGGCGGTGGAGTGATCTCCGCAGGCGGACTCCAGATTTGTTGGCGGAGATCCGCCAGCAAATCCGTGCTCTGCATACACGAAGTAAGTTACATTACATGTTTTTTTGCTTAAATTTTGCTAATGCTTGATGTTCCAATTGTTGCTCTGACGGATTTTTTAAAGCCATTGTGCAAAACCATGTGCACTGCAGGGGAAGCATATGTAACATGTGCAGAGTGAGTAAGATTTGGGTGGGGTGTGTTAAATCATATAAATAATTTGCAGTGTTAAAATAAAGCAGCCTGTATTTACCCTGCCCATAATTTCAAAACCCACCCAAATCTAACTCTCTCTGCACATGTTATATATGCAACCCCTGCAGAGCACATGCTTTTGGCCAATTGCAAACTAAATTCCTGCTGTAATCCCCTTGGAATTACCCACATTTTACAGTAAGTGGTAGGCTAATTGCAACCTTCAGTGTCCTTTTTAGGAAATTAGGACAGTGTGTGTGGTTAGGGAAAACAGTACTGACTGTAGTAAAGTCACACCAAACAAGTGCATGTTTTCAAGAAATAAGAAGCAGCCAGGAAACTGGTCCAAAATACTTGATCAGTGCTGGCTATATAATAAGGGGCCTTGAATAGTAATCTGGTGATGTTGCCTAGACCAATCACTATGACTCAATGGACTAGATTAACGAATGAGCTTCAAAGTTAAAGTTTTGAATCATTTTGTTTGCTATGGCCAACATGAAGAGGATCTTAACATGTTTGATTTTCTATTTTAAATTTACAAAAAACAAACATGTAACAGAACATTGCTATTAAAAAAAAAAAACTATGTAATTTTGCATGATTAAAAAATGTTGACAATAATTTCATTCTAGGACAACAACAACGGCACAACTCGCCACCCCCTTCCCCTTCCCACTCACCCTCCCCTTCTCACTCCCCCTCCCCTTCTCACTCCCCCTCCCCTTCACAGTCCCCCTCAGCTTCCCAGTCCCCCTCAGCTTCCCAGTCCACCTCATCTTCCCAGTCCCCCTCATCTTCCCAGTCCCCCTCAGCTTCCCAGTCCCCCTCAGCTTCCCTGGCCCACTCCACTTTCCATTCCCCTTCTCACCACACCTCTCCATCTCTTTCTGGGACCCCTTCTCCTCCTTCCCATACCCCTTCTCCTTCAACTTCGACATCCCCATCTGAACCCCCCTCACCCTCTATTGCCTTAAATTTCTCTCCGCCCCCCTCGCCCTCTCAATCAGACCCCCCCTCTGAAATTGTTGCACAAATCCAGCCTCCTTCCCCCATCCAGCCTCCTGCCCCAATCCCTCCTCCTTCCCCAATCCCTCCTCCGTCCCCAATCCCTCCTCCTTCCCCCATCCAGCCGGCTTCACCCATCCTGCCAACATCCCCACCCAGTGAATGGGCAGAGGAAGCCCCTGAAGACCATTCAGGGAGTCTGGATGTTGCCGTCGAAAGTAAGTTTTTTTTTTTATTTTAGAAATTATTACCCACTTACACTTACAATGCCAAAACATGCAGTGTTGTACTGTTTGAATTATTGGACCCTGGACAAATTTTGGTTATTTTCATCATGGTGTACATGTTGCCTTTACATATTTGTGAGTGTCATTATATGTACAGTGTGTATGTGTGCAATATTTTGTGTGTCCACTCTAGGTTGACACTCATTAGGTAGCCAGGGTTGCCAGGACAACAGGGTTTATATGTGTTAGTTTTTAAGGCAAACAGTTAGACCTGAGTGGAGTTTAGTATGTTGTTGGCCTTTTACACTTGGGCCTGTGTAGTCTGAATATTTGCACTTGCAAATCACATGCTTCACTTTGTTATGCAGCCTAATGACACACTGATTTGTGGTGTGAAAGTTACATTCACAAAATGAATAATTGTTCTAGTAAAACCTGTTTGCACTTATTTAGTAAGGTTAGCTTTCAGGGAGTGTGGGAATGCTATGATATATTGGCCTTCGGAAGATATTGATATGCAGTGTGAGGAGGCAGGACCAAACCCCTTTAAAATAATCCATCAAAAAAATGATGGGAATGAATGGCAACATGGTGTAACAGTGACGAAGATGGAACATAGGGGGTAATTCCAAGTTGTTCGCAGCAGGAAAAATTATAGCAGTTGGGCCAAACCATGTGCACTGCAGGGGAGGCAGATATAACATGTGCAGAGAGAGTTAGATGTGGTTGGGTTATTTTGTTTCTGTGCAGGGTAAATACTGGCTGCTTTATTTTTACTGTGCAAATTAGATTGCAGATTGAACACACCCCACCCAAATCTAACTCTCTCTGCACATGTTATATCTGCCTCCCTAACTTTAACATGGGATGTTGCCCATAACAACCAATACAATTAATCTTGACAATTGGGGAACAACTTCTACAAGTTTGTTTAAAAATTTTGGGTTGTTTGCTATGGGCAACGCTACATCTTAAAATGAACTCACATAGTAGCAAATGTAGCCCATGCTCTTTAAAATTGGAATAAGTAACAAAAAAAGACTGTGCAGGCTTGGTTTTTTTAAGGCTAATGATTGTACCATAAAACAGTCATGATGTATCAACTTTGCCATTAAGCAGGCCTGTCCAAACTGCGCAACTGCAACTGTGGAAAAACTACACATCCCAGCATGCCCTTACACAGGCTTGGCATTCCCTGGACCCAAAACTGAGTCAACGCATGCTGGTATATGTAGTTTCACACAAGCAGGAGGAATGCAGTTTGGACCTGCATGCATTAAAGTGTGCTTTGTGCCTTGCTTGGATAATAAGCAATGTGAGTAAGTTAGTAATGTTTATGTTATCTCTTAATTTCAGATGTTGCCGTTAGAGATCCTACATCATTACAGCAGATATGTTATAATATGAGGCAACATCTCCAGGCCTTGTTGGCGCTTGTGGAGGACATAGAAAAAATCTGTTAATTTTATTTTAAAAACCCAAAAAACAAAAACAAAAAACATTCTTCAACTTTTGAAAAAAAATAAAAATAAACATTTAAATACTTTTGCGGGTCCTTATTATTTATTAATGCAATATAGGAACAACAGATTGCATAACAAACATTTCTTACCTTAAACATTTCAAACATCTAACGTAAGTTATTTAAAATGACCAACTACAACATGTTATTGATAAAAAAAACATGCAAACACCTTCATTCACAGACAAAAACACAAGTTTAAAAAAAACCTAAAACACATTATAACAAGCACATTGCAAACATCTATATTTATATTAAAGATGTTAATAAAAGGAGGCTCTTTTATGGCTACAAAGTGTTCTTCAGGTATTTAAACAAATACTTAATTGATCATGAACATTTCAATTCATTCACTAATTGGATTTGTGATTGATGAGGGCTTGGGGACTTTTCATTGGAAGGTGTTAGTCCACGAAATAGAAAAAAAAACAATTGTGCTGCGTTTCTCTGCAAAAGTGAGCACGTTAACTGAAAAATGTGTAACTCTACTACAACTTAGTAATTTTACGAAGAAGTATGTGTTAATGCGATGGGTTCGCATTGCTGCGACGATTGCGCATTGCTGCGATGTCATTTGGCGTACGCCCACTTTGTGTAATAATGTGTGCGAATGTGCAAAAATCCGTTGGGGGCGGATGTTCGCAAATTTACTACATTAACGCAACATTACTAATAAGGTGTGCGAACGAAAAACTTAGCGATCAACTCGGAATGAGGGCCAATATCTGATGTGTCCTACTGTAATGTAGGTTTATTTAGTTAACGTGAAATGTGAAATATGTACAACAAATCAGTCCCCCACTGTGTTACATGTCACTTTTTTTTCTACAGCACGGCAAAATGTAACCAAGGAACAAATTGTCATTACAAGTGTAGTGGGCGAGCTCTATGACCTCTGAACATTCCGTGGTCTTTTCTCCTGCGTTGTACTTTGCAAACGCTGAATAAGTCTTCAGTGCTTAGCAATGTAATGATACAATACAATATTGTCAGTAGCTGCATGTTCGGGCTGGCAGCAGCATGACATCAGTGTGTGATATTGCACAGTGTGTGTGCACTGTGTCGGCGGACCGGGAGGGAAAACACTATGCTGTATTGCTCCTTAAAGGGGGAATACAATTGTTTTGTGCTGCCACAGCTAAAGTACTCGGGAGCTATTTATTGCGGACCTCCTGAGCCGAGAACAGAAATCTGCGCAAAGTAGGGCTTTTGGGCACCTTAATTGCTTTATGCGGCTAATCCTATCCTGCATTTTGGGCACGTCATCCGCAATAGTGATCAGCACCTATAACCTGTTCAATATAGACGGGATCTGCGGCAGAGCAAAACAATTAAATTACATCTTCCCCTAGACTGGAGACTGGATGATCACATTTGAGGGCAGATTCAACTATTAGTGGAAGCTGCCGAGGCGCCTTTTGGACCTCGCTGCCGCAGCCACACCTCCTATCCGTCGCAGCCACACCAGCCAACCACCAGGAAGGCCGCAGGGACCAGAACCGGAGGTAAGACTCCGGATGCTGACACCTGTGATCCTGGAGTAGTCGAGTTGAGAGAGCTATACTCTGCAACAACCTCTCCCTGGAAGATGCTTTTATCAACAGATCGTCCA
The DNA here is from genome assembly GCF_028390025.1 of Pseudophryne corroboree. NCBI lineage: Eukaryota > Metazoa > Chordata > Amphibia > Anura > Myobatrachidae > Pseudophryne > Pseudophryne corroboree. Next base: position 913,730,825 of record NC_086447.1, on the reverse strand, counting down.
GATATGGAATTATGGTGGTCATTCCGAGTTGTTCGCTCGGTCATTTTCTTCGCATCGCAGCGATTTTCCGCTTATTGTGCATGCGCAATGTTCGCACTGCGACTGCGCCAAGTAAATCTGCTATGCAGTTAGGTAATTTACTCACGGCATTACGAGGTTTTTTTTCTTCGTTCTGGAGATCGGAATGTGATTGACAGGAAGTGGGTGTTTCTGGGTGGAAACTGGACGTTTTATGGGAGTGTGTGAAAAAACGCTACAGTTTCTGGGAAAAACGCGGGAGTGGCTGGAGAAACGGAGGAGTGTCTGGGCGAACACTGGGTGCGTTTGTGACGTCAAACCAGGAACGACAAGCCCTGAACTGATCGCACTGGCAGAGTAAGTCTCGAGCTACTCAGAAACTGCACAGAGAAGTCTTTTCGCAATATTGCGAATCTTTCGTTCGCAATTTTGAGAAGCTAAGATCAGAGCCGGCCCTAACCAATATGATGCCCTAGGCAAGATTTTGGCTGGTGCCCCCCTAGCACCACCGCTGGTTCCGCCTCTGACCTTGCACCTCTTTCCCAGCACCATCACCCCTCACCCATGGCAGTCCTTATTTTGGGGTTTGTACCCCTTATATTTTAAATAGGAACAGTTCGCACACTTGGCGCACAGCCCAAAAAGGGGTGTGATTTTGATGGCAAGGGGCATGGCCACACAGTAGTAACCCCAATTCCAATTACGCCAAACAGTACTGCAACTTTATTCACATTTTATCATGCAATAGTGTCCATAATTCATATTACATCCCACAGTAGTATCACTTTACCTTATAAACGTTACTCCTCACACAGTAGAGCCCCTTATTCACATTACATCACACTGAATTGCTCCTTATTCACATTACACCACACCCTATTGCTCTTTATTCACATTAGATGACACAGTAGTGCCCTTTCTATAAGCAACGCCACATAGTAGAGCACCTTATACACATAATAACACACATTAGTAATGCATTTATACACATAATTCCACACAGTAATGCCCCTTACACATATGAGACACATTATTAATGTCCTTATAAACATAATGCGCCTTAAACATTATGACAACCTTTATTAATGCCCTTTTACACATAATGTCCCTTACACAAATGCCGCACATTATTAATGCCCTTATACACATAATGACATGTATAGTGCCCCCCACACATTTGCTGCACATTATTAGTGCCCCTATACACATAATGACAAACATACAGTAGTACCCTGTTACACATATGCCGCACATTATTAATGCCCTTATACACATAATGACATGTATAGTGCCCCCTACACATTTGCTGCACATTATTAGTGCCCCTATACACATAATGACACACATAGAGTAGTACCCTGTTACACATATGCTGCACATTATTAATGCCCTTAAACACGTAATGACACACAGTGCCCTTTACACATATGTTGCACATTATTAATGCATTTTTACATGACACACATAATGCTACTTACACATATTCCGAACACTACTGCACAACCAACCCACTCACATGCACACAGCACTCACACTGCCACTAACACTGTGACCTCTGCCTCTGCTTGGATACAGATGTGTCCTCACAAATCTTGCATCAATGCTAACGTCGGGCACCTTTTTTTATGAAAATGCATCTTATTTGCAATGCATTGGTATGTGGCTAGGATGCACAAGCAGCTTCTGCTGATTAAAATTATATGCTGCATGCCTATATACTATGTGAGACTGTGGCTGTATCTGTATATTAAATGCTACACACAGAATATAGGCATGCCGCATATCAATTTAATCAGCAGAAGCTGCTGATGCCCCAAGGCATATCAAATGCCCTAGGCAATTGCCTAGTTTGCCTATAGCTATGGCCGGCTCTGGCTAAGATACACTCCCAGAGGGCGGCGGCCTAGCGTGTGCAATGCTGCTAAAAGCAGCTTGCGAGCGATCAACTCGGAATGAGGGCCTATGTTCAGTCCCTGCCTGCGGAGGAGTACAGATCACATATATAAGAGAGCGCATGAAAGTTTTAAACAATTTTTCTCTTACGTCCTAGAGGATGCTGGGGTCCATATTAGTACCGTGGGGTATAGACGGGTCCACCAGGAGCCATTGGAACTTTAAGAGTTTAATAGTGTGGGCTGGCTCCTCCCTCTATGCCCCTCCAACCAGATTCAGTTTAGAAAATGTGCCCGTAGGAACCAGTCACAGCTAGGGGAGCTCTACAGGGCTTCTTTAGTAAAAGCATTTTTAGAGTTTGTTATTTTACAGGGAGGCTGCTGGCAACAGCCTCCCTGCATCGAGGGGCTGAGGAGGGGAGCAGTGTCCGCCCTGCAGGGTCAGAGCCACTGTCTCTGCTGACTGGACATTGAGCTCAAGAGGGGACAGATCGCGCCCCACCACAGGGAAACACTAACCCCGGCAGCCAGCCGCCACCCCCTCATAGTACTGAATAGTGGTGAGTTAGTCACTGTCCCCCCTTACAAGCTGGGGGGGGGGGGGGGCAGTGTGAAGAGGGCGGCTTAAGGGTAGGAGACCGGTATTAACCGTGCTCCCGGATAGCTCAGTGGTACGGCGCTGTGAGGGGTGCTCTGAGCCGGTACAGAACCCTTCACTAGCCAGCACAAAATTCCTTAGGCCAGTATAATCTTCAAGAGCGGGAAGACAGCACCACTGAAGGGGCGGAGCTTCTCAGAGCGGACCCAGCAGCGTTCAGCGCCATTTTTCCTACCTGCAATCAGTGCCAGTGGATGTCCAGGTCCCTCCAGAGCAACTCCAGCTATCTGTACGGTACCAGGGGGTTGTAGAAGGGAGGGGAGGCTGTATTTAGGCTGTTGCCTATTAAGGGACACAGTCAGCGCTGGTTGGGGTCTCCCTATACTTCTAATAGCGCTGTGTGTGGGTTGGCTCCAATCTCTGTGTCTCTCTGCCATTCTTGGGGGGAAACTCTGTCTAATAAATACCCTGTGTGTTTGTGGGGTGTTTGGTGTGTGTGACAACATGTCTAGGGACACTGTTTCATATGCTGCAGAGGATTTGTCTTCCCTGGAAGACTCCATACCATGTAATCAGGATTGCACTGTTGTAGCGCAGATCCCGGCTAGACAGCCAGAATGGTTAGTCTCTCTGAGGGGGACTATTTCTCAGATTTCTGATAGGGTTGCTAGGACTGAGCATGCCACTCAGATCCTACAATCCTCTATGGTGGTATGGTCTGATACTGCTTCCTCGGGGTCCCCTGCGGTACATTCTCAGAAACGTGCACTTGCACTGCTTACGCAGGATAATACGGACACAGACTCTGACACTGCAGACGGTGACGGGGATGTGTCGAGGGGGACAGCATCACTTGCTAGGGGGGTGCAGTTGATGATTGAAGCTGTAAGAGATGTTTTACATATTTCTGACACAGCTCCTGAACAGGTGGAGGAGGCCTTCTTTACAGATAATAAGAAGCCCCCCCTCACCTTCCCGGCATCCAAAGAATTAAACGCTATCTTTGAAAAAGCCTGGGAAACTCCGGAAAATAAATTTCAGATCCCAAAGAGGGTCTTGGTTACTTTTCCCTTCCCAGAAGAAGATAGAAGGAAATGGGAGTCCCTGCCGATAGTCGACGCCTCTGTCTCCAGGCTGTCTAAACAGGTGGTGTTGCCAGTTCCGGGATCTACCGCATTGTAGGACCCGGCAGATCGCAAGGTGGATACTACGCTTACTACGTGAGCTCAGGAAGCAGCAGCACCGAGGTCCTGCAATGTATCCTGTAACATGGTGACACGGCCGGCAGCATTGTGGGTAGTGGCAGGCAGCGGATGTGTGAATCAGTGTCCAGTATCATGCATCCTGCAGCCATGGGGCTCCACACTGTGTGGTGTTTGGCTGTAAGAGGGAATGGGGGGGGGGGGGGGATGCAGGTCTCCATGGGCATTTGAGCAGGTGGCATCCTGTGAACTCGCTACTGTGTGCGGCCCGGGGCTCTGTGAGACGTGTACCAGTACAGTATGTTGTGTTCCCCACTAAATGGTACAAATGGGGTTCAGATATTAGACAGATTTATTATACTGTATATGTAATGGGAGAAAAGTGTTAAATAAATGTATTATGGTGGTCATTCTGAGTTGTTCGCTCGCTAGCTGCGTTTAGCAGCAGTGCACACGCTAAGCCGCTGCCCTCTGGGAGTGAATCTTAGCTTTGCAGAATTGCGAATAGAAATTTCTTTGCAGTTTCTGAGTAGCTCCAGACTTACTCTGCCATTGCGATCAGTTCAGTCAGTTTCGTTTCTGGTTTGACGTCACAAACACACCCAGCGTTCGCCCAGACACTCCCCCGTTTCTCCAGCCACTCCCGCGTTTTTCCCAGAAACGGCAGCGTTTTTTCACACACTCCCATAAAACGGCCAGTTTCCGCCCAGAAACACCCACTTCCTGTCAATCACACTCCAATCACCAGAACGAAGAAAAAACCTTGTAATGCCGTGAGTAAAATACCAAACTTCTTAGCAAATTTACTTGGCGCAGTCGCAGTGCGAACATTGCGCATGCGCAATTAGCGGAAAATCGCTGTGATGCGAAGAAAATTACCGAGCGAACAACTCGGAATGAGGGCCTATGTGTGTGCGCACTTGTGGCAGTGAGTATATATGTGGTTATGTGTGTGCATATGTGGTTATGTGTGTCTATATGCGGTTATGTATGTGTATATGTGGTTATGCATGTGCATGCGTGTGCATATGTGGCTTTGAGTGTGCAACTGTGCATATGTGGTTATGGGTGTGCATATATGGCTGTGAGTGTGTATATGTAGTAATGCATGTACATATGTCTGTGAGTGTGTATATGTGTATGACGTGCTCTACCTGGTGCAATGTGTATAATGTGCTCTACCTGGTGCAATGTGTATAATGTGCTCTACCTGGTGCAATGTGTGTAATGTGCTCTACCTGGTGCAATGTGTGTAATGTGCTCTACCTGGTGCAATGTCTATAATGTGCTCTACCTGGTCAATGTGTATAATGTGCTCTACCTGGTCAATATGTATAATGTGCTCTACCTGGTGCAATGTGTATAATGTGCTTTACCTGGTGCAATGTGTATATCGTGCTCTACTTGGTGCAATGTGTATAATGTGCTTTACCTGGTGCAATGTGTATATTGTGCTCTACCTGGTACAATGTGTATAATGTGCTTTACCTGGTGCAATGTGTATAATGTGCTTTACCTGGTGCAATGTGTATAATTTGCTTTACTTGGTGCAATGTGTAAACAATGGGTGTCATTCCGAGTTGTTCGCTCCTTGCCAATTTTCGCTATGCTGCAATTTGTTACAAATTGCGCATGTGCAAGGCACGCAGGGCGCATGCGCTTATTTAACACAAAACTTAGCAGTTTTGCTGTGGCTTCTGCAGCACTTTTCAGTCGCACTGCTGTTTGGTAAATGATTGACAGAAAAGGGGCGTTTCTGGGCGGCAACTCAGCGTTTTCCCAGTGTTTGCTAAAAAACGCAGGCATGTCAGGGAAAAACGCGGGAGTGTCTAGAGAAACAGGGGAGTGGCTGGCCGACCGCAGGGCGTATTTGTGACGTCAAACCAGGAACTAAATGGACTGAGCTGATCGCAATCTGTGAGTAGGTCCGTAACTACTCAGAAACTGCTAAGAATTATTTAGTAGCAGTTTTGCTAATTTCTCATTCGCTAATCTGCTAAACTAAGATACACTCCCAGAGGGCGGCGGCCTAGTGTGTGCAATGCTGCTAAAAGCAGCTAGCGAGCGAACAACTTGGAATAAGGGCCATTGTTCTTTACCTGGTGCAATGTGTATAATGTGCTCTGCCTGGCGCAAAGTGTATACCATGCTCTACATGGCACAAAGGGGATGATTCCGAGTTGTTCGCTCGCTAGCTGCTTTTAGCAGCATTGCACACGCTAAGCAGTCGCCCTCTGGGAGTGTATTTTAGCTTAGCAGAAGTGCGAACGAAAGATTACCAGAATTGCAAATAGAAATTTCTTAGCAGTTTCTGAGTAGCTCCAGACTTACTCTGCCATTGCGACCAGCTCAGTCGTTCCTGGTTTGACGTCACAAACACACCCAGCATTTGCCCAACCACTCCCCGTTTATCCAGCCACTCCTGCGTTTTGCAACTCGAACGCCAGCGTTTTTCCGCACACTCCCATAAAACGGCCAGTTTCCGCCCAGAAACACCCAATTCCTGTCAATCACACTACAATCAGCACAGCGATGAAGAAGCTTTGTTACGCCGTGAGTAAAATACCTAACTTTTGTGTAAAATAACTAAGCACATGCGCTCTGCGAACCTTGCGCATTAAGCGACTAATCGCAGTATAGCAAAAATCGGCAACGAACGAACAACTCAGAATGCCCCCCAAAGTGTAGAACGTGCTCTATCTGGCGCAATATGTAGAACATGCTCTACCTGGCGCAGTGTGTGTATAGGAGGTTCTACCTGGTGCAATGTGTATAAGCGGCATTACTGTGTGGTGTAATGTTAATTGGCACTATTATGTGGCCATGCCCCTTCCCCATGAAGCCACGCCCCTAAAATTTTGCTGCGCGCCTATGGCGCTCACTTTCCATGTGTACATTTGATTAAGCCTTCTGAGCAATAATCCCACCCACTTCACAGATTCCACCCCCTCAACAGACACACACACGCCATTAGGGCTGCTTCAATACATTTCCCGGACTTGTTTTTGATCCCAATCCGCCCCTGGCTGAACTTCTTCTGCTGGAGCCGTCCGGCCTTTCCTTGCCGGAACCTGTGTATCCAAGGCGTGATGTACGGATGTAGTACGGCACCCAGTTATGGTGGCGTGCCGCTGGATTTTACCCTACTGGAGCCGTCCAACTTCTGCTCTCCGGAGCCCAAGCAGGCAGGCCCAGTGGATAACAGTCCCACTGTCCGATAATTGTTTCAAACCACAATAGCAGGGTGCCCTTAACGCGTTTCTCCGCTGTAGTATTTTAACGGTTTCATCAGAAGGTAACCACCTGTGTTATGCACACTTCTATTTAAGCAGAGTCTCCTCCAATCAATTTCTCTTAGTCATGATAAGAGACAGGTGTGCTGCAGGTTTATATGCGTATATATTCTTTGTGGCCGGCTAAGTATACTCTCTATCAATGCATTACAAGGACCATGTCCCCATAATCATAATATATATTAAAACACCATATAATAAACATCATCACTAAATAAAAAATATATATAAACTGTATTTACAATTTTTAATCATGGCAACACGCGAGAAATGAAAGGTTATCACAATTATACCAATGTACGAGATAAGTGGATTCAAAAATAATGTTTATTGACGAAGCTGCTACAGTGCAGTGAAACGCGTGTAGGGCACAGCGTGTCCACGTGTGTCTATTTGATAATGTTATAACAGGAATGTACAATATTGCATTATTTAAGGGTTGTTTTGCAGAGAAGCAAAAGAAAGACTTTATCATGTCTCTCTGGGGCACACTTTATTTAAATTGACTGATTAGTAAAGTTATGAAACTTATAGAATGTATATGCAACAATAAAACTTTACTTTTAATATACTCTACAGACGAAAAAGATAATATAAAAATGTTGCTGTGTAAATCAGCAAAATTGGTTAAAACAAGTATTAAATAACATGTATTAGGTAACGATATGGTGATATGTCACTCACTTGATTTGAAGTGGGTGGCAGAAAGTTTGTCTGTACAGCCACTGGATTTTAAGAGAGTATTAATATTAGACGTTTGTCAAGAGCGAAAATATGAAAATTCTTGTTATCTCTATCAACTTATGATTTGATATACACCTGTGTATTCATAAGAGAGATTCAAGAAAACCGGCTTTTGTGAATCCGGACTCCTATTATAGTATTCAGCTGAGGTAAGTATTCTGCATAGTTTACTTGCAATGGAGTTTGCTGATCGGCGGAAGGTATGTTCCTTAATACTACAGTACCCAGTATTCCCAGAGGGTCACCCTTTCTGCAGGGCCGGTTCTGGCGCCCTGTGCACCCTGGGCGGCAATAGGGGGAGTGGCTTTGTAAGGGGGCGTGGTGTGACGTCATCGCGCACCGCACAGCAAAGGTCCTCTCCACGAAGGGAAACTAGACGCGTACACGTCTAGTTTCCCTTCACAGAGGCAGCGGGGGGCTGGAGGCAGCGGCCAGCGGCAGCAGGGGGGCTGCGGCCAGCGGGGGGCACACAACAGCAGCAGATCTTGCCCTGGTGCTGCGCCTTCCGGAAGGCGGCGCCCCGGGCAAAAGTCCTGCTTGCCCGTGGCAAGATCCGCTACTGCCTTTCTGGTACTGACCGGGCCCAATGCTGCTTGGCTTCCAAGATCAGACGAGATCGGGCAGGTCCAGCATGGTATGACTGTAGAGCAGAGGTTCTCAACCTCGGTCCTCAAGGGCTCACACAGTACATGTTTTGCAGGTCTCCTCACAGAATCACAAGTGAAATAATTAGCTCCACCTGTGGACCTTTTACAATGTGTCAGTGAGTAATTAATACACCTGTGCACCTGCTGGATTACCTGCAAAACATGCACCGTGTGAGCCCTTGAGGACCGAGTTTGAGAACCTCTGCTGTAGAGAATAAAGTTGATACCTCTCAGCATGGGGGATAGCTACTACTTAAGCAAGTTGAGGCACGGAGGTACAGAGAAAGGTGTTATAAATAGCCAATTATTGGCCCAAGAAAAAAACACAGTTTTCAGGGGAACCAAAATATTGGTGGGTAAAAAAGAAAGCCTCAAAGGAATGGGGAGATTATTTTCTCTCCCATGGGAAATCCCCCACACAAGAATTGTGGTAAAAACACATACAAGATTTACCACGAACAAATTGTGGTGAAACAATTATGAGAGTGGTATGTCCTAATTAATGAGGTATGAATGTAGCAGAAATATGTTGAATCATACATAAAGATTGACATAGATTCCAGCACAAAGGCTGCCTGAGCAGCTATCAGTCTTATTACAGAAAGATACAATTGTATTTAAATAATGGCCACAATAATGAGTTGCTGAATATATTGTGAGAATACTGATTCATATAGCAACATGACAATACACTTAGAATACACCACATGGGCTGCAAAGGCAACTGTCTGTCTATTGCTGAAAGATACAGTTGTTTTTAAATAATTGTCACAGTGATGAATCGCTGAAAATGTTGCAGAATACTGACTCATATAACAACATAAAAAATTCCTGAGGAATTCACATTGAATCCAGCACTTAAGCTGCGAAAGCAGCTGACAGTCTGTTAAGAAAGGATACAGTTATATTTAAATAATAGTCACAATTAGTGAAGACAGACTATCTGTAAATAAACACTAGTGATAGTATTGTATAGGCCAGTCGGGATGCCTGTGGTCAAAATAAATAAATGCCTGACTAAGTTGGTAGCGCTGATACTAGAGAGAATTCATTAATTGATTAATTAATTGAATTATTAAATAATTAATTGATGCACCAATAAATTAACAACTGAAAAATGGTTCCTTGCACTTGGTAAATACCCTGTGTATGTATACAGTAACCAGGGAAACGTCAGGCAGGTGTTATTTCCAGAAAACTTGTTGCTGGTGAAACGGTCCTGTCTGTGCAGCATGAACAGAGTGGGTGACGCTTCTCCCCTGTACCTGCGCTGGGTACACGGGGGTGAAACCTGACCAGGGAGCTATAACCTGCTGCAGAGAGCGGTGCTCTACTTGCTGCGTGCGCTGGAGAGGAGTTCGCCCGTCGGAGCCCCGTTACGGAGGTCCCCGGAAGTGACGCGCGTTTCGCTGCGAGGAGCTTGTTCACATGATCGTCTGATCTGTGAGCCCTCCGTGTGTGTCTCTTAACAGATGTATTAGCCAATCTCCTTGTAGGGAGACATGATTGACCTGATGGCAGACCAATGGGTAGCTAAAATCGGAACAATAGGGATGTTATGCTGAGAATACAGAGACAATGGATCTATTACCTGGAATGCAAAGCAGATGTGACATATCTGAATAATGCCATTAACTGGTCCTGCTATAATAGATAATAGTCGGTAGCTATATGTTGGTTACCATTCTTGCCGCATATGGTATAAAAATTGTATAACAATTATTGTACAATCTGGTCCAGTGCAGATTCCAAAAAACCCCACCCAATATTGCATTATGTCAGCTGTCTGCCCCCATTGATAAGGACAATAAGCGGAGGTGTGATAGATATTGCTGAGGGAACACCAAGTGATACATTTTATATAACCAATCTTCCAAAGAGAACTGTCAGCACTCACTGAGAGAGAGACTACAGTGAATCTTATAAATATGCATGTATTAGAGTTTGGACATAAGAACTGAGACCCATTGTCAGTCATTCTAGACACTAACTAAAATGCTGTTGGTATAATATTGTCCTCACATAGTATGGACATACTGAGATATTTCTAGTTCACTAAGTGGCTGTAGTAGCATTCATTATACTGCCACATATCAGTTGTTTCTGGGAAGTGAGTAATGGAGAGGCATGTTCTGACAGTATACTAAATTGAACACACAATGGGGGTCATTCCGAGTTGTTCGCTCGCTAGCAGATTTTAGCAGCATTGCACACGCTAAGCCGCCGCCCTCTGGGAGTGTATCTTAGCTTAGCAGAATTGCGAACGAAAGATTAGCAGAATTGCGAATAGAAAATTCTTAGCAGTTTCTGAGTAGCTCGAGACTTACTCCTACACTGCGACCAGCTCAGCCCGTTTCGTTCCTGGTTAGAACGCCCTGCGTTCGGCCAGCCACTCCCCCATTTCTCCAGACACTCCCGCATTTTATCCTGGCACGCCTGTGTTTTTCCGCACACTCCCAGAAACACCCACTTCCTGTCAATCACACTCCGATCACTTCAACAATGAAAATTCTTCGTTCAGACGTGAGTAAATCTACTAAGTTTTGAGCTAAAATACTTAGCGCATGCACATTTTTGCCTTAATCGCTCCATTGCAAAAATCGGCAATGAGCGAACAACTCGGAATGACCCCCAGCAACAATTAAACTGGCAACATTTATGAGCCAGCAAACAGCTGAGTGTTTCCAATAGATTATTGTAACAATTATCAGTGAAACAGTACATTCAAGCATACCTGCCATAAAACAACAGCATAATATTAGTGTTTGGGATACCCTGAATCTACAAGCATAGATGTTGATATCCCACCGCCACAACACTATCAGTAGGGAATATAATATGCAAATAGGTTGTTTGACTTGATGGGTCATATTATTACAATATTTATGGCAGACCTGAAGCCACATATGAATGACTGACAACTAGACGTGCACCGATCTAAAGGCCCATGCACACTTGTCGATGCACACGTGGTTAATGACCGTCGTTAACGACTTCCCTTGAACTTCCCTTGAACAGCTAAGCAAACGACATGAGCATACACACTACCAACGACCAAAGACCATTCATCGTTGAAGCATCCAAGCTGAACAGTTTATTAAAATAATGAGCTAGGAACAGGGCTGGTGAACAGTGGCTTGGTCATTGGTCGTTCACACCATACACATTCAACGACGTCTCTGGTCGGTAACGACCATAGGGGAAATTGAGCATACATGCTCCATAGATAAGCGAGGTTCGTTAACGTCCCATGGGGCCGCACATCGGTGGTCGTCGGATGCATACACACTTGATGATATAATGAGCAACGTCGTTGATGAGGGCTGAAATGAACGACGTCGCTCATTTTATCGTCAAGTGTGTATGGGCCTTAACTGATGTGTACTGATTATTTACAGACACACATTTATTTTGGCTGTATCCCCCTTTGGATTTCTAAGAAGGTGACATAGACTCCTGCTGAATCAGAAATTTCCTATATATCCCTCCCTTTTTATTAAATTAAGACCTGTAAGGATCATTATACATGTAAAAAGTATAATTACCACATCTATGTTAACATTACAATTACACTGTAAAATAATAAGGATTACTCCTTTAACGGTGTGATTAGCTAGTCTGGCATGTTCTAACATATGGAGGCACAGATTTCTGTTGAGATTTGGTTTGAAACCATATAGATAGGAACCAAGCCGTACTCATAGATAGTCTGCTCTCTGGTAGAATTGGAGTTGCTATACTCCTAATGGGAGCAATACCACCTATATTTCTGCTGCGGGGTACACTGGGCTCCACAAGTCTGGACAATGGTGGTATAGAATAGGATCTTGATCCGAGGCACCAACAGACTCAAAGCTTTGACTGTTCCCAGAATGCACAGAGCCGCCTCCTATATCACCCCGCCTCCCAGCACAGGAGCTCAGTTTGTCAGTTGGTACTGCACACAGCAGGCACATAACAGAGGGGCTGCTCCAGGCAGCCCTGAGAAAAGCTTTTTATGAGGTAAAAAGTGAAGACTTCAAGGACAGCAGCGGTGGTAAATGTCTTATGAAATTCCCTGCTGCAGCTCTATCTCTCCCCAGCGGCGCTGTACACTCCTGATCCCTGGTTGCCGGGTACCTACAGCGGAGGCTCCGGTTTTCTTCATGTTAGGCACACACGGCTGGGGCTCTCCAGGATCGCATGGCCGCACTTCGGGAGGTGGTAAGTGGATCCCGCTCGTGGGACCCGGTCTTTATCACTATCCGGCATGGTCAGTGGGAGGCGGGCTGCGCTCGCTGGTGGTGGACACTGTGCCAGTACAGGCAATCCCACTAGATCACCAGGGCATGGGACAGGTCAGGTTTTCTCTATAAACCATTTTATTAGAGCCCGCAGTACCCGGTGGTTTTGCCAGCAGGGGGATAGAGCTTGAACCTGAAGCCCTTCCCCCAGCCCCAGGGTGCCATTTTCTGCAAATGTTCCCACCCTGGAGCTGCATATCTGTCTCTCCCTCACTCCCAGTCAGTGTCTGCGGCGCCATTATCCCTCAGATCACTGTTCCTGGGACTGCTTGGGCAAATCCTCCTATGTAAAGCCACCTGGTTGTAAGCGCTGTGCCTTTACATGACACTTAAGTATTCTACCTGCCTTTTTAGACAGTGCTAGTTAAGAAAGAGTGCATTTAGTCAGGGGTTTATAGTACAATTACCCTGTGATATACATCCAGTAGATAAAGGCAACCTTTCTGTCAAAGTGACAGTTGGCAACACCCCCTTTCTCCTAGGCTCCACCCCCTTTAATATTAAATGATAGTGTTTGATATCGCTTTAATATAAAATTTTATATAAAATTTTATATTAAATTTATAGTGTTTGATAAACCGTATTAAAAGATAATGACTTTGAAAAGAGTGTCACGCAACACCAGTCGCAGAGTGTCACGCAACACCAGGCGCAGAATGCGCAATAAAGATCACAAACCAGCTTGTGATGAAAAAATTCACTATTTTGACTAGTCTGTACACTTTCAAACATTACTTTGTTATAGTTCACACATTCCAACAATTTAAACATCATGCTTGGTACACATGGTACAGTTTTAAAAAGCATAATGACTAATGACCATGTCCATTTTCTTAGATGTACGGAAGCATCACACATGGCACTAATTTTAAAACATATTGATTTTAATGACCATTCGTGATAAATGATGACAGCACATTTTAAAAATCCACAGATCTACGGACTACAATATGACCATGTCCATTTTCTTAGATGTACGGAAGGCAGCCCTGAGAAAAGCTTTTTATGAGGTAAAAAGTGAAGACTTCAAGGACAGCAGCGGTGGTAAATGTCTTATGAAATTCCCTGCTGCAGCTCTATCTCTCCCCAGCGGCGCTGTACACTCCTGAGCCCTGGTTGCCGGGTACCTACAGCGGAGGCTCCGGTTTTCTTCATGTTAGGCACACACGGCTGGGGCTCTCCAGGATCGCATGGCCGCACTTCGGGAGGTGGTAAGTGGATCCCGCTCGTGGGACCCGGTCTTTATCACTATCCGGCATGGTCAGTGGGAGGCGGGCTGCGCTCGCTGGTGGTGGACACTGTGCCAGTACAGGCAATCCCACTAGATCACCAGGGCATGGGACAGGTCAGGTTTTCTCTATAAACCATTTTATTAGAGCCCGCAGTACCCGGTGGTTTTGCCAGCAGGGGGATAGAGCTTGAACCTGAAGCCCTTCCCCCAGCCCCAGGGTGCCATTTTCTGCAAATGTTCCCACCCTGGAGCTGCATATCTGTCTCTCCCTCACTCCCAGTCAGTGTCTGCGGCGCCATTATCCCTCAGATCACTGTTCCTGGGACTGCTTGGGCAAATCCTCCTATGTAAAGCCACCTGGTTGTAAGCGCTGTGCCTTTACATGACACTTAAGTATTCTACCTGCCTTTTTAGACAGTGCTAGTTAAGAAAGAGTGCATTTAGTCAGGGGTTTATAGTACAATTACCCTGTGATATACATCCAGTAGATAAAGGCAACCTTTCTGTCAAAGTGACAGTTGGCAACACCCCCTTTCTCCTAGGCTCCACCCCCTTTAATATTAAATGATAGTGTTTGATATCGCTTTAATATAAAATTTTATATAAAATTTTATATTAAATTTATAGTGTTTGATAAACCGTATTAAAAGATAATGACTTTGAAAAGAGTGTCACGCAACACCAGTCGCAGAGTGTCACGCAACACCAGGCGCAGAATGCGCAATAAAGATCACAAACCAGCTTGTGATGAAAAAATTCACTATTTTGACTAGTCTGTACACTTTCAAACATTACTTTGTTATAGTTCACACATTCCAACAATTTAAACATCATGCTTGGTACACATGGTACAGTTTTAAAAAGCATAATGACTAATGACCATGTCCATTTTCTTAGATGTACGGAAGCATCACACATGGCACTAATTTTAAAACATATTGATTTTAATGACCATTCGTGATAAATGATGACAGCACATTTTAAAAATCCACAGATCTACGGACTACAATATGACCATGTCCATTTTCTTAGATGTACGGAAGCATCACACATGGCACTAATTTAAAAACATATTGATTTTAATGACCATGCGTGATAAATGATGACAGCACAATTTAAAAATCCACAGATCTACGGACTACCATGACAAAACAAATTCAAAAGTCTTAGTACTACAGAATACAAAACGTGTAATGATGACACCTGTTTATAAAACCAGCTTGTTATCTTTGTAGAAGAACATTAGCGCCACCTACAGGGTTATGTGTTGACTCAAATGACAGTGCTTTTAAATAAATATATATATATATATATATATATATATATATCCCTTATCCAAAATGTTTGGGAACAGCGGTATTTTGGATATTGTTTTTTTCCGTATTTTGGATTAATTAGATATCATAATGATATCATAATGAGATATCATGGTGATGGGTCCTAAATCTAAGCACAGAATGCATTTATGTTACATGCCTGAAAGTAATTTTAGCTACAAATCAGTAAGCAGTGGATATTTATGGAATCATAAAATAATTTGTTTTCATGTACATTAGTTCATAAGAACTTCTGTATAATGCTTTTTATGAATTAATTTTGTTATTAAATAATTTTAGGGGCTTTTTATGAATTAATTTTGTTATTAAATAATTTTATTCTAATTGTTTGTTTGGGTGACTTTTTTGGTGATTGGTTATCCACTGTAGGAATCCAGAAAACCTCATCTTCTACAGTATAAGATATACCCATTTGGAAGGACTTCCGTTCAATCTCTACAAGAACTTTAGAGCACTCAGGAATTTTTTTTTCTGTGTATATATATATATATATATATATATATATATATATATTTGGTATGTTTTTGAAGCGCAGAGTACTGTGTGTAAGGTACCGCTAACAGATTATATCTTTATTGTAACTGAAAAGAATTATTACATTTACTAATGTATAAACCAAAGTTTATATGCTTAAAAACTCTGCCCCAGCATCTTGGAAATGTGGGATGGCATACCACAGGTTGGTGGGGACCATATGGCTCACAGCCATGACTATAAGAATAGGACACAGCTCTGAAGTGGGACAGAGCACTGAGAAGGAATTTCAACCGAAGTTGCATCACTATACACACGTGAAGACATTATGGTAAGTAATAATAATAATAATAATAATAATAATAATAATTTTATTTATATAGCGCTCTTTATCCAATAGGACCCAAGGCACTTAAGTGTTATTATTATTATTATTATTATTATTATTATTATGCAGGGTTGCAGATTAAATATGTGGTAATAGTGCCATCTAGTGGATCATTTTGGGAATGCACTGACACTGTATTTCATGTAAATCGTTTGACTGACCTCATGTTTATACAAATTGCATATTTTTTATTTTACAAATATAGCTGTGAATTAATGTGATTAAAGTGCAAAAAAGGTGTATAAAATGTTAGGAAGCGCTTCCTAACATTTTATATTCCATTTTTGCACTTTAATCTACAATTGGTATTTAGTAAGTACCATTGGGAGCAGCTTAGTATTGTTAGTAAGTACCATTTGGAGCAGCTTAGTATTGATTAAATTAATTAATTTTGTGTATGATAAAACGAGCAGGATAGTTGATCATACGAGCACCAGGGATTTCTTTTGGTTTTTAATTAATGTGACTGCCTGAAGGTTGTTTAAATATGTGGTAATAGTACCATCTAGTGGTTCATTTTGGGAATGCACCGACACTGTATTTCATGTAAATCGTTAGACAGATATTAATCATATCTCATTTTCATTTCATCAGACAGACAATGCAGAACATCAACAACAAAGATGATTTCATGTGTACATCTGGATCCGATGATGATTTGCCAAGTTATCAAACGACCCATGGTAAGCTATGTCTATAAATACCATTGACACGTTTTTATTTATTATTTAAAGTTTAAATAGTACGAAATTATAGTCAAGATCTACAATTTGTTCATTTTTACTTATTTTTAAAAGTTTAAATAGTATGAACGTACAACAGTCTGGATACATTGATAAGTAATTTTATTTCTCCCAATTTAATGACTTAAACCACAAACACAGAGAATTTCGATTCGGTTGGAGATAGCCCATTTGGTTTAGATTTCAGCGTTATACCCGATTTTACTAATATTTTGGAATTGGCTCCAGCCTGTGAGTAACATGATATTTTTATTTATTTTTTATTTATTTATTTATTATTATTATTATTATTATTTATTTATTTATTTTTCACAGCTAAAGAATTAAAAATAAACCTTGTACAGTTGTGCTGATTTGTTGTCAACTGTACACACTTTATATTCTCAATAATACATCTCTTTTTCATGTTATTCTAATTTTACACCGTATGTAATATTTATTTTTTCATTTTTTCACCGGCTAAAGATTCCACAAAAATGGATGATGCGACGGCTGACGGTATTCTACGGGACATATTGAACAAACCTGAATATTGTCACAACGCCGCTATACAGACCAGCAATGTTGTTGATGAGCGACCGTTTTCCCCCCACGCGACAGGGGGTCGGGCTAAAACATTCGAATATAAAGTAGGTGTGTATTCAAACACTGTTATATGGTATATTGTTATGCAGTGATTTAAATGCTGATTTACGGGCATCGATGTTTATATTTATTTTATAATATATGTATTACACATGATGCTGTAGCAAGGCGATATGATCCTACGATACCAGCAGGACGTGATACCGTCGCGCAAATACACAGGCCTAGTACAAACGGAAAAACATCAAAACGCACAACCGCTGCTGAAACGGAGAACCATCAATTCGCAACAGCAGGTGTGTAATCTAACACTGTTATATGGTATATTGTTATGCTGTGATTTAAATGCTGATTTATGTGCATCGGCGTTTATATTTATTTTATAATATATGTATTACAGATGATGCTGTAGCAAGGCGATATGATCCTATGATACCAACAGGCCGTGATATAGTCATGCAAATACACAGGCCTAGTACAAGCGGGAAAACATCAAAACGCACAACCGCCGCTGAAACAGAGAACCATCATTTCGCAACAGCAGGTGTGTAATCAAACACTGTTATATGGTATATTGTTATGCTGTGATTTAAATGCTGATTTATGTGCATCGGCGTTTATGTTTATTTTATAATATATGTATTACAGATGATGCTGTAGCAAGGCGATATGATCATACGATACCAACAGGCCGTGATACCGTCGCGCAAATACACAGGCATAGTACAAGCGGGAAAACATCAAAACACACAACCGCCACTGAAACGGAGAACCATCCATTCGTAACGCCGTCGATTGTACATAACAGCCTAAAGGATGTTGCTAGGTCATCGGTTATGGTAGTGCATAACGGTTGTATTAACCCGAACAAACGAAGGCTGGCTCGACCAAGAACGAATGAGAGAAGTCATAATTCAGCATTTATAGATCTTAAAAGAAAATTGTCATATTCCGAAAATGATAAGCCGCAACGGAGAAGGATCGCGTTACAAACTGTATCAATCGTAAGTAACGATGTTGCTGTAACATCAAAACACACAGCATTTAACACTGCAGACCGGGATGTCGCTGGTAATACAAAGACTGTAAAGGTTAAGAGGGCATTGCGTCTCTCAAGAAGTAATGTTAAGCAATTGCCGCAATCAGCTGTAATCACAATTCCAGATACACAGGTTTGTTCTGAAACAGAAACAAGGCACATAGCAGGCATTGGTTTGTTATCAAATGTTGACTCAAGAAGTAATGTTAAGCAATTGTCGCAATCCGATGTCATCACTATTCCCGATACACAGGATTGCTCTGAAACAGAAACAAGACACATAGCTGGTAATGCTGTGATATCAGATATTGATGACATAAATGGGCAAGAGCTTATTACAAACTGTGTAGAGTCAACGACACAAGAACCGCAGAATAGTTCTGATGAAGTATTATCAGCCATTGCAGGAATTCCTGGTAATACTACAACGGTTGATTGTGTAACATCAATGCCCAATATTTTTACAACGACAGCCATGGTACACACATCGGCTGATGCTTGTGCACCGGCTCGAGGGATAGCGCCCGACATAGTTGATGAATGTCAAAATACAGAACAATTAGGCCAAGACGCCGAAATACAATTTTACGCGTTGTTGGGTAAGATATGGGAAGATGTTGAGAACATGGGCGTAAAAGACGGATATTTGTTAAAACACATTAAAGGTGTGAGCCACGGTAGTAAATGTAAACAAGACATTGTTAAAGAAGTTGTTGAGACGTCTATGAATGTCATGTCAAAATACATAGATCGGTCACTTAAGACAACGGAATTTATTAAAGCCAACATACATCATTTTTCAGAAATAAATGAAACTGAGCCGTGACTAGGCATGTTAGGCAATGGTTTGAAACGTGTTTTAAATTTAAATGCCTGAAAAAAACACACACAAATTAAACCTTGTTTAACATACAAGATCTCACAGTTATTCCGACGTGCAAAGGTGAAACAGGCTGTAACAACATTAACCATTTGAGAAAGCGCAAGCGGCACAGGGAACATGTGGTAGGCGGGAAGCAGAGTGCGATGTATGTAGATTTAGATCAATCGCCACCCCAAGCATTACCGATTGACGAATCACAGACTGACAATATTGAGTGCATTGCAAGCCCCATATATGATGATGCAAGCTGTGTTGAGTCACCCAGTAATGACGAAGGTCGGCATCATGTATACTTAGAAGCAATTAACAGTTATGAACGACAACAACCGTATTTCAGAGCTGTTGAGTACCACAATCACTATCGGTTTGTTAATATGGACAGGGTTACATCATTTGTAGAGGGGGTTCGAGCCATTCATACTGCTATACAGGCCATGCTCGATGGCATCCTTGCGGGCGTGTATCCAGCCGACCGCGTTCAGCTTAGATTGGTGGGGGTGGGTTACACAACGCCATCTATTCGCATCGTAAGCCGCAAGAAACATTAGACGCTGCCAGTTTTTTTAACCAGATTACAAACACGCTTCAAAGTAACGCTGAATTCTTATTATCCACAGGGTTAAGATTTGTGATCAGTATTTTTAGAAACAGACCCCGAAGTGGTTTGACCGGTAGAAGTTTACACCGCTTGCCCCAAAGTTTAATAATAAATAAAAGAAAGAGATATCTCTATGACTTCAGACGCATCGGTAATAACCTGTGTTTGGCCGCTAGCGTCTGTAAACTTCTGGATAAAGGTAACAATGCCAATGATCATGTAATACAGGAGAGAGCGATCCAACTACATAAAGTTTTGAATCTGCCGCTTGATAAAGCGGTCAGCTTTAGCGATGTTGCAATTTTTGAAAATGATTTAAATGTTTCGATCAATCTCCTCTATTACACTCAAGGGGATTGGAAATACTACTGTACGGACAGCCGTTACAAAGACACGCTGTTTGTGCTATATCACGATTGTCACTTTTATGGGATACTCGATATCAAAGTGTTTCTTGGAGCCCGATATTATTGCATCCGTTGTCATAGCGCTTACCATCATAGAAATAATCACAATTGTCTTTTCTTTTGTAAGGCTTGTCACAGGCCGGATTGTATTGACGACGGTGTGACTGCGTTAAGATGTTCGGTGTGTAGGGTATTTTGTCGATCAAACAAGTGTTTAGAGCTACACAAAGCTTTAGCTCTTGATCACAAAATATCCTGTCTTGAACATGTATATTGTGACAAGTGTTGTCTCTACAGGCGAACAGATCATAACTGTCGAGGCCTAAAGTGTCCCATTTGTAAGGTGTTCGTTGATGGGTTTTTGAACCATTTGTGCTATATACAAACCATCAAGCCGGAAGAGCCCACAAAGAAATACATCTTTTATGATTTTGAGTGTATGCAGGAGACGGGTGTGCACATACCAAACTACTGTTACGCTTTAACATTAACGGGGGAGAAAGACTGGGAGTTTAAGGGTGTTGCGTGTATCGAAGACTTTGTAAAGACGTTCATGAAACCAAAATTTGAGCATTACACATTCATAGCCCATAATGCAGGTCGCAATGATGCGTATTTTGTGCTGCGCCAGCTGATTAAGGAGAAATTAAAGATGGAATTATTATCTAGAGGCGGCAACATAATGTGCATCACGGTAAAAGATTTGAAGATAAGATTTATCGACTCTTTAAATTTTTTACCCATGCAGCTTAGCAAGTTACCAAAGGTGATGGGGTTTGACGGTACCAAAGGTTATTTCCCACATTTTTTTAACACAGCTGATAACCAAAATTACATACGTGCTATGCCATCAATAGAGTATTTTGGTCCACAATACATGATGCCTGATGAATTATCTGAGTTTACAGCCTGGTATAAACAGTATGTACACAAACCGTTTAACTTTCAAAAAGAGCTCGTACGATATTGTAAAGAAGATGTGAAAATATTACAAAAAGCTTGTGATGCTTTCAGATCGGCTGTTATAGCCATGACAGAACAGGAATTTCTAATAACAAAGAAAAGAAAAAAGGTTGTGGTTTAACGTCACATCGAAGCTTTTCAATTAGTCATGTTGGCTTCCGTTTGCATGGCCATGTACCGTTGTAAATTTTTACAGGAAAAGACACTGGCCCTTGTACCGAGTGATAACTATCACAAGACTCAGAAGCGTTACTCAACGCCAGCCATACAGTGGTTAATGTACATAGAACACAAAGAAGGTGTGAGTATAAGACACGCTTTACAAGGGGGAGAGAAGAAAGTTGGTAAATACAGCCTGGATGGTTACGACGTGATTAACGGCACACCCACTGCTTTTGAATTCCAAGGTTGTTTTAATCACAGCTGTGGTGCTTGTTACAATGCCGATGATAAAAACAAACTGACTAAAACAACCTACGGTCAATTACACCACAAGACGCAGGTAAAGTTGCACTACCTTAAACGTTGTGGATTTCAGATACGTGAAATCTGGGGTTGTGAATGGAAGTCTATGCTAGATTCTGATGCGGATCTACAGGCTTTTCTTAAGGGTAAAGAATTACACGAACCCTTGGAGCCACGTGGCCGGCGCACAAACGCCATAAAGCTGTATCACAGAACAGGCTGTGATGAAAAAATTCACTATTTTGATTTCACCAGTCTGTACCCGTATGTTAACAAAACCAAAACGTATCCTATACAGCACCCACGCATTATTTATAAGGACTTTGGTGATGTCACAAAATATTTCAGTTTTGCCAGGGTTAAAGTTTACCGGCTTCGTGGCCTATTCTTTCCGGTTCTGCCGGTTAAAATGGGCGGCAAGTTAATGTTTCCATTATGTCGCACATGCGCTGAGTCTGGACAGACTGAGCCGTGCGTTCATGATTAAGAAAAACGTGCACTCATTGGTACATGGTGTACCGTGGAACTAAACTTGTCTGTAGAAATGGGGTACATGGTGTGTAAAATCTATGAGGTGTGGCATTTTGATGAGAGATCTGACAAATTGTTTTCAGGCTACATTAAAACGCACATTAGGGATAAACAAGAGGCCTCTGGTTATCCCGAATGGTGTACAGACGACGAGAAACGCGAAGAGTATATAGACGCCTATCAAAAAAATGAAGGCGTGTCTTTACGACCCGATCACATAGAAATCAACCCCGCTAAAAGACAAATTTCAAAATTGTTTTTAAATTCCTTATGGGGTAAATTTGGTCAACGTAGCAACATGCCCAATACGTGTCTAGTGACCGATCCCGACAAACTTTTTGAATATGCGTTCTTACCGTACTATGACGTGTCCGCTTTGGACTTTGTTGACGATGATACAGTTATGGTAAATTGGAAGTATGCAAAGATCATTACACCAGGTGCGCAATTTCAAATGTAACTATAGCCATCTTTACAACGGCTGTACTACTGTACAAACTACTGTATAGATTACAAGATAGATGTCTTTATCACGACACAGATTCTGTAATTTTTGTCAGTAGACCCGGTGACAGGAGCCCGCCATTGGGTGATTATTTAGGCGAGTTGACCAGCGAACTACCCACAGGCACCCATATAACAGAATTTGTCTCAGCCGGTCCCAAGTCATACGGCTATCGACTAAACAACGGAAAGACCTGTTTAAAAGTTAAAAGTATAACGCTCAATGTTGATAATGCGCAGCACGTTAACTTTGACAGCCTGAAAGAACTGGTCTTAGATTATCCTTTAAACTCCGAAGGCGATGACCAGAAAAAGGTTGTGATCCGCCAACCCGGTATAATATGTGTGAAAAAGTGCTGGCAGATAGAGACGCGTACTTTGCAGAAGACGCAAAGGTGTGTTTATACTAAACGGTCTCTTACGGACAACTTCACAACACTGCCGTTCGGCTATTAAGATGGACACCAGATTTCAGCATCCTTTCTCATGTATTTTAGCGGGTCCGTCCAATTCGGGAAAAAGTTATTTTGTGAAAACGCTGTTGCAACACGCTGCAACACATATGACTCATGTACCTGATAATGTTGTTTGGTTTTACACCTGTTGGCAACCTATATACGACCAACTTCTGTGTGATTACCCCGGTCCGCGTTTTATAGAGGGCTTACCAGAGTCTTTTAGCGATGATCAACTTTTTCCCCCTGATAAGATTAATTTAACAGTGACTGATGATCTGATGGACGCAGGAAGTAATAATTCTGAGGTTGAGAAAGCTTTCACAAAGTATGTACACCATCGTAATCTCAGTATCCTGTACCTTGTCCAAAACATATTTTGTCAAGGTAAAAAGAGCAGAACTATACATTTAAACACAAAATATATGGTCCTGTTCAAAAACCTCAGGGATAAAATGCAGGTGGGCATTCTGGCTAGACAAAGGTACCCATCGAAACATCGAATCCTATGAATCCGCGACGGCTGCCCCTTATGGGTATTTACTGGTTGATTTAAGAAACAACGCTCTTGATGATTATCGTTTACGAAGCGGCTTATTCCCACCAGACACGCCTGTCGCTTTTGTCATTAAGAAGCGTGGTTCTATAAAGCTATAACCGTACAACCTTTAGTCATTTGTTGTCATTCTAACAACGGTGAACATGTCGGGACGGATAAGACGTAATTGGGTGCTTTTAAAAACGTTAATTAAAGCAACACCAATCCAAAGAAATGCTATTTTATCCAATGCTTTAAACGATTTAGTCACGGCTATTTGTGAGATAGTGCTCAACACGCTTAAAGGTAAAATACCGCTGTCTCAACGACAGTTGAACTACCTTAAAAAGAAGCGAGCGCTTATAAAATCACTTTGTAATAAGAAATGTGCCATTGGAAAAAAGAAGAGGTTGGTTAAACAGTCGGGTGGTTTTATCGGTTCGCTGCTTGGTTTTGCTATACCGCTAATTGCAGGACTATTGTCTAATCACTGATGGAGTACGCTGAGAAAATGTATCTGGTGCCTCAGAATCAGACCGTTTACATAACTAACCGAACAGCGGTGACATACGTAAAACAGCAACGCACGGTCTAGATGTAGAGATCGTGAAAATACTACAGAATAATGATTTATCAGAATATAAAAAAGCAAAGCGATATACAACGTTGTTGCAAAGATATCTGGTGTTGAGTAAACAGGCTGATAGTGAAATGTCAACTTTACCTCTTTTATCACCCGTTGCAAAATCTGTTGATGAATCAAATAACACGACACAACCTGTTGCACCCGATGCTGTTTATCATGAGCTTTTGAGTGGTGTTAATGACCGGTATAAGAAAAACTGTGAAATACTATTGAGTAAAATGACACGCTCTAAACACATCACAGACTGGAACAGTAAAGGGGAGTTTCTGTACAAAGGCATCGCTGTGCCTGGTTCCAACATGTTAGATTTAATAAGAAGCATCACGCAAAGCCACGGTGTGTCGATCCGTAATATACCGAACGGGTGGCCTGAATTTATGCGGGCAATGTCTGAATTAAATATTCCCTCAACCGTCATAGCCAATGCTGCAAATAGAATGTGCTTAGAACGCTTAAAAGCTGAGAAGCAGGAGGCCTCTGATAGTGCTGTGACATCGCCCATGTCGTTACAAACCCTTAACAAAGGTCGAATAAATGTTTTAAGTCCCCCAGGTTTAACAACACCGCACGGTTACTTACTGCCTAGGAAAAGATCCGTAAATCTATTTCAGGATTCACAGTGGCTGAAACTATAACATATAACTAATTTATAATATTTTTATACACTGTATTTTGTGTTAGTATTTTGCGCCACAATGTTTAACTTATGTCAATAATATTTTATGTAATGTTTTAAATGCTTCTTTACCGTGTTTTATATATATATATATATATATATATATATAAAATATGCTTATGCTTTATAAAACAAAGTTTTGTTCTTTGTTTCTATTGATGTAAACAGTAGAAATTTCAAGCACGCGATATAAAGTTTAATAAACAACGTTGTTTATTAGAAAAAAAATCATAGATATGATGCGTTGTACATAAAACGTATCAAACAGAATGTTGATTACAAGTTACACAAACAATACAACGTTGTGCGTAACACGCTTCACACACAACGTTGTGCTTGAAACGTTTTATGTACAACGTGCCATAGTTATGACGTGTTGTACATAAAACGCTTCACGCACAGCGTTGGTTACAAGTTAAACAATTCTGTATATATTTATATGCATAATGACTCAGACAGTGGCTTCTTGGGAGTCGTCTTACAAAATTTGAAACAAAACAATCATTACGTTTTGTGTCATCACTAAAACGGGCCAGTACATCCACATATTTGTATTTTTTACACATGTAAAATATAAAGTATATGCAATATTGACCGCAAACGGTGCTGTTAAAATTTTGCAACTGCTTATTTTGGTGATAAACACTTTTTGAATTCAAGTTTAAAAAATGTATTATTGCTTTTGGGAATAGGGGGCTGTCAGGGGCTAACCTGTAAGAATAAAAAAAGTAACATTCACGCTGTTCGTTAAAATAAGCGGCCAACCAGTGCTCACCCGGCTGCCCGCTGCTATGCGTATTGATTACAAACGCGCAGGGGTATTGCGACAGTTTACTGACCGGTAACATATCGCACGGATACGTTCCTTTAAAAATATGCCTTGTGATTTGCACGGCATACAGAATACAGTTAATCTGTAATGTGTTCATTTTTTCAGCAGCGTAGTGTTAGTTTATTTCATTTATAGATAATCGTACAGCACATCGCGCCTTTGATTAATCTCGATGATGTTATCAAATAGAGCGTATATTAACACATTGACTGTCCGGTCCAACGCTTCTGCAAAGCAGAATTCGGCACGTAGATTGCCTGTTCTTATCAGGGAAAGGTGTTCTCCACACTCCTGTTCTGGTGAAAGGTCAAAAGCACATAGCGTGTAGCCCCTGAGGTACTCTTCGCGGTCAATCAGTATACCACTGTCAGATTTCTGCTTATTTGTGATCTATATGAGTGACATATACTCTCTTACAGCATTACCGCGTTCAAAGTCGGGTTGAAATGGCTTGGCGGGGTGCGGCGTTCCATCCAGATAAAGGGACGCAAAACTTACATTTTTATGTTCAAAGCAAAGGGGGTTCCGGTTATGGATTCCAGAAAATGATTCGTTATCCACAAAATCGACTATAACTGTTTTCGGCACTTGTCCTAAAAATAGATTTTCTAGATTAACTACTCTACTGCCTGTTGGTACGCTGTAGATTTTCATCCCAACGCGGTCAATCGCGTATTTCGCGTTACCGTTTAACAGGGCCTGCGCGTGCCCAATCCGCACGGCCGGTGAGACCTGAACTCTTTTCACGAACAGGGATGCCGCTGTGATCTGTATTTAAAAGGCATCCGCCTCAGACAACATTAAGCAGAATGCGTCTTTGTTTCTGGTTAGTTTAATCTTCAGATCAACGGCGTTTAAAATTAGTTTATGTTGATGGAATAGGTCGCAGTGAAGCGGTCCTAGCAGTTCAACCGTGCGACTCTGCTCTGTTGCTCCTGCTCGTTTCTTGAACCCCGTATTCAGCCCGTCCAGCGCCGTGTTGTTAAATTCACCATCCGCATCTTTGTAAAATAATCCTGTTGTGTGTTTTGTTGACAATGCATTCAATATAGTCTCAATGTACGCGCGGTATGCGTAAAGATTGTTGGATTGTGATATGAGCCTGTCGCCCAAAGTTACATCCACTTGGTTGAATAAAGTCGCTATTGGGTAATTAATAAGTGCGACCCGCGCACCTTGCGGTATCGGCGTGTTATCGGCTCGTACGATCTTGCATGTCACGTACAACAGCATGTTGTGCAGATCGTAGTAGTGTTCACCGCTGGCTGCTATATAAAATTCAAGCGGTGCTGTGTCGGATAACGCCGCTAAAGGTTGAACTTCGACGTATAGACTTTTCTCTATGCTAGTTTGTGTTGGGGGTACGTCAAAAAGATCCAGCTCTGTTGTTGCACATTCAACGGATTCGTGGTGTATGAAAGACATGTTTAAAAATTATCACCAACGGCGCTCTTCGGCTTTCTCTTCTTCTTTGAGTTGCGTCGTCTCTGTTTTTTATTTAAAAAGGGTATGTCCCAAGGCAGAAGCGCTATCATACGCTTCCGTTTTCTTTTAGACACGCCTTTTCTTGTATATATTAGTCCTGAACCGTCTTGCTTTGCTTGGTTCACCTCGAGTATCTTATTCACCACAGCCGTTGTGGCTTGACCGATAACATCTTTCGCTATATTACGAACCGCTGTCTTCATATGCGGTTTAGCCAACTCTAAACCTCTCCGGAAAAGAGGAACAGCTTTTCTGAAAAGACTTCGAAAAATACAGCCTAAACCGCAGCCGTACATGTATGCGCTGCCGTGAAAACCTGGTAATCCATTACCGGCTTGAGATTTATAATATTGCGCATAGATGCCCGGATCGCCATAATTTTTAACAGCGACCATTCTGCTTAGTTAATAAAAATCAGTTTTGCGGCGTCTGAAGTGTAGCTTCACGATCGCTTTCCCAAACTTAAATGCCATGTTCTCATTTTGGTCGTTCTTTATCTCTATGGCTATCGTGTCAAAATGTGTTTTGCACAATGGTACGTAATCGGGCTTCTCGTATCGTATTGTGACAACCTCATTGTTATAACCCTTCATTTCAACAGTGCGAAGTAGCGGCACATAACTATCCCTGACCCGTTGGTGTTCGATAATGTCTGTGTACACGTACATTGTATATTGTCCGCCTTTGATGTCGGCGCATGGTTTAGAAATATTAGTTTTAGGTTGTAAACCCAGTATCCATGTCAGCTTAGAACCGGCGTGGATTTGATACAACAGTTTACTGTCGCATGTTACAACGCGTGCAAATGGATCATACGTTAGTCTTAATCCAACGTCCAGTTTCAGTTGTACAATTTCAGCATTGATTAAGTTCAGTAGCGCTTCGATTGTTTCATAAAAACCGGGTTTAATGCACAAACTCGCGACTCTCGCCACTGGCTGGTCCGCCGTTCCATCCCATGATAATTGCAGTCTACAATCTTGTAAATCCAATGTATTCCACGTATGCGGGTATAGTATCTCAGTAAGTGCTACTTCCCATTCGCCATTTAAGTCTATCGGTTTAGCCAACTTTGTCGTATAGTTAGAAATCTTATTTTGCAGGAAAGTAACAGCCGATGCGTTGCTGGGTAAGGTTATGTAGAACGCCTTGTCATCCATCGCGCATCTTGTTTAGATACTGATGAGATTTATATGTCTTTTATCACCGATGCTGCGACCCAACTGTTAAATTTTGCGGGGGTACCAGCGCCACTTGACTACCGCGTATTTACGGCCTCTGACCGTCTTATGTTTTAAAATCTTTTCCACTTTGTAAACCCTGTTATAGTTTTTTGGTATGCTTTGAAGCTCTTTCGGGGTAAAAACTACCTGTTATAACTTCACCGTACAGATCTGCCAACTTATAAAGTGGTTTAAGCCCTTTAGTGTTCACACTATGTACAACAAAAATCTCCTCAGAAAAGCTCTGTTCGTAACCTTTCTGAAATATGTCCTTATATTTAGAAATACGGACGTGGTCACCGACTCCTAAACAAACGGGGGCTTTCTTACTTCTAAAGTAATCACCATAGGTCGTTTTGAAGACACTCAATGCGTTAGAATCATTCACATCGTTTGGAGCGCACTTAATCGTTCTATGGTATGTGTTATTATAGCTGTGTATGAAGTCTTGTAAAATGTCTATATATCTGTAGGTATTCTTTGCCGTGAAATAGCGCCACATGCGTGTTTTTAAAGTCCTATTGAAGCGCTCTATAACAGCCGCTTTCACATCGTTATTGGTCGTGAAATGATTTATACCGTATTTTTCTAACACCTTTTTTAGGTTTCTGTTTAGAAACTCTTTACCATTATCGGTTTGTAGCTTCATCGGCACATCACCGCACTGGAATATTTTTTAAAAAGCATTAGCGACCGTTGCTGCGTTCTTAGTGGTCAGACTTTCACCCCACACCCTCTTACTGAATATATCGATGATTGTTAATATGTATTTAACACCATCGTTGTATTTTGACAGATCTATCAGCGAGACCAAATCGCATTGCCACTGTTGGTTTATACCCGATACACAAATCATGTTCCTTTTATAGTTTTTTCTTGCTGGCTTGTGCCGCATGTAGGCGTCTTGTTCTTGTAACCACTTTCTTACGTCGGATCTTTTAAATTTATTTTTAACCGACCCATAATATTTATAAATGCAGCTAAAACTACCTGGTTTTAACACTGTGTAATATGCATCTTTCATCCGCTTGATTTGACGCGCTGCGTTGTGTGACATTCTGCGACTGGTGTTACGTGACACTCTTTTCAAAGTCATTATCTTTTAATATGGTTTTATATCGAACACTATAAATTTATATAAAATTTTATATTAAAGCGATATCAAACACTATCATTTAATATTAAAGGGGGTGGAGCCTAGGAGAAAGGGGGTGTTGCCAACTGTCACTTTGACAGAAAGGTTGTCTTTATCTACTACATCCAGTTCTTACTGTGTACTGTTATTTCTTCTACGCTACTTCATGGCAGCCATAACTACTGGGATTGTATCCCTATTCCTAACTTTAGACAGGGAGTTTTCCTAATCCACTAGGGCCCACCCACTATGGGTATATAATCGCACTCCACCCCTTCCTCCTTAGTCTTTTTCCTGTCTCCTAGCTTGGCAGTAGGAGTTCCTGTATTATTTTTTCTATTTAAATAATTTTTATTTTTTCAGGGCTTACCTCATGTTGTTCCTAGCTGATACATCTCCTGGTAGCCGTGCTAGAAGAGGGTGGCTCCCTGGGTGTTTGGCTAGGTGTGCTAGGGGCGGTCAAGTAAGTCCCCATATGTCCAGCTTAAGGTGTCCTCCTGTCAGCTCTTTGCTGTGGGTCCCCCTCTTGCCGTTTTCCGCTGCTATGGCCGCTGCTCTGCTGTGTGTATGGGGCCTTTCAGTGAGGAGTACCTCTTCTGAAGGGCATCTGTGCAGTTTCCTGCCGGAGGTCCGTCTGCTGAAGGGGATGTACGCGACTTCCTCCGGAAGGTCCTGGCACTGAAGGGAAAGTGCGGCGGTGGGCGGAAGTGCTGGGGGGATGCAGTAAAGGCTGGCTGGCAGAAGTGCTGTTGGCACCCGTCCCAGCTGATTGTGGAGGGCGGGCTGCACGGACACCATAGCCTTTTATAAGGCATAGAAATTTGAATTAATGGCGCTGCACACAGGAGTTAGGAAGCTCCTATAATTGCTGGGCTGGTTTTCTAAGCTTACCAGCAGAATGAAAAGAGAGCCTTCTCCCCAAAAGCCGGTCAGTGCCCTAAAGAGGTAAGTCCTCATAGAGGGCTGGTTGTTATTTATTATTTATTATTTATTGTTTATTCTGTTACCATGTGGTAGTTTAGGATAGGTTGTAAGGTGTTTTATTTTGTTGTTTTAGTGTGTCTCCACCTAAGAAGAGGTTATGTAAGAAAAGGCATAAGGACATGCAGTGTGCAGCTTGTGACAAAATCTTTTCAGCTGCTGAAAATGTTAAATTCTGTGAGGAGTGTATACAGAGTGAATCTCAGGAGACTGTGCAGTCCAAGCAAATAAGAGGTTTAATGAGATGGATGAAGGAGTCTTTTGTTACCAAAGAGCAGCTCTCGGAATTCCAAGGGAATAAAAGGGCTAGGTCTCTGGATAGAATTGATTTAGTTGATGAGTCAGGTTCTCAGGATTTTGCTTATGATGATTATCAGGCTGCTTCTAGTGCTGAGTCGGTGGACGAGCAGGAAGAGGAGAGAAAGTTTAATTTGGAGCTGGTGGATAGTCTTCTGAAAGATATCTTTAAGACTATGAATTATAAGATGCCTGAAGAGGAATGTAATGATGAGGATATTCTGTTCTGTGATAAAACCAAAAAGAACAGGGTCTTTCCAGTCCATAAAGCATTAAAAGATGTTGTGAGTAAGGAGTGGAAAAGCATTGATAAAAAGCTGGGTAATACTAAAAGGCTTGATCGTATGTTCCCAGTGGAAGATGAGCAGTTTACTAATTGGTGTGCAATCCCTAAAATTGATGCTGCAGTCGCAGAGATGGTATCAAAAACCACCATTTTGTTAGAAGATGGCGCAGTCTTAAAAGATGGTATGGATAAACGCATGGAGAGTGCGTTAAAGAAATTGCATATGTCCTCAGCAATATCACTAAAATCCGGTGTGGCAGTAGCATCTGTTGCTAGAGCGTTGAGAGTCTGGGGGTCAGTATTGGCGACTGATATAGAAGGAGGTGTTTCGAGGCAGTATCTGCAAAGAAATCTGACCGTAATGTTCAAAGGGATCGAGTATCTCTGTGAGGCCTCGTTAGATGCTCTGGATTTTGCTGCAAAGTCTATGGCAGCAGGTGTGATGGCAAGAAGAGCTTTGTGGCTGCGTTCTTGGTCAGCAGATATGCACTCCAAGAATAGGTTGGTGTCCCTGCCATATGAAGGGTCTTTGTTGTTTGGAAATAAATTAGAAGCCATAATACAGAAAATGTCAGGAGGAAAATCTGCAAAACTTCCTCAGGACAGGAGGAATAGATTTCCAATACCGTCCGCTAAACAGCAGTTTAAGGAGGCAAGAGGATATCGACCAGGTCGTTTTTATTCAGAAAGGTACTCCTCAGGTAACAATAGGCAGTCCTTTCGGCAGGCCTACAGGAGAGGTGGTCGAAGATCATGACTGTCACAAGGTTCCGGTATCTTTTCCAGTGGGTGGCAGACTTCAGGAGTTTGCCGGCTGTTGGATAGAGTCTATTCAGGATACGTGGGTAATAGATGTCGTATCCCAGGGATACCGGATAGAATTCTCAAAAATTCCCGTGTTGGACAAATTTCTAGTTTCAGAGACACCAACTACAAATCTGGAGTTAAAAGCTATGAAAGACAGTTTAAGGAAACTGATCGAAGCAAAAGCTGTAGAGACTGTTCCGTTTTTGGAAAGAAACAGAGGTTTCTATTCGAGACTGTTTCTGGTGAGAAAACCTTCCGGCGAGTTCAGAACCATCTTAGATCTCAGACAGCTCAACGAGTATATAGAAACAATAAAGTTCCGTATGGAGACCCTAAAGTCTATCCTGTTAGGGGTGAGAGAGAGAGACTTTTTGGCTTCGGTAGACCTAAAGGACGCTTACTTCCACGTTCCAATTTGCAGGCAGCACAGGAAATATCTAAGGCTTTGTGTCCTCGGCAAACACTTTCAGTTCACTTGCCTTCCTTTCGGCCTAAAATCATCTCCAAGGGTGTTCACAAAAGTTCTGATGTCGCTCATTGCTGTGATCAGAGGTCAAAAAGTAGCAATATGGTCATACCTGGACGACTTGCTGGTGTGCGGAGAGTCGATAGAGAAAGTGGACAAAGCATTAAGTGTGGTGCTACAAATTCTACAAGAACATGGCTGGCTCATAAATTGGGAAAAAAGCAGACTAACGCCAAAGCAAAGAATACAGTTTCTGGGGGTACAGGTAGATACCCTCGATTATATGATAGGGCTTTCAGAGGAGAGGTGTCTAAAGCTTCAAGATCTGGCTACCCTCATAAAGGGATGCAACAGTGTGACGATTCGTCAGGGGATGCGTCTCTTGGGGATGATGGCGTCCTCCATAGATGTAGTCCCTTGGGCGAGGTGGAGGATGAGAGATCTTCAGTTGGACATTCTGAGTTATATTCGGAGGGGATATTCTCTGAATTACCGTATAAAACTAGGCCGGAAAGCAAAAGAATCTTTGACCTGGTGGACGGACGAACGGCTGGTCAGCAGAAGGACGTCTCTGTCGGACCATCATGCTCTGGTTCTGACAACGGATGCGAGTACAACAGGATGGGGTGCTCATCTGTTGCACAGAAATTGTCAGGGCACATGGAGCGAAGAGGAAGCACGTTTGTCTTTGAATCACAGGGAGATGAGAGCAGTGTGGAATGCCATACAGCAGTTTCAAGAAAAACTTCAAGGAAAGCATCTCAAGGTTTTTTCAGACAACGTTTCCGTAGTGGCGTATCTCAATCGCCAAGGAGGCACCAGGAGTCCAGTGTTGATGGAGGAAGTGTCAAAGATAATGAAATGGGCGGAATGCCATCTCAAAACTCTAGTAGCTCTACATGTTCCAGGGGTAAACAATGTGGTGGCAGACTTCCTCAGTCGACAGGAGGTATTACCAGGAGAGTGGGAGCTGGACGATGTCGTTTTTCAACAGATCGTACAACAGTTTGGAAGGCCTCAGGTAGATTTGA
Organism: Pseudophryne corroboree; assembly: GCF_028390025.1. Classification (NCBI taxonomy): domain Eukaryota; kingdom Metazoa; phylum Chordata; class Amphibia; order Anura; family Myobatrachidae; genus Pseudophryne; species Pseudophryne corroboree. The sequence continues at coordinate 913,697,142 of NC_086447.1, read as the reverse complement.
TGGCCACACACGTCAATGCAAAAGTACCACTCTTTTTCTCCCGATATCATCTCCCAGGAACAGGGGGAGTGGATGCTTTCTCTCTTCCTTGGACGTTCAGACTGGCGTATGTGTTTCCCCCGTTTCCGATGATTCCAAGGACTCTCAGGAAGATCTGGGAGGACAAGGCACAAGTAATAATAATTCTTCCCTACTGGCCGAAGAGGGGTTGGTTTCCTTCAGTGCTCAGGATGGCAGTGCAGGGTCCTTTGAGGTTGCCGTTGAAGAAGGAGTTGCTGCATCAGGGGCCATTGTTGCATCCGAATCTGCAACGGCTTCCTTTGACGGCGTGGAAATTGAGCGGCAGCTATTAAGAAATAGAGGTTTGTCCGGGCAGGTCCTCGATTTGCTTATCCAGGCAAGGAAGAAAGTATCCTCTAGTGTTTACTATAGGGTCTGGAAAAAATTCATCTCTTGGTCTGGATCAAGATTTAATCCAGTAAAAGCAGAAACTTCTCAAATTTTGCAATTCCTGTTTGAAGGTTTTGAGAAAGGATTGGCAGTGTCCACTATTACGGTTCAGATATCGGCTCTGAATATTCTGTTGGAACGGAGATTGTCTGAGGAAGACTTGGTCAAGAAGTTTTGTCAGGCAATTAAAAGAATAAGACCTCGAGTTAGGCCAACTCTTGCTCCTTGGGACTTAAATTTAGTTCTCAATTCTTTGATGCTGCCTCCGTTTGAGCCTCTGCAGGATATTTCACTGAAGTTCTTAACTTGGAAAGTTGTGTTTCTGGTAGCCATAACAACGGCCAGAAGAGTTAGCGAATTACAGGCTCTGTGGTCTGAAGAACCTTATCTTAATTTTTTCCCAGATAAAATTGTTCTGAGAACCAATCCAGATTTTTTGCCAAAAGTTGTGTCGGAGTTTCACCTTAGTCAGGACATCGTGTTGCCATCTTTCTATCCGGATCCGCAGAATGAGGAGGAAGAAGCAATGCATAATTTAGATCTGATAAAGGCAGTTTCAATCTATATGGAAAGAGTTAAACAGTTCCGTAACACAAAACATCTGTTTGTGCTACACTCTGGTGTGAAGAAAGGTGAAAGGCCTACAAAGCAGACCATTTCCAGATGGATTACAGAGCTTTTGACATTTGTATATGAAAGAGTTGGTCGCAGAGTTCCAGAAGGTTTAAAGGCACACTCTACTAGGGCCATGGCAACTTCGTGGGCTAAGATGGATCGCGTGTCGGCAAAAGACATTTGCGCGGCAGCCACGTGGTCTTCGATGCATACATTCTCTACTCATTATGCTTTAGATATTGTTGACACCCACTTTGGGAAGCAGGTCCTTCAGGGGGCTTTGCAATAAATAAGTATTATTTTCAGCATCAAAACAAGGCTTCCTGTGTATTATATTGCCCTCCCTATACGAGCGTTGGTATATCCCAGTAGTTATGGCTGCCATGAAGTAGCGTAGAAGAAAGAAGCAAATTATACTTACCGATAATTTCATTTCTTCCAGATACTTCATGGCAGCCTACAAAATCCCTCCCTTATTGGGTTTCTCAGAGAGGCTTGTCGTAGGAGACACTCAAAAGACTAAGGAGGAAGGGGTGGAGTGCGATTATATACCCATAGTGGGTGGGCCCTAGTGGATTAGGAAAACTCCCTGTCTAAAGTTAGGAATAGGGATACAATCCCAGTAGTTATGGCTGCCATGAAGTATCTCGAAGAAATGAAATTATCGGTAAGTATAATTTGCTTCTATCTATTGTTGTAAGCTAGTGTAAACTAGTCCAGTGCAGAATTATTGTCTGTAATAACCACTGCATTGTACAAACTGTGACTTTCTGTGTGTGCATTTGATAGCTGAGTGGTGTCCATCCCGTGTATTTCACTCAACTTGCTATCCCTATATTCTATAACCTGAGGGGGCTTGGTGCATCAGGTGTTATCTAATATAGGATTTTCACAAAGATATACTGTATTACGTATTTTTCTCTGTGATTTAGTCACCATATCTCTCCTTTATCTCTGCTAGTGCTGACTACACTGCGCAGGGGTTTGGGTTTGGGATATTGTGCTGCTGATAATTGTACTGTGTTACCTCATACTGCAAGTTATATCATGTCTGCTTCTGAGGGTAACGGTTCTGGGGCAGAACACACTGCTGGTGTTGCTGAAGCCACAGGCACATATGAGGAGACTATAGCAGCTGTGGGCTCTGGTTCTGGGGGCTCCTTGCCCCCCAGTGGAACTGTGGCAATGGAGGCACATACTGACCCACCGTGGGCCGATTTTCCACGCTTCTGCATATGCTAGTTCATAAACTAACACCCCCTATGGAACCCCCAATGCCGGTACAACCGTATGTGGGCCCTGCAGCTAACCCGCCGTGGGCGGACGATTTATCTGCTCAATTAAAGAAGTTGAACCAGTCCTTGACTATTAAAAAGTCTGACCATCGCTCGCCTAAGTCCAAGAGGTCCTCTAAGCGAGCGCTTGTCTCCTCACAATCCACTGCTGTTACTGACACCTCGTCTGATGAGGATGGCATATACGCGTTCTGACTCAGATACGGCTGATGGGGAGGGTAGTTCACATGTGGATGTTCCTGACCTTGTGGAGGCTATTAAATTAATTCTACAGATTACGGATGATCCCGAGCCATCCGTGCCCCCTAAGAAATCAGATAGGTTCAAGCGTCAGTAGGTAGTTAAACAGGTTTTACCTCACTCTGATCACCTAGTGGATATACGTCAGGAACCCTGGGAAAACCCGGGAACAAAGTTTGCGCCTCAAAAGAAGATGCTGGCTCGCTATCCCCTCGCGCCAGAACTGTCTAAGAATTGGGAAACATCTCCTCCAGTGGACTCACATGTGGCTAGGATGGTGGTTTCCTCAGCCCTACCTGTCACTATCGTCAGGTCTCTGAAAGAGCCTACGGATAAACGTGTGAAGGGTTGTCTAAAAGCGATTTACACCCTCATGGGTGCTGCACAAAGGCCTACTATTGCAGCTTCATGAGCTGCTGAGGCTATTGAAGCATGGGCCTTGGAGTTAGAAGCTGAAATCTCCTCTGACCATGCTAGACAATGCTTGTCATATATTGTCACAGCTTCTCGATATATTAAAGAGGCGGCTTCTGATGCCGGTATCCTGGCAGCCAAGACCTCTACTACATCAGTCCTGGCTCGCCGGATATTGTGGCTGAGATCTAGACTCTAGAAAAACCCGGAAGGTACTCCCTTTCAAGAGAGATATTCTGTTTGGGGAGGACTTAAATAAGATAGTGGCTGACATGGCTACTGCCAAAACTGCCTGTCTACCTAATACCGCTCCTTCTTTGTCGAAGGCTAAAGATATGTCCTTTTGCCCCTTTCGTCCTTCAGGTAAAGCAAAAGGTCAGGCGTACCATAAGCAGGCCCACACTTCCAAAACTGGTAAGCTGAAGCCCAAAAGAGCCTGGGATACCTGTCAGCCAGCTGCTAAGACCGATAAGCCTACCGCATGACGGGGCGGGCCTCCCCCTGGGGGATCCCATGGTGGGGGGGCAGCTTCTAGGGTATAAGACCACTTCAGATGCCTGGGTACGGGAAGTCGTCACTCGAGGTTATGCCATTGCCATCAAAAACCGACCCCCTCATCGATTTTGCCAGACAGACGTCCCTTAGGACCGGACAAAGGCAAAAACTCTACACTCGATTGTACAGACCCTCCTGGATACAGGAGTCGTAGTACAGGTGTCTCTTGCTCAGAGGGGCCGGGAGTACTATTCTCCGCTGTTTCTAGTCCCGAAACTGAATGGGTCCTCCCGGCCTATTCTCAACCTCAAGGCATTGAACAGGTTTGTAAAGATTTCCAAGTTCCGTATGGAAACCCTTCGCTCTATAGTTCTGGCCTTGGAACCTGGGGACTACATTGTCTCCTTGGACATACAGGATGCTTACCTGCATATTACTACAGCAGTGTCACATAAATACCTGAGGTTTGCTGTTGGCAACCCCCATTACCAGTTTCAGGCGTTACCTTTTGGTTTAACAACGGATCCGCGAGTCTTCACCAAAGTTATGGCGGTGATGATGGTGGTACTCCGCCGTCAAGGGGTCAGGATACTGCCGTATCTGGACGACTTGTTAATCCTGGCAAATTCCCCAGATCTTCTCCTGTGTCATCTGGATATGACGGTCCAGTTTCTACAAGCCCACGGGTGGTTCATCAACTGGACGAAATCCTCCCTGATCCCTGCTCAGAGCATGGTGCACCTGGGAGCACTGTTGGACACTCACAACCACAGTCTCCAGTTGGGTCGGGGTTCTTCTTCATGGGTAAAAAGGACGGTTCGTTGCGACCCTGCATCGACTTCAGGTAATTGAACCGTATCACGATTAAAAACTCATACCCACTGCCTCTCATTTCGGTCTTGTTTGACCAGCTTCGTACTGCCACCATTTTTTCTAAGATTGACCTACGCGGTGCGTACAATCTAATCCGAATAAGAGAGGGGTATGAATGGAAGACTGCCTTTAATACCCACTCAGGGCATTATGAATATTTGGTGATGCCCCGGCAGTCTTCCAGGATTTCATGAATGATGTGCTCAGGGAATATTTGGATAGATTCTTAGTTGTATACTTAGATGACATCCTAATCTTCTCCCATTCCCTGGAGGAACATCGGAAGCATGTACGCTTAGTCCTCCAGAAACTCAGAGACCACCGGCTTGGGGCGAAGCTGGAGAAGTGCGAATTTGAAGGTCAGCAAATCGCATTTCTAGGATATATTATCTCCCCAGAAGGTTTCCAAATGGAGGGTTCCAAGGTACAGGCAGTCCTGGATTGGGTGCAGCCCACTAGTTTGAAGGCGTTTCAGCGTTTCCTGGGCTTTGCGAATTTTTATAGACGATTTATCGCTGGATTTTCGTCTATAGTGGCGCCCTTGGTGGCACTCACTAAGAAAGGGGCGGATGTTGCTCACTGGTCTTGTGAGGCTAAAGCGGCTTTTGCCCGTCTCAAAAAGGCATTTGTTTCGGCCAAGGTGCTGCGACACCCAGATCCAGAGCGTCCTTTTGTGGTGGAGGTGGATGCCTCTGAGATGGGTATTGGGGCAGTTGTTTCTCAGATGGGAGTGTCTGATAATCGCCTTCATCCCTGTGCTTACTTTTCCCGTAAATTTTCGCCTGCCGAGATGAATTATGACGTGGGTAACCGGGAATTGTTGGCTATTAAGGATGCACTCGAGGAGTGGAGACACTGGCTTGAGGGGGCTAAGTTTGTGGTCTCAATTCTCACTGACCATAAGAATCTGGCATATTTAGAGTCAGCGAAGCGTCTCAATGCCAGGCAGGCACGATGGGCTTTGTTTTTTGCTCGCTTTAATTTTTTGATAACATATCGCCCTGGGTCAAAAAACATCAAGGCTGATGCGCTCTCGCTGAGTTTTGCTCCAATCCAGGAGACCACCGAGGAGCCGTTGCCCAATGTTTCCCCATCATGTATTAAAGTGGGCATTACCCAGGACCTCTTATCATTAGTCCTTAGAGCACAGGAGCAGGCTCCTCCAGACCTTCCGGTAGGTCTTTTGTTTGTGCCTCCTAGGTTAAGACAGCGAGTGTTCCTGGAATTCCATGCCAAGAAGTCTGCAGGTCACCCGGGTATTGCCAGAACTCGGGAGTTGCTATCTAGGGCGGTGTGGTGGCCCTCGGTGGCTAAGGATGTGGATCAGTGGGTTCGGGCATGTGACATCTGTGCCCGAAATAAGACTCCTAGAGGGGTTCCTGTTGGCCCATTACATCCACTCTCTATCCCATCTAAGCCATGGACCCACATTTCAATGGATTTTGTGGTGGACTTGCCCAAATCCTCGGGGATGACAGCCATCTGGGTTGTCGTTGACAGGTTTTCGAAGATGGCGCACTTCGTTCCACTGGTTGGGCTGCCATCGGCCAGACGCCTGTCTGAATTATTTATGCTGCATGTTGTGCGTCTCCACGGGTTGCCACTTGATGTGGTCTCTGACCGCGGATCCCAGTTTGTGGCCAAATTCTGGAGGGCATTTTGTTCCGATCTCCAGATTTCTGTCAGCTTGTCGTCGGGCTACCATCCGCAGTCTAATGGGCAGACTGAAAGGGTGAACCAGTCCTTGGAGCAGTTCCTCAGGTGTTATGTCTCCAAGTGTCAGACTGACTGGGTTGCTCATCTGTCCATGGCGGAGTTTGCCTATAACAACGCGGCTCACTCTGCTACAGGGATCTCTCCCTTCCTTTGTGTGTATGGGCATCATCCTAAGGCCAATTCTTTTGACCCCCTGGACTCCACGCCTGGTGGTTCCTCTGTGGTTTCGGTCCTTAGAGGTATTTGGCGGAAAGTGAAGCAAGCCCTTGTGTCTGTGTCATTAGTGACCAAAAGGGTTTTTGATAAGCGGAAAAGACCCTGCAGCTTCAAATTAGGAGACTTCGTCTGGTTGTCTACCAAGAATTTGAAGTTGAGACAGCCATCTCATACGTTAGGCCCCCGGTTCATCGGCCCTTATAAGATCACCAGGGTTATCAATCCGGTGGCATTTCAGTTAGATCTGCCCCGTTCTTTGGGTATCAATAAAACATTTCATTGTTCCCTTTTAAAACGGGCGATTAGTAATCCTTCTTCCAGTGGAAGACCTTCCCCTCTTCTGATACGTGGCCAGAGGGAGTTTGTTGTTGAAAGGATTCTTGACTCCAAGGTGGTTCGGGGTCGGCTGTCATTTTTGGTGCACTGGAAGGGGTATGGCCCGGAGGAGCGGTCGTGGGTGCGCAGTTGTGATCTTCATGCCCCCAGACTGATACGCTCTTTCTTCTCGCAGTTCCCCGATAAACCCGGTGGTAGGGGTTCTTTGACCCCTCGTCAGAGGGGGGGTACTGTTAGGGTCTCCTGCCCTGTGCTGCCACGTCGTCATGGCAACCGGGAGACAAGTGCTAGCGGAGTAACCTGAGCGCAGCTGATACTCCGGTTCGGGTCTTTTGCTGTGCAGTGGTTATAGGCTCTGTGCATGGCAGGGGATCCGGTGCTGGTTTTTGTGCTCACAGTCTGTGAGGTCTGAGTGGGGCGTGGACAGCACCTGCTTTATAAGGCCTCTTCTCAGGGTAAGCAGACCCCCTGGACTCCACGCCTGGTGGTTCCTCTGTGGTTTCGGTCCTTAGAGGTATTTGGCGGAAAGTGAAGCAAGCCCTTGTGTCTGTGTCATTAGTGACCAAAAGGGTTTTTGATAAGCGGAAAAGACCCTCCAGCTTCAAATTAGGAGACTTCGTCTGGTTGTCTACCAAGAATTTGAAGTTGAGACAGCCATCTCATAAGTTAGGCCCCCGGTTCATCGGCCCTTATAAGATCACCAGGGTTATCAATCCGGTGGCATTTCAGTTAGATCTGCCCCGTTCTTTGGGTATCAATAAAACATTTCATTGTTCCCTTTTAAAACGGGCGATTAGTAATCCTTCTTCCAGTGGAAGACCTTCCCCTCTTCTGATACGTGGCCAGAGGGAGTTTGTTGTTGAAAGGATTCTTGACTCCAAGGTGGTTCGGGGTCGGCTGTCATTTTTGGTGCACTGGAAGGGGTATGGCCCGGAGGAGCGGTCGTGGGTGCGCAGTTGTGATCTTCATGCCCCCAGACTGATACGCTCTTTCTTCTCGCAGTTCCCCGATAAACCCGTTGGTAGGGGTTCTTTGACCCCTCGTCAGAGGGGGGGTACTGTTAGGGTCTCCTGCCCTGTGCTGCCACGTCGTCATGGCAACCGGGAGACAAGTGCTAGCGGAGTAACCTGAGCGCAGCTGATACTCCGGTTCGGGTCTTTTGCTGTGCAGTGGTTATAGGCTCTGTGCATGGCAGGGGATCCGGTGCTGGTTTTTGTGCTCACAGTCTGTGAGGTCTGAGTGGGGCGTGGACAGCACCTGCTTTATAAGGCCTCTTCTCAGGGTAAGCAGATGCTGCTGAATCTTTGTTGGTTAGTCAGTTTCTGAAAGTTAGCCAGTACTGTGTAGCTTTGTATTTGTTTGTTGCTTACTGCAAATAGGCCTGGGGATTTGGTATTACACTCTGCCAATCCAGACCTAGCAGTAAGACTGGATTCAGTCGTTTAGCTTGCTGGGGTTCTGTTACTACTCTGTGAGCTTAGCAAGTTTGCGGCTGTATTCTAAGACTTGCCTGTCTAATCCTGTCTCACTGTGCTAGGTGTCAGGGGTCAGTTTAGTGGCAGTAAGCTGAACCTGTGCACTGCAAGTGAGAATTAGGATTGTGGAGACTCTCCTTGTGTCTATCATTCCATCTCTGACCAAGGAGTTTACTGCCACACCCGTTGGTAACCCTTTAGGGTTTTGCTGTTGCCCTTAGCAACAGCATTTCGGGTTCTCTACGTATTAAAACACAACATCTTGCTTTTCCCATCTGAGCAGTTCTAATACAAGGGAGATACCCAGTGTCAGATTGTGTTTTGGCTGTGTCCCCGGAGGGGGCGCTAGTGGGTCAGTGGAGGTAGATGGGAGAAAACGAGGAGGCTGGATAACGTTCCTGCGCATGAGCGCAATGATATTTATTTAGCAGATGATTAAACAGAATGGCAGCAGAAATAATAATAACAAATGTAAATGTCAATCACACAGCGTAATAGCTGAAAGTCTATGGCAACAGAATGGAAGATGACTGGAGAAATAATAACCGGTAATATGATAAACAGATGAAATGGTGCCTGTAAAGATGGTTCTGGTTTGGAAACCAGTGCAGGTTTAAAACATGAAACTTTGGCAGTGAGATGTTGAATGGCAAACCTGGTAGCAGAAGCAGGAGTCTGACTATCCACAGTGCAGGTGGTGAAGCACTGACAGCAGCAAGCTGTATCACAGGTGGAGGAATGGAACACACCTGGAGTCAGTCTCAACTGCAAGGCTGAAGCACACAAGGTGGTGATGAGTGTGAAGCCTGTTTGAAGATTGCAGGTATTGCTGGGCCTTGAAGTTCCACGGAGCTGTGCAGATAACCAGGAGTACAAGTCTTTAGGTAAAGAGCCAGGAACACGGGAGGAACAGGAACAGATCCTTTCACATGGGTCGCAGGAGTGACACAAAGTCCAGGATGCCTGCAGACTGATCCTGCAGTCTCTTATGTACCCCTTGGTTCACAGGCATTGGGTGAGTGAGGGAAAGTGGGTGCGGCCAAGCACCGGATTGGCCGCTGTATACTGGCTGTTTGTAAACTGTCATGGCGGCGCCCACGCCGCGGCCTAGCGGGGACGCGGCGCGCTACACGCCCGCTGTCACAGGAGTGTTCCCAGGCCCGTGTTGGTGTCCCATGGCAGGGGCACAGACGACAGGTGACCGCAGGGAGCCAGGACGGAGTCCGCAGCGGCGGACGGATGTCAGCTTGGTGAGTCGATTCCTGACAGTACCCCCCCCTTTAAGGGTGGACACCGAACACCCACGTGGCTTGGAAGGATGAGTGCTGTGGAAAACACGGACCAACCTTGGAGCATGGACATCCGACGAATTTACCCAACTTCTCTCCTCTGGGCCATAACCGGACCAATCGACCAGGTACTGGAGACGTCCATACCGGCAACGGGAGTCCAGAATTTTGCCAATCTCGAATTCCACGCCCCGCTGAGTTCGAATTTTGGGGCCAACTGGAAGGGCACTCTGAAAACGGTTCAGGACTAGAGGTCTGAGGAGAGAAACATGAAAAGCGTTAGGTATTCGAAGAGAAGGTGGTAACTTCAGTTTGTAGGCCACAGGGTTGATGACTCTTTCAACAGGGAAAGGACCAATGAAACGGGGTGCAAACTTCATGGACGGGACCCTAAGACGGAGGTTACGGGTTGACAACCAAACCTTGTCCCCAGGTTTCAGGTTAGGAACCGCACGTCTCTTGCGGTCGGCAAAGTACTTGTATCGGCTGGAGGCCTTTTTGAGAGACACGTGAATCTTTCTCCAAATTGACGAGAACTGAGTCAGAGCAGTAGTGGCAGCAGGAACATCCATATGAGGGAGTTCTTGGAAGTCTGGAACACGGGGATGTTGCCCATATACTGCAAAGAATGGTGTTGTTTCAGTAGCAGTATGATAGCGGAAGTTGTGGGCAAACTCGGCCCATGGGAGCAGATCGAACCAGTCATCCTGAGAAGATGAAACATACAATCTTAAAAACGTCTCTAGTTCTTGATTAACCCTCTCTGTCTGCCCATTCGTCTGAGGATGGTACGATGACGAAAACTTCAGCTTGACCTGCATGGCAGAACAGAGGGCCCTCCAAAACCTCGCTACAAACTGTACCCCCCGGTCGGATATTATTTCTGAGGGTAGACCATGTAAGCGGAAAATCTCCCGTAGGAAGATTTGGGCAAGTTTCGGGGCAGAAGGGAGACCCTGGAGAGGAACAAAATGAGCCATCTTGGTGAATCTGTCCACTACAACCCAGATGGTATTGTATCCTTGAGAAGGAGGAAGGTCGGTGATAAAATCCATGGACAGGTGTGACCAGGGACGACTAGGAACAGACAATGGTTGTAACTGACCTGCTGGAGACTGACGAGGAGTCTTATGCTGCACACACTTAGGACAGGATGCCACGAAATCCTTGATGTCAGCCTTCATCTTTGGCCACCAGTATGTCTCAGAGAGAAACTTGAAGGTCTTCAGGACACCAGGATGACCGGTGAACTTGGATTTATGGGCCCAAGATAGCAACTTGGGACGGAGTTCTGGGGAAACAAAAGTCTTACCAGGAGGAGGAGCTGGGGAGACTTGAGATGCAGCGAATACCACTGGACTCAGGATGGAATGTGGCACTGAATCAGGCGTTTCCTCTTCGGATTCCATAGATTGGGATAAAGCGTCAGCTTTAACATTCTGCGAACCTGGGCGGAAATGAAGCTTAAAATTAAAACGTGAGAAAAACATAGCCCACCTGGACTGGCGAGGATTAAGGCACTGAGCTGCCTTTAAATATAGCAGGTTTTTATGATCCGTGTAGATGTTAAACGGATGTTTGGCCCCTTCTAGGAGGTATCTCCATTCCTCAAGAGCCAGCTTGATCGCCAGTAGTTCTTGATCTCCAACGGAGTAGTTAGCTTCTGCAGGAAGGAATTTGCGAGAATAAAATCCACAAGGGTGGACTTTCCCATCGGTTCCCTTCTGGGAGAGAACAGCTCCAACCCCAACTGTAGAGGCGTCCACCTCCAACTCGAACGGTCTATTTACATCTGGCTGAGACAGAACTGGAGCAGACATAAAGGCCAGCTTGATCTTCTGGAAGGCTGCTAAGGCTTCTTCTGACCAGTTGGAATGGTTTGCCCCTTTCCGAGTCAGGTTGGTAATAGGAGCGATGAGAGTGGAGAATCCCCGAATAAATTTCCTATAGTAGTTGGCAAAACACAGGAACCGCTGGATAGACTTGAGAGAATTTGGAATGGACCAATTGGCAATAGCTTCCAATTTTGTCGGGTCCATCTGAAGATCCGATCCGGAAATTATATAACCCAGGAAGGGTATAGAGGGAACTTCAAAGGTGCATTTAGATAGTTTACCGTAGAGCCGGTTCTCACGAAGACGTCGGAGGACTTCACGGACTTGTAGACGATGAGATGGAAGGTCTTGGGAGAAGATGAGGATATCATCCAAGTAAACAACGAGGTACTTATACAGGACATCACGAAAGATTTCGTTCACAAAGTGTTGGAACACTGCTGGAGCATTACTTAACCCGAATGGCATTACCAGGTATTCGTAATGGCCATCTCGAGTGTTAAAAGCTGTCTTCCACTCGTCACCACTCCGGATTCTGATGAGATTGTAGGCACCGCGGAGATCTAACTTGGTGAAGATGCGGGCTCCTTTAACTCTGTCAAATAATTCGGTAATGAGTGGTAATGGATAACTATTTTTGATGGTAATGTCATTGAGACCCCGGTAGTCAATGCATGGACGCAGTCCTCCATCCTTCTTTTTAACAAAGAAGAAACCTGCACCAGCGGGTGATGATGAAGGACGGATGAATCCCTTCTGTAGATTCTCCCTGATATAATCGCTCATCGCCTCAGTTTCAGGAACAGACAACGGGTAGGTGCGCCCCCTAGGTGGCTTCTTGCCAGGAAGGAGATCGATGGGACAATCCCATTCCCTATGGGGCGGTAGGACATCAGCGGCCTTCTCACTGAAGACATCTGAGAAATCTTGATAAGCTGCTGGGAGACTTGACTGTGTCTTTACTTCGGTAGACTTTAGGGGACACACTTGGGCTAAACAGGACTGATGGCAATGTGAACCCCATGAGGTAAGCTGCAACGTTGACCAGTCAAACTGTGGATTATGTAGCTGGAGCCAGGGCATGCCCAAGACGATCTCCTGGGTGGCTTGAGGGATGACTAAGAACTTAATCAGTTCAGAGTGTAGGAATCCAACTCCCAGGACCACTGGTGCAGTTTGATGAGAAATATTCCCCTTGGAGATTCGACTACCATCCACGGCGGTAATATAAACTGGACAGGAAAGTTCACAAATAGGTAAACAAAATTTATTTACCGCAGCTTGGGTGATGAAGTTTCCTGCAGCTCCACAGTCCACTAATGCTGATGCGGACTGGAGCCCAACTGAAGTCTCTAACGTCACAGGAAGGATAAGGTCTTGATTAGAAGGAGCTTGACTAAAAGATCCCAACTTGACTCCTCCTTTACAAGTCAGGATCTGGCGTTTCCCGAACGCACTGTGCAGGAGTTAATCTGGTGGCCCGCAGCCGCACAGTACAGACAGAGTCTCTCACGCATTCTTCTTGCCCGCTCTTCAGGAGTTAGGCGGGACCTATTTATCTGCATAGGCTCGTCAGAAGAAGGAGACTGGAACTGTACTGAAGGTATCATCCTTGATCTGCGTGGCTCACTCCGAGCGCGTTCATTATTGCGTTCGCGGATGCGAGAGTCCAACTTAATGCACAAGGAAATCAATTCAGACAATTGTACAGGAAGGTCGCGGGTCGCCAGTTCATCTTTGATCCGGTCCGAAAGTCCATGCCAGAAAGCTGCTACCAGGGCCTGATTATTCCACTGAATCTCTGCGGCCAACGTCTGGAACTGAATGACATATTGTCCCATACTACGGGTACCTTGACGAAGTTGAATCAGGTCAGCGGAAGCTGATGTTGCACGACCAGGCTCGTCAAAGATCCGTCTGAAGGTTGACACGAAGTCTGTGTAGTTGTTAATCAGAGGGTCAGCACGTTCCCACAGAGGAGACACCCAGCTCAGAGCAGATCCAGAAAGTAAGGAGATGATGTAGGCAACCTTGGATCTTGGCGTGGGGAAATTATGTGGCAACAACTCAAACTGGATTTCGCATTGGTTGAGAAACACGCGACATAACTTTGGACTGCCATCATACTTGCTTGGCACGGGCAGGTGCAGACGTGACACTGGAGCTGATGCAGCCGGCATAGAGGAACTCACAGCACTGGCAGGTGCTGGAGTAACAGGAACAGTAGGAATGAGTACACTAGGCAGGGATTGCTGTAGTGTATCTATCCGGGAGGACATCCCTTGCAGAAATTGAAACATCTGCTGCTGCGCAGCCTCTTGACCATCCAGACGGGAGACCAGATTTTGCAAGGCCTCTGACCCACACTCCGTCCACCATCCGAGTCCATCGATCCTGGACTTACTGTCAGATTGTGTTTTGGCTGTGTCCCCGGAGGGGGCGCTAGTGGGTCAGTGGAGGTAGATGGGAGAAAACGAGGAGGCTGGATAACGTTCCTTCGCATGAGCGCAATGATATTTATTTAGCAGATGATTAAACAGAATGGCAGCAGAAATAATAATAACAAATGTAAATGTCAATCACACAGCGTAATAGCTGAAAGTCTATGGCAACAGAATGGAAGATGACTGGAGAAATAATAACCGGTAATATGATAAACAGATGAAATGGTGCCTGTAAAGATGGTTCTGGTTTGGAAACCAGTGCAGGTTTAAAACATGAAACTTTGGCAGTGAGATGTTGAATGGCAAACCTGGTAGCAGAAGCAGGAGTCTGACTATCCACAGTGCAGGTGGTGAAGCACTGACAGCAGCAAGCTGTATCACAGGTGGAGGAATGGAACACACCTGGAGTCAGTCTCAACTGCAAGGCTGAAGCACACAAGGTGGTGATGAGTGTGAAGCCTGTTTGAAGATTGCAGGTATTGCTGGGCCTTGAAGTTCCACGGAGCTGTGCAGATAACCAGGAGTACAAGTCTTTAGGTAAAGAGCCAGGAACACGGGAGGAACAGGAACAGATCCTTTCACATGGGTCGCAGGAGTGACACAAAGTCCAGGATGCCTGCAGACTGATCCTGCAGTCTCTTATGTACCCCTTGGTTCACAGGCATTGGGTGAGTGAGGGAAAGTGGGTGCGGCCAAGCACCGGATTGGCCGCTGTATACTGGCTGTTTGTAAACTGTCATGGCGGCGCCCACGCCGCGGCCTAGCGGGGACGCGGCGCGCTACACGCCCGCTGTCACAGGAGTGTTCCCAGGCCCGTGATGGTGTCCCATGGCAGGGGCACAGACGACAGGTGACCGCAGGGAGCCAGGACGGAGTCCGCAGCGGCGGACGGATGTCAGCTTGGTGAGTCGATTCCTGACACCCAGTTCCTTAGCCTCTGGGCTTCTCTGTTCACTTTGTGTGTATTTTGTTACCCTATCACCTTCTGTGTACGTTATGTCATATTCCCCAGTCTGCCTGTGAGTCCATTTGTTTTGCATAACAGTTCAAACACGAGTACATTCCTGCAGGCACTGGAGTGCATAACAGTCCTGACACCAGTACTTTCCTGCAGGCACTGGTGTGCATAACAGTTATGGCCGGTAATAATGTTATGATTCCAGCACTCCTGACCGGAGGAGATTTTATGACAAGGACCAGAGCGCTGGAATGGAATGCAGGTAACGGGAGCAGGGAAGACTAGTTGCCCCTGGCGCCCTAACTCTATTGTCTCACCCGTGCTATCGGAAATCCCCTGCGAGACTATGGTTTCTTGAGCCCCTGGCAGCCACGTTTAAAGGGCGGATTATGTCTGCCCAACTCCGGTGCCCCCCGGTCTTAGTGAGAGACAAAGGGAAATCTGAGGCAGGATGATAACAAGAGGACCTCTGACTGACAACAGGCCAGGGGCAACAAGCTAACTAACAAAAACAGAAGTATGTGCGGAAACCCGCCAGGGAAAAGGACAACCAAAATCCACTTGTCCAATACTCCTACCCAGCACCGCCGGATACCAGAGTGGACCTGTGGAAGCGGAACCCTCCGCAAAATGCTCCAAAACACAAATAATAAATAATAAAGCGGACAAGCCGCAACACACGGCAAGGCCGCGACTCACGAACACCACTGGATGTTATATGGTGATTAGTCAGGACTCCAGGAATAAGATGACAAACTTCCGAGTTCAGGACTTCCGAATACTGGAATGACCGGATACAGCAAGACTGGAACAGACTCTCAGCAAACAGAAACAGCATGCAGGAAGCTATTACCGGCGTCTGTGAGAAGCCCTGGGAGTGTATTTAACAAAGAGTCCTCCAATCAGCTGCCAAAAGGCTGATTAGAATAAATGCCGTGCAGCTGCCTTGCTGCACGGCCAGAGAGCAGGAGAATACATTAACTCTTAAAGCCTAGCAACGGGGAACACGGTCCGCCAGTGGCGTCCCCGTTGCTAGGGGCCATGCGGCTCATCGCGCCCGGCGCCCAGCGTTGCCAGGGAGCCGGCGGCTGTCCGCGTACGGCGTCCCTGGTTGCTAGGCGCCGGGCCGCACCGACGAGCGGACCCCGGCGCCAAACAGCTGTTACTGATATATGCACCCACTGACAGGCTGCTGTTACTGACATATGTACCCACTGACAGGCAGCTGTTACTTACATAAACACCCACTGACAGGCTGCTGTTACTGACAAATGTACCCACTGACAGACTGCTGTTATTGACATATACACCCATGGACAGGTTGCTGTTACTGACATATGTACCCACTGACAATGTGCTGTTACTGATATATGCACCCACTGACAGGCTGCTGTTACTGACATATGTACCCACTGACAGGCAGCTGTTACTTACATAAACACCCACTGACAGGCTGCTGTTACTGACAAGTGTACCCACTGACAGACTGCTGTTATTGACATATGTACCCACTGACACACTGCTGTTATTGACATATGTACCCACTGACAGTCAGCTGTTACTGACATAAACACCCACTGACAGACTGCTGTTGTTGACATATACACCCATGGAAAGGCTGCTGTTACTGACATATGCACCCACTGACACACTGCTGTTACTGACATATGTACCCATTGACAGTGTGCTGTTACTGACATATGTACCCACTGATAATGTGCTGTTACAGACATATGCACCCACTGACAGACTGCTGTTACTGACATATGTACCCACTGACAGGCAGCTGGTACTGACATAAACACCCACTGACAGGCTGCTGTTACTGACATATGTACCCACTGATAATGTGCTGTTACAGACGTATGCACCCACTGACAGACTGCTGTTACTGACATATGTACCCACTGACAGGCATCTGGTACTGACATAAACACCCACTGACAGGCTGCTGTTACTGACAAATGTACCCACTGACACACTGCTTTTACTGACATATGTACCCACTGACAGGCAGCTGTTACTGACATAAACACCCACTGAAAGACTGATGTTATTGACATATACACCCATGGGCAGGCTGCTGTTACTGACATATGTACCCACTGACACACTGCTGTTACTGACATTTGCATCCACTGACAAACTGCTGTTACTGACATATGTACCCACTGACACACTGCTGTTACTGACATATGTACCCACTGACAGGCTGCTGTTACTGACATGTGTACCCACTGACAATGTGCTGTTACTGACATATGCACCCACTGACAATGTGCTGTTACTGACATATGCACACACTGACACACTGCTGTTACTGACATATACACCAATGGACAGGTTGCTGTTACTGACATATGTACCCACTGCTTTTACTGACATATGTACCCACTGACAGGTAGCTGTTACTGACATATGTACCTACTGACAGGCAGCTGTTACTTACATAAACACCCACTGACAGGCTGCTGTTACTGACAAATGTACCCACTGACACACTGCTGTTACTGACATATATACCCACTGACACACTGCTGTTACTGACATATGTACCCAATGACAGGCTGCTGTTACTGACATATGTACCCACTGACAGGCAGCTGTTACTGACATAAACACCCACTGACAGACTGCTGTTATTGACATATACACCCACTGACAGGCTGCTGCTACTGACTTATGCACCCACTGACAGGCTGCTGTTAGTGACATATGCACCCACTGACAGGCTGCTGTTACTAACTTATGCACCCACTGACAGGCTGTTGTTACTGACATATGCTCCCACTAACAGGCTGCTGATATGAACATATGCACCAACTGACAGACTGCTGTTACTCACATATGCACCCAATGACAGGCTGCTGTTACTGACATATACAGCCACTGACAGGCTGCTGCTGGTACTGACTAATGCACCCACTGACAGGCTGCTGTTACTGATATATGTACCCTTTGACACACTGCTGTTACTGACATATACACCCACTGACACACTGCTGTTACTGACATATGCACCCACTGACAGGCTTCTGTTACTGACATATGTACCAACTGACAGGCTGCTGCTACTGACTTATGCACCCACTGAGAGGCTGCTGTTACTGACATATGCACCCACTGACAGGCTGGTGTTACTGACGTATGCACCCACTGACAGGTTTCTGTTACTAACTTATGCACCCACTGATAGGCAGCTGTTACTGACATATGTACCCACTGACAGGCTGCTGTTACTAACATATGCACCCACTGACAGGCTGATGTTACTGACATATGCACCCACTGACAGGCTGATGTTACTGACATATGCACCCACTGACAGACTGCTGTTATTGACATATACACCCATGGACAGGTTGCTGTAACTGACATATGTACCCACTGACACACTGCTGTTATTGACATATGTACCCACTGACAGCCAGCTGTTACTGACATAAACACACACTGACAGACTGCTGTTGTTGACATATACACCCATGGAAAGGCTGCTGTTACTGACATATGTACCCACTGACACACTGCTGTTACTGACATATATACCCATTGACAGTGTGCTGTTACTGACATATGTATCCACTGATAATGTGCTGTTACAGACATATGCACCCACTGATAGACTGCTGTTACTGACATATGTACCCACTGACAGGCAGCTGGTACTGACATAAACACCCACTGACAGGCTGCTGTTACTGACATATGTACCCACTGATAATGTGCTGTTACAGACGTATGCACCCACTGACAGGCTGCTGTTACTGACATATGTACCCACTGACAGGCATCTGGTACTGACATAAACACCCACTGACAGGCTGCTGTTACTGACAAATGTACCCACTGACACACTGCTTTTACTGACATATGTACCCACTGACAGGCAGCTGTTACTGACATAAACACCCACTGAAAGACTGATGTTATTGACATATACACCCATGGGCAGGCTGCTGTTACTGACATATGTACCCACTGACACACTGCTGTTACTGACATTTGCATCCACTGACAAACTGCTGTTACTGACATATGTACCCACTGACACACTGCTGTTACTGACATATGTACCCACTGACAGGCTGCTGTTACTGACATGTGTACCCACTGACAATGTGCTGTTACTGACATATGCACCCACTGACAATGTGCTGTTACTGACATATGCACCCACTGACACACTGCTGTTACTGACATATACACCAATGGACAGGTTGCTGTTACTGACATGTACCCACTGCTTTTACTGACATATGTACCCACTGACAGGTAGCTGTTACTGACATATGTACCTACTGACAGGCAGCTGTTACTTACATAAACACCCACTGACAGGCTGCTGTTACTGACAAATGTACCCACTGACACACTGCTGTTACTGACATATATACCCACTGACACACTGCTGTTACTGACATATGTACCCACTGACAGGCTGCTGTTACTGACATGTGTACCCACTGACAATGTGCTGTTACTGACATATGCACCCACTGACAATGTGCTGTTACTGACATATGCACCCACTGACACACTGCTGTTACTGACATATACACCAATGGACAGGTTGCTGTTACTGACATATGTACCCACTGCTTTTACTGACTGATATGTACCCACTGACAGGTAGCTGTTACTGACATATGTACCTACTGACAGGCAGCTGTTACTTACATAAACACCCACTGACAGGCTGCTGTTACTGACAAATGTACCCACTGACACACTGCTGTTACTGACATATATACCCACTGACACACTGCTGTTACTGACATATGTACCCACTGACAGGCTGCTGTTACTGACATATGTACCCACTGACAGGCAGCTGTTACTGACATAAACACCCACTGACAGACTGCTGTTATTGACATATACACCCACTGACAGGCTGCTGCTACTGACTTATGCACCCACTGACAGGCTGCTGTTAGTGACATATGCACCCACTGACAGGCTGCTGTTACTAACTTATGCACCCACTGACAGGCTGTTGTTACTGACATATGCTCCCACTAACAGGCTGCTGATATGAACATATGCACCAACTGACAGACTGCTGTTACTCACATATGCACCCAATGACAGGCTGCTGTTACTGACATATACAGCCACTGACAGGCTGCTGCTGGTACTGACTAATGCACCCACTGACAGGCTGCTGTTACTGATATATGTACCCTTTGACACACTGCTGTTACTGACATATACACCCACTGACACACTGCTGTTACTGACATATGCACCCACTGACAGGCTTCTGTTACTGACATATGTACCCACTGACAGGCTGCTGCTACTGACTTATGCACCCACTGAGAGGCTGCTGTTACTGACATATGCACCCACTGACAGGCTGGTGTTACTGACGTATGCACCCACTGACAGGTTTCTGTTACTAACTTATGCACCCACTGATAGGCAGCTGTTACTGACATATGTACCCACTGACAGGCTGCTGTTACTAACATATGCACCCACTGACAGGCTGATGTTACTGACATATGCACCCACTGACAGGCTGATGTTACTGACATATGCACCCACTGACAGGCTGATGTTACTGACATATGCACCCACTGACAGGCAGCTGTTACTGACATATATACCAACTGACAGGCTGCTGTTACTGACATATGTACCCACTGACACGCTGCTGTTACTGACATATGTACCCACTGACAGGCTGCTGTTACTCACATATGTTCCCACTGACGGGCTGCTGTTACGGACATATGCACCCACTGACAGGCTGCTGTTACTAACATATGCACCCACTGACAGGCTGCTGTTACTGACATATTTACCCACTGACAGGCTGCTGTTATTAACTTATACAACCACTGACTGGCTCCTGCTGTTGCTGACATAAGCAACCGCTGACAGGCTGCTGTTACTGACTTATGCTCCCATTGACAGGCTGCTGTTTCTGACTTATGCATAGGCTTACCATACTATCTCCTAAAATGGGGGCCCTAATGCAGTTATTTCTTTTTCATTCACTAGGCGTCACTGGAGTACTCTTGGGATATGGACGGGCTTTAGCAGTACAGGTACTAAATATTGAAATTTAGTAACTCTCCTCCCCTCCATACTCCCATAGTACCTCACTGTTTTTTCGGTGTTCACAGGAGTGACAGCTCGAGTGGATTCCTCAACACATACTTCAATTTTTATTTTATTTTTATATTTTTACTACTTATTGAGCACATTCCTTCCCAGCTTAACAAGAAGTTTGGATCCGGGATAGTGCGCACTGCATGAAGCAGCTAATGGCGTGTCGGCACTCACACAGGAAGCACCCTCGCAGCAACAAGCAGCTCAGTCTCTGACCTGCAGGAAAGGCTGGAACGAGCTTACGGAAGAAGCCCCATCATAGCCCCTCACTACAAGATTAGGTATGCGGGGGGGGGGGGAGAGACACCCGCTGTGTTGGGAACACGCTGGTTTGTATGCGCCATCCGGAGGTAAGGAGCACTAGCGATCACAGCGCCCACCAGAGCCGCCACCGCTGCTCAGAAGTAAGTAGTGCTCAGAGCTGCCGGCTGCTACGGCCACTCACATTGCCGCTCCCCGTACCGCCGCTTCCTGGCGCCTCTCCCGAGCTCCATGCATCCCCGCTCCCCAACCCCGGCTCCCTGCACCCACTCCCGTCCACTGGAGGGAGGAGTTAGATGGAGTTCAAGGGGGGGGGCAGAGGGGGGAGAAGTCTGTCCTCTTAGGCAGTGCAGCTGCAGGGGGGGTAATGAATGCCCATAGCAGCAGCATTAAATGCAAGGCTGCATTGGCTAACAGGGATATTGCATAGGCTGTTAAGTCTATATTAACAGGGTAGTTACAGGTTATAAATTTGTATAGGCATGTATTTATAACCTGAGTTGTTACTATGTCCGTGAGCATGGCATAGGGGCCATTTTAACCATGCTTCCTGTTTCTTCCTATTTATGATTCCAGAATGTTCCTGTCCTACAACACTACTCCACCGGATGGCGCAGGGGTGTTAGTGGGAATTTTGGATCAGGTTTCTTATAGTCTGGCCACGTACACTGCACTTCGGCCATATATATATATATATATATATATATATATATATATATACACACCTTAGTAACAATTTTACTGAGTCTTGGGATTTGTCTGTCTTTGTCTATTTGTGTTGTCTGGTTACATAATGAGTAAAGCACCAGTCAAAAACAAAAAAGCAGTGTAACTGCAATGTCTGTAAGAGTGAGTTACCGGATGGTTCTACCACATGCACAGTATGTTTTGTAAATACAACTACAAATACCATTTCAACTCCGATTTCATCTCATGACCCTCAATGGGCAATACTAGCGGATGTAATGGCTGGGTTGCAATCAGAATTGGCCACCGCTCGACAAGAGCGGGAAGCGGCAAGATCTGAGTCTCAGGTGAGACCACCACAGATACCAGAGGGGTCTCAGCCCTTGCAAAGGTCCAAGTCTAGTTCGGGTCACAAAGATCGTTTTCAGTTGTCTTATAATTTACCAGTTTCTGCTATGTTGTTTTCTGGTGATTCAATGTCAGACCTCACTGCGCAAGATGAGCATGAGGGAGGTCAATTGGACCAGCAGTCAGATAGTGAGGATATTGACAGCCCGGGGACAGAGATCTCCATTGTGTTTTCCTTTTCATAATCTCTTAATAAGCTGTTTATAGAGGATAAACGGTTTTCTATACCTCGCCGGTTTAAGTCTAGTTACCCATTTCCAGAGTCTGTGACATCTAAATGGGAGAATCCTCCAATGGTGGATTCGTTTTTGTCAAAACTTTCAAAATAATTAACCATTCCAGTATCAGCTGCCACTACGCTTTAAGACCCGTCAGAGCAGAAGTTAGAAGCTATGCTAAAGTCGATGTATGCAGCAGCAGGGGTGCTGCTTAGACCTGGTTTGGTTGGAATTTGGGTAACTAAGGAGCTGATTATATGGATAACAGAACTCCACTCTACAAGACGACCACCTTATACTTTGTGTTGATCAAATCTGTGAAGCTGCTGAGTATCTATGTACAGCTTCTACGGATGTCTGTCAGGTCAGTTCACGCTTTTCAGCGTTTCTTGTTACGGCACGACGGGCACTCTGGCTGCATTCTTGGCAGGCAGAGGTCAAGAGAGGAATAGAAGCGTTACCTTACACTGGCAAGAAGTTGTTTGGTCCTGAATTGGACAAATGGATTTCTGAGGCCACGGCGGGGTAAGTCTGTTTTCCTACCATTGCCTCCAAAGGTACCTAGAAGGAAATATTCTGGACAAGCGTTCAAATCCTTTAGACCTCAGCCCTTTCGTGGCCATGGTAGAGGAATGACCACACCTGGTAGACGTGGTAGAGGACGCGATTTTCAACAAACCACCACCCGTCGTCAGGACGCTAAGCCCACCGACGAGCCAAGGGCATGACGGGCTCCCAGCCCATCTCGGAACTGCAGTTGTGGGGGCACGCCTTCAGACGTTCCATTTGGCATAGTTCCAGACATCCAGAGATGGATGGATCCGCAATTTAGTGTTAAATGGTTACAAAATAGAGTTTGATTGTCTCCCACCAGTGCGGTTTTTCAAGACAGGACTGCTTGTGTCAGAAGACAAGAAGGCGGTTCTGCAAATCGCAATTCAGTCTCTGCTAGATTCAGCAGTTTTGATTCCAGTTCCAGTTCACCAACAAGGTCAGGGTTATTATTCCAGTCTATTTGTAGTACCAAAGCCGGATGGCTCGGTCATACCAATAGTAAACCTGAAGGATCTCAATCAGTACGTCACTTACTACAGATTCAAGAAGGAATCCCTGCGGTAGGTAATTGCAGGTTTAGAGCCACAGGAATTCATGATTGCGCTGGATCTCAAGGATGCGTACTTACACATTCCAATTTTGCCACCTCATCAGAGGTTCTTACGGTTTGCGGTACGGCAAAACCATTACCAATTTCAGGCTCTACCGTTTGGAGTCTCGTCAGCGCCTCGGGTATTCACCAAAGTGATGTCTGTGATGATAGCTCATCTCAGATCCCTGGGAGTGATAATAGTTCCATACTTGGACGATCTGCTCATTAAAGCTCCGTCTCAACAGATACTCCTAAAACATGCCTTGCTGACATACAATGTGCTAGTTCAGCACGGTTGGATTGTCAATTTCAAGAAATCAAATCTGATTCCGTCTCAACAACTTCAATTCCTAGGAATGATTCTCGATACGGTGAATCAAAGAATTTACCTACCAGAACAGAAGGTACAGATTATTCGTCATCTGGTACAATTAGTGCTCAAGCTACGCACAGTCTTGGTACATTTTGTGCATTCGACTGTTAAGGAAAATGGTGGCGGTTTTCGAAGCACTTCAGTTCGGAAGATTTCACTCATGTCCTTTTCAACTGGATGTGCTCGCACAGTGGTCAGGCTCGCATCTGCAGATTCACCAGATGGTGCGGTTGTCTCCACGGGCCAGAGTATCTCTATTCTGCTGGCTCAAAGTACACAATCTCAACGCAGGTAAATGGTTCACCGTCTGGAATTGGATCATTCTAATGACGGACGCAAGTCTCAGAGGTTGGGGAGCTGTGGTCCAAAACTGTCAGCTCCAGGGTCTCTGGGCTGATCACGAAAGATTGCTGTCTATAAATGTCCTGGAACTCCGGGCAATTTACAACATGCTGTGACAAGCAGTGCACATGCTTCGGTCTCAGACTGTCCAGGTGCAGTCAGACAATGCGACGACAGTCGCGTACATCAACAAACAAGGAGGAACGAGAGGCCGCATGGCCATGCGGGAAGTAGCTCGAATCCTCAATTGGCCCGAGCTTCACCAAGTGATATTGTCGGCAGTGTTCCTTCCGGGAGTGGACAACTGGGAGGCGGATTATCTCAGCCGTCGGGATTTTCATCCATGAGAATGGGCATTAAATCCAGAATTGTTTCACATGTTGGTCCAGAGGTGGGGTTACCCACAAGTGGACCTGATGGCATCTCACTACAATCACCAAACACCCCAGTTTGTGTCTAGAACGCGAGATCCAAAGGCAGTGCCAGTGGATGCTCTCACGATTGCTTGGACGTACATCTTTGTGTATCTGTTTCCACCGTTTCTGCTGCTTCCTCTGTTGCTAAAATGGATCAAACGAGAGTCCACCACAGTCATACTAGTGGCGCCTCATTGGCCTCGTAGAGCATG
The DNA here is from genome assembly GCF_028390025.1 of Pseudophryne corroboree. Lineage (NCBI taxonomy): Eukaryota > Metazoa > Chordata > Amphibia > Anura > Myobatrachidae > Pseudophryne > Pseudophryne corroboree. Next base: position 913,672,304 of record NC_086447.1, on the reverse strand, counting down.
GTTCTCGGATATCCAAGGACTACTCGCAGATGATCCTTGCCTGCTCTCGATACATCCGGACCTGTTACTACAGGGTCCGTTCCTGTACCCCGATTTAGCGCAGCTGCATTTTACGGGGTGGCTGTTGAGACCGCCCTCTTAAGAAGAGGGGGCATGCCGGAATTGGTTATACCAACCAAGTTACGTTCTAGGAAGCCAGTTACGGCAGCTCATTATCACAGGATTTGGCGTGCCTATATAGGTTGGTGTGAAGCTCGGACGTTTCCGACATCATCTTTCAGGTTATCCTGTCTTTTGTTATTTTTACAGACAGGGTTGGATGGAGGACTACGGTTATCTACACTAAAGGTGCAGGTCTCTGTTTTGTCAATTTACTTTCAAAGGCGTTTGGCACTTTTGCCGACTGTACACACCTTTCTGCAAGGTGTCCTCAGAGTACAACCTCCATTTATACCACCTACAGCGCCATGGGACTTGAATATGGTTTTAGTTTTTTTACAGTCTTCATATTTTGAACCCTTACAACAAGTGGATGTTAAGTTTCTCACTTGGAAAAATGTTTTCTCCTAGCCTTAGCTTCGGCAAGGCATTTTTCAGATTTGGGTGCCTTGTCATGCAAGCCACCGTATTTGGTGTTTCATGATGACAGAGCGGAACTTCGGACGAATCCTGCTTTCCTGCAAAGGGTAGTGTCATCTTTTCACATCAATCAACCAATAGTAGTTCCTGTGTTATCAGAAGAATCAGGAACTTTGGATATGGTACCCACACTACGCGTTTAAGTAGCCCGAACGTCTACAGTTCGTAAGACAGATACATTGTTCTCTATGATGCTGTCAAGATGGGCTGGCCAGCTTCCAAGCAGACCTTATCTAGATGGATTAAACTGACCATACATCAGGCTTACCTTCATGCTAGGCTACAGCCGCCTACATCAGTTACAGCTCATTCCACACGTTCTGTGGGAACTTCATGGGCAGCAGGTCGTGGTGCTTCTATGACGCAGCTTTGCCATGCGGCTACTTGGTCATCAGTGCACACGTTTGACGCTTTTACATGTTTGATACGTTTGTGGCATCAGCTTCTAGCTTTGGCCGCCTGGTGTTACAGGTGTCAAACAGCTCTCCCGCCCAAGAGGGAAACTTTGGTACATCCCAAGAGTACTCCAGTGACCCCTATGAAAAAGAAAATAGGAGTTTGGTACTTTCCAGATAAATCCTTTTCTTTGAATTCATAGGGGGCACTGGATGCCCACCCAGAGCAGTTTTACCTGTCTTGTGGTAAGTTCAGTGGATCTTATGGTAACACATTCTCACCAACTTGTTTAAATGTTCAGGTTATATTGGTTATGGTGTCAACTGTTTAGTTGTCAGTTACATTAGGTGTCAACTTTATTGTTGTCCGTTATGTTATAATGTTATTTGTAATTCTCCATGGTTCATCTTCTCTATTACTCCTGTTCGGCTCAGTAAAAAACACTGAGGTACTATGGGAGTATGGAGGTGAGGAGAGTTACTAAATGTAAATATTCAGTGCCTGTCCTGCTAAAGCCCGTCCATATCCCAGGAGTACTCCAGTGCCCCCTATAGATTAAAAAAAAAGGATTTATCTGGTAAGTACCAAAATTCTAGTTTTCCAAACTCTTTTGAATCACGGCACCCGAGAGTATCATATATTTTTTTCACGGCACCCCTAAGTTTTTTATGGAGAAATTCAGAAAACATTTTAAATTAAATATTTATATGTGTCATCCTTGGGTTCAGATTTGTGGTGAGTGACAGGATTCCCTTTTGATTTGTACACATATTTTATGACTGGAAGGAAACAGCACTGGTTTTGCCTATTACATTGACCATAAATAATTTGAATTGGTCCTGGACCACTAACCCAAAGCACCTTTGCAAGTGGCCCGAGGTGAAACACGGTAATGGTGGTATCATGGTTTGGGCCTGCTTTGTTGCATCTGGCCCAGAATGACCATCATTGATGGGACATTGAATTCTGAATTATACAAGAATATTCAAATGGGAAATGTCAGGAAAACTGTCCGTGAGCTGCATCTCAAGAGAACGTGGGTCATTCAGAAAGACAATGACCCAAAGCGCACAAGTCATTTGACCAAAGAATGGTTAAAGAAGAGTAAATGTAAAGTTTTGGAATGGTCAAGTCAAAGTCCTGATCTTAATCCAACCAAAATGTTGTAGAAGGACCTGAAATGAGCAGATCATGGGAGGAAACCCATCAACTTAATGGAGTTGAAGCTGTTTTGTCCTCCAAGCTGATGTTCATAACTAATCAACAATTACTGGAAACGTTTACATGCAGTCATTGCTGCACAAGGGGACATACCAGATACTGAGAGCAAAGGTTCACATACTTTTGCTACTCACTTTTCGCCAGCAAATATACACCCCCTTGGCAATGAGCATTACCCTTGGCAGTAAGCATGGATCCCAGAGCATGAAACCCCTTGCAATGAGCATGACACCGGGCACTTGAAACCCCTGGCAATGAGCATGGCACCCAGCACATGAAACCCCTGGCAATGAGCAGGTAATTCATTTAAAAACCCACCCTGGAGGTGTGACATAGTAGATATAAAGTCACCACTGAAGGAGATAAATCAGTGGACGCACAGCATGGCAGCCTGAAAAGAGATACCGGAGTCGCACTGCTTGAGTACGGATTTGCAAGCGACCCCAGCGACAAGCTCCAAAAACATCTGTAACGTGCCTGCATTTTTGCCACCACTCCCCCATTAACACAGACAAATGGTGCCTGACTCTCAGTCACGCTGCGTGAAGGTAAGCAATGCGAGTGGCATTGCTATTAGACTTTGACGCAAGTGCAATACAAAGCATATGCATGAGTAACTTACCAATAATCGCTCAATTGCAAAAACATCGCCATAGCATCATCATCTTTTCTATGCATTATAATGAAGGTTTAGGGAATAGAATGTTTAGAAGCTAAAATCGCCAAACTGCGTTCACAAACAATATCACCAATATGGAGTTCCTCGGTGCTTAAATATTGAATGACCCACTGAAGTCACTTAATCAGATGTAAAAAAAATCCAGACATGGATTCCTCTGTTTCCAAGGTTTTCCTCACAGAAAAGAGAGAACACACCTCATAGGGCAATATGGTTTTCTTCAGATAACACAATATCAAAGTGATAAGGACTCCTACCATATAGACAGGTCTACACAGAAAGTAGACAAGACAGCATGTGTATCTAGAGGGTTTAACCCACAAAAGGATTCACAGTCCACGCGTCCTCAAAAAGAAGAAAGTGGTCCAAAATAGCGTAATACAGTAATTTAATATGCAAAACAATAAAATGACATGAACAGAGGCAGTAGTACTAGACTCTCACTCGGTCGAATGGTATATTTAGCATAAGCAAATGAGTATAAGCGTGTAAAAACAGGCGTCCCTGGATGCAGCCGGTGAGAATCAGGATTCCTGCCTCCAACTTCCTTGTCAACGTGTTTCAATACTCCTGGTATCTTTATCAAGGCATGAGGAGGTGGTGCTAAACGAAGTATTTATACCTACAATGATACATCTAAAAGATAAGCATAATCTAATTCCAATTAGGCTTGGATTTTATATGTATCATTGTAGGTATAAATAATTTGTTTGAAGTGTGGGTGACGCTTTTATTTTGTTTTTGTCTTCAATTTATGTTTCATTTTATTCAGCTACATAAAAGTACAGATGTTTTGCTGGTATTCGATTTTGAACAGGATCCAGTTTTTTATTCAACTTTGCCTTTAATAAATATCCAAAGGGAGAATTCAAATGTTGCTAGCGCCGGCAGCCAGCAGATGGCGCCCAATGGAGCTATTCAATTGTGGCTCTGTTCAGGCGCCAACGGCTGCCGTCTCTCAAAGGGCAGACCATTTGAATTGCAAGCCGCTGGATGATTGTCAGCTACGCTCGGTCCCGCCGTGTGTGCGAGCGGCTGTAACCTGGGTCCCGTTGGTGCGGCTGGAGAAAGCCGGATGCAGAGACAGGAGTGTGTCACCAAGCCAAGCCCTCACCGGTTTCGTCACAGAGACTTCATCAGAGGGCCTCTGATGAAGTCTCTGAAGAAACCGGTAAGGGCTTGGCTCTGATGAAGTCTCTGTGACGGGCCTCTGATGAAGTCTCTGAAGAAACCTGTAAGGGCTTGGCTCTGATGAAGTCTCTGTGACGGGCCTCTGATGAAGTCTCTGTGACGAGACCGGTAAGGGCTTGGCTCTGATGAAGTCTCTGTGACGGGCTTCTGATGAAGGCTCTGTGACGAAACCGGTAAGGGCTTGGCTCTGATGAAGTGAAATTGCATGTGAAATTGATTGTCAATCAGTGTTGCTTCCTAAGTGGACAGTTTGATTTCACAGAAGTTTGATTGACTTGGATTTACATTGTGTTGTTTAAGCGTTCCCTTTATTTTTTTGAGCGGTATATATATATATATATATATATATATATATATATATATAAAGAGAAACACAAATCCGGCACTCTGAGGACAGTGTGACCTCTTGCAAACTTGCTGGTGTGCCATCCAAGAGAGAATATCCCATAAGTATCGAAAAACACAGGCGGCACTTCCAGACTGATAACGTGAAAAAATCTTTATATGCTATAAAGATTTTTTCACGTTATCAGTCTGGAAGTGCCGCCTGTGTTTTTCGATATATATATATATATATATATATATATATATATACGTTATGGTAAGAACTTACCGTTGATAACGTGATTTCTCTTATGTCCACAGGTATCCACAGGATAACATTGGGATATTGTCGAGCAACAGCGAAAATGGCACCAACACGATCACAAGCTTTCTGGCCTCCCAGGATGCATTGGGGCCTCCACTATATAGTCCCGCCCACTGACTCAGTCAGATCAGTTCTTTCCACAGCGATTTTAGGCAGGAACATTAGGTAGAAACCTGTAAGGGCGATAAGAACACACATGCACACCCTTCCATACAAAAAGGAAGAGGTTTTAGTGATTGTCTAGATCCTCAAATCAGATGCGCCAGGGTGGGATCCCTGTGGATACCCGTGGACACAAGAGAAATCACGTTATCAACTATAAGTTCTTACCATAACGTATATTTCTCTGGCTGGGTCCACAGGATTATCCACAGGATAACATTGGGATTCCCAAAGCCATTTTAGAGGTGGGGACGCTCCTGATTGCACAGGAGGACCTTTCGCCCGAAGTCTGCGTCGTGAGAGGCAAAAGTATCCAAGGCATAATGTCGAATTAATGTATTTATGGAAGACCATGTGGCTGTCCTACATTTCTGTTCTGCTGAAGCACCCTATTGTGCTGCCCAAGAAGGACCTACCTTACGTGTAGAGTGTGCAGAGACATTAGCCGGAATAGGGAGATCTGCATGAGAATAAGCTTCTGATATTACCATTCGGAGCCATCTCGCCAGCGTCTGATTACTAGCAGGCCAACCTCTCCTATGGAATCCGTAGAGGATGAAGACAGAATCTGTTTTCCTGATGGCACTAGTACGATCTATGTAGATTCTTAAAGCCCGGACCACATCCAGCGACGCTTCTCCCGCAGATAGTCCCGATACCTGAAAAACTGGGACTACAATCTCTTCATTCAGGTGAAACTTTGATACTACCTTTGGAAGATAGCTAGATCTCGTTCTGAGAACTGCTCTGTCTGGATAAAAACTTAGGAAAGGAGACTTACATGATAATGCTGCTAAATCTGACACTCTTCTGGCTGACGCCATTGCCAGTAAAAAAAGAACTTTAACCGTTAACCACTTAAGATCTGCTCTCTCAAGTGGTTCAAACAAAGGACCCAGGAGAAATGTAAGAACTAAATTCAAATCCCAGGTAGCTGCAGGAGGAACAAATGGAGGTTGAATATGTACTACTCCTTGAAAAAAACGTACGTACATCCTGTAAATCAGCAATTTTCTGCTGAAACCATACAGTTAACGCTGAGACTTGAACCCTCAAGGAAGCAGCTTTCAACCCCTTATCCAATCCTGCCTGCAGAAATTCCAAAATCCTAGCTACTTTAAAAGATCTCGGATTGACATTTTTTAAAGTACACCAATGAATATAGGCTTGTCATATTCTATGATACACACGGGCCGAAGAAGGCTTTCTTGCTCTATGCATAGTTTGGATTACTTGTTTCGAAAATCCTTTAGCCTCTAGGATAGAGGTTTCAACAGCCACGCCGTCAAAGACAGACGATCCAGATGACTGTGACAGCAAGTACCCTGCATTAGCAGATCTGGACGTTGAGGGAGAAGTATTGGTGCTTCCACGGACATTCTCAACAGATCTGTGTACCAATGCCTTCTTGGCCAAGCTGGAGCTATTAGAAAGATTGCTCCTTTTGCCTGTTTTATCTTTCTCACAACTCTGGGTAACAGAGATAGTGGAGGGAACAGATATGCCAGCTGAAACCTCCATTCTACTGACAGTGCGTCTACCAGGACTGCTCCTGGGTCCCTTGTTCTTGATCCGTACCTCGGAACTTTGTTGTTTAGACGAGACGCCATAAGGTCTATCTCCGGTAGACCCCATCTGTTCACCAGTGTCTGAAACACTTCTGGGTGTAGTGCCCATTTGGTTTCCTGAATGGTGTGCCAACTGAGAAAGTCCGCTTCCCAGTTTAGTACACCCAGGACAAATACTGCTGACATTGCCGGGAGATGGAGTTCTGCCCATTTTAGAATGGGAGTTACTTCCTCCATCAATCTCTTGTTAGGCGCCGGGGTCCGCTTGTCTGCGCGGCCTGGCGCCTAGCAACTAGAGACGCCATGCGCGTACAGCCGCCGGCTCCCTAGCAACGCTAGACGCCGGGGAGCGCTGAGCCGCACGGACCCTAGCAACGGGGACGTCACTGGCGGACCGCGTTCCCCGTTGCTGGGTTTTTTGAAGTAATAGGTTCACCTGCTCTCTGGCCGTGCAGCAAGGCAGCTGCACGGCATTTATTCTAATCAGTCCTTGTTGCAGCTGATTGGAGGACTCCTGGTTAAATACACTCCCAGGGCTTCTCACAGACGCCGGTAATAGCTTCCTGCATGCTGCCTTTGTTTGCTGAGAGTCTGTTTCCAGTCCTGCTGTATCCGGTCATTCCAGTCCTCTGAAGTCCTGTACTCGGGAGTTATCATCTCGTCCCTGGAGTCCTGACTGATCACCGTTTAACATCCAGTGGTGTTCGTGAGTCGCGGCTCTGCCGTGTGTAGCGGCTCGGCCGCTTTACCCTTTATATTTGTGTTTGGAGCATTTGCGGAGGGTTCCGCTTCCACAGGTCCACTCTGGTATTCGGCGGTGCCGGGTAGGAGTATTGGACAAGTGGATTTTGGTTGTCCTTTTCCCTGGCGGTTTTTCCGCACATACTTTAGGTTTTTTAGTTAGCTCGTAGCCCCTGGCCTGTTTGTTTAGTTAGAGGGCCTCTTGTTATCATCCTGTCTCGGATTTCCCTTTGTCTCTCACTAAGACCGAGGGACATCGGAGTTGGGCAGACATAATCCGCCCTTCAAACGCGGCTGCCAAGGGCTCAAGAAACCATAGTCTCGCAAGGGATTTCTGACAGCACGGGTGAGACAACAGAGTTAGGGCGCCAGGGGCTATTATTCTTTCCTACTCCAGTCCCCAGCATACCGTTCCAGTGCTCCGGTCCTTGCCATAAGATCTCCTCCGACCAGGAGTGCTGAAATCATAACATTATTACCGGCCATACCAAAAATTAAAATTAAACAGGGTTTAATTTTTTCATTTTTCATTCAGTTTTGTTAAGGTTTGTTGGCCTCATGAATCCGACTGGTTTAGGGCCGAATCCTGGCCAGCTCATAGTCAATCAGATTCAAGAACTTACTCAGATGGTTCAGGATCTTTCTCTTCGGGTGAAGTCGCAGGAAGATCTTTTGCGAGCCCCCCCATAAGGGTAATCCCTGAACCAAAGATGCATTTGCCTGACCGTTTTTCTGGTGATAGAAAATAATTTTTTAATTTTAAAGAATCCTGTAAACTTTATTTTTGTTTAAGACCAACTGCCTCTGGTACTGAATCTCAGCGGGTTGGGATTATTATTTCTTTACTCCAGGGGGATCCTCAGACCTGGGCATTTGGTTTAAAGGCAGAGGATCCTGCGTTGTTGTCAGTAGACGCTTTCTTTAAGTCTTTAGGGCTTTTGTATGATGACCCAGATAGAGAGGCGTCTGCTTAAAGTCAGCTGCGCACTCTCAAACAAGGTAGAAATCCTGCAGAGGTTTATTGTACTGAATTTCGCCGTTGGTCGAACGACTGTGGCTGGAATGACCCAGCCCTGCGCAGTCAGTTTCGCCTCGGCTTATCAGAGTCTATAAAAGACAGTCTCCTCCAGTACCCCGCTCCTGAGACACTCGATAAACTCATGGAGCTTTCTATTAAGATTGATCGTCGTCTCAGAGAGCGTAGGGCTGAAAGAGGAGCACCCGTAAGATCAAGTCCGTGTTTATATTCCATTCCTGAAGACGTAGAGGAGCCCATGCAGATGGGTCTCTCCCGGCTGTCTCCTGAGGAAAGAGCCAGAAGGCACAATTCTGGTCTTTGTCTGTACTGTGGGGGTAAGGGACATTTTGCTCGTAACTGTCCGAACAAGTCGGGAAACGCTTTGACCAGGTGAATTGTGAGGGGGTTCACCTAGGTCTGCAGCTTATCTCCTCGAATAACTCCCTTTTAGTCCCAGTTAAGGTTTCCTTTGGCAGCCTTAGTTCTTTGGTGTCGGCTTTTGTCGACAGTGGAGCTGCAGGAAACTTTATGGATTTAACTTGGGCTAAGGCCTTAGGCATTCCTCAGTTACCTTTGGGTAGGTGTGTCACCATGCATGGCTTAGATGGGAGTCCACTGTCCAATGGGGTTATTTCTCTCCGTACACCCCCTGTATTACTTACAGTAGGAGCTCTACATTCTGAAAAAATCGAGTTCTATCTTACTCATTGACCAGCAGTTCCAGTTGTTCTGGGTCATCCTTGGCTGGCCTTTCATAATCCCACCATTGATTGGCGGTCAGGGGAGATTTCACAGTGGGGTACTTTTTGTGCTGAGGAATGTATTACGTTTCCAGTCAGAGTAGCAGCTGTCATTCCAGAACTCATTCCTGTGGAATACCAGGAGTTTGCTGATGTCTTTTCCAAAGGCAATGCGGACATTCTGCCTCCCCATCGGCCTTATGATTGTGCTATTGAGCTAATTCCTGGTGCCGCTTTGCCAAAGGGAAGACTATATGCATTATCCGGGCCAGAAACTGCGGCTATGAATGATTATGTTAAGGAGAGCCTAGAGAAAGGATTTATTAGACCATCAAAATCTCCTTTAAGTGCAGGCTTCTTCTTTGTGGAGAAAAAGGATGGCTCGCTTAGACCTTGCATTGACTTTAGAGCCCTGAATAAGATCTCAGTTAAAAACACTTATCCTTTGCCGCTGATTTCGGTACTCTTTGATCAGTTACGTTCGGCTGTGATTTTTTTCTAAAATTGACCTTAGAGGAGCGTACAACCTCATCCGAATTAAATCTGGAGATGAGTGGAAGACGGCCTTCAGTACTCAGTCAGGTCACTACGAGTACTTGGTGATGCCGTTCGGCTTGTCTAATGCTCCAGCAGTTTTTCAAGACCTCATTAACGATGTGCTCCGTGACTTCCTAGGGAAATTCGTGGCCGTTTACTTAGACGACATCCTGATTTATTCTGAATCAATGGAACAACATGTTTCCCAGGTGCGTCTGGTTCTTCAAAAGTTACGTGAGAATCATTTATATGCCAAGCTGGAGAAGTGTGAGTTTCATGTCACGGAAGTAACTTTTTTAGGGTACATTATTTCCCCTCAGGGATTTTCCATGGAACCAAAGAAGCTCCAGGCCATCCTTAGTTGGGCGCAACCCACCAATTTAAAAGCAATTCAGCGCTTTTTAGGGTTTGCAAATTATTATAGGAGGTTCATTCATTCTTTTTCTGACCTGGTTGCTCCCATTGTAGCTCTGACAAAGAAAGGAGCGGATCCTACCAACTGGTCGCGTGAAGCTGAGTTGTCCTTCCGGGCCTTGAAACAAGCCTTTGTCTCGGCTCCAGTCCTCAGACATCCCAATCCAGAATTGCCCTTTGTTGTGGAGGTTGATGCCTCGGAGGTTGGAGTGGGGGCTATCCTTTCTCAAAAGGATCCGGAGTCTCTGGAGTTACATCCTTGTGCCTTTATGCCCAGGAAATTCTCCTCCGCTGAATCCAACTAGGACGTTGGTAATCGGGAGTTATTGGCGGTAAAGTGGGCTTTCGAGGAGTGGAGGCATTGGCTGGAGGGAGCAAAACATACTATTTCAGTATTGACTGACCATAAAAACCTACAATACATCGAATCGGCTAAACGGCTTAATGCCCGGCAGGCACGTTGGGCTTTATTTTTTACTCGTTTCAAATTTATAATCACTTTCAGGCCTGGTTCCAAGAATACTAAGGCTGATGCCCTGTCACGCAGCTTTCTTCCGGTTCACAATAACAGTCCTGTTACTCCCATACTTCCATCCTCGGTCATCTGGGCAGGCCTCACACAAGATTTATTTACCCAGTTAAAACAGCTTCAACACCAAGCTCCTGGAAATACTCCTGCTGGTCGTCTTTACGTCCCTGGGTTTTTGAGAGCTACTGTTTTAACGGAATTCTATGATAACAAAGTTTCAGCGGCATCCGGGAATCTCTAAGACTTTGGAGTTAGTCTCTCGCTCAGTATGGTGGCCTGGTCTTTCTAAAGACGTTAAGGAGTTTGTTTATTCATGTCAGGTTTGTGCACAGCATAAGGTTCCCCGTTCCTTGCCTATCGGGCAACTTATGCCCTTAAATGTTCCTCTCAGGCCATGGTCTCATATTTCCATGGATTTTGTGGTTGACATTCCCCTTTCAGCCGGATTCCGAGTCATATGGGTGGTAGTGCACCATTTTAGCAAGATGGCTCATTTTATTGCTCTTCCCCGATTGCCTTCTGCCCAAGGGTTGGCAGTTTTGTTTCTCTGTCGAGTTTTGTTTCTCCGCCATGTTTTCAGACTTCATGGGTTGCCGACTGATATTGTTTCTGATCGGGGTCCACAATTCATCGCACAATTCTGGAAATGTTTTTGTGCCTCATTAAAGATGAAATTGTCGTTAACATGCGGTTACCACCCACAATCCAACGGGCAAACCGAGCGAGTTAACCAATCATTGAAACAGTATTTGCGCTTGTATTCTGCCAAACTCCAGAATGATTGGTCCGAGTTTCTTCCGTTGGCGGAGTTTGCTTACAATAATTCTTGTCATTCCTCCACTAAAGAGTCTCCATTCTTTTCAGTTTTTGGTTTTCACCCCAGAGCGAATTCTTTTTTTCATCATTCCTCAGTCTCCTCGCTAACCTTAACCTCCCATCTCAGAGCCATTTGGAAAAATGTGCACCTTGCTCTCAGAAAAGCGGCCTTTCGAGAGAAGAAATTTTCTGACAGGCTCCTTGCACTTTTAAGGTGGGAGATAGGGTATGGTTGTCGACTCGTAACATCAGGCTTCGACAATCCTCAGCTAGATTGGGACCCAAATTTATTGGGCCATTTCTTATTATTAAAAGAGTCAACCCAGTTGCCTTTCGGTTACGTTTACCAAGATCTCTCAGGATTGGAAATACGTTTCATTGTTCCCTGTTGAAACAATACGTTTCTTCCAGTAGATTTCCTCGGAAGATCTCTCAGGGTAGATCTCCAGTGGATGTACAGGGACAACAGGAGTTCTTGGTAGAGAAGGTTCTCGATTCCAAATTGTCCCGGGGTCGGCTGTATTTTCTAGTTCACTGGAGAGGCTATGGTCCGGAGGAAAGGTCTTGGGTCCTGGATAAGGATCTTCATGCCCCGAGGCTCAAGAGGGCATTTTTTTTTGGAATTTCCTCAGAAACCTGGCTTTAGGGGTTCCATGACCCCTCCTCAAGGGGGGGTACTGTTAGGCGCCGGGGTCCGCTTGTCTGCGCGGCCCGGTGCCTAGCAACTAGAGACGCCGTGCGCGTACAGCCGCCGGCTCCCTAGCAATGCTAGACACCGGGCGCACTGAGCCGCACGGACCCTAGCAACGGGGACGTCACTGGCGGACGGCGTTCCCCGTTGCTAGGTTTTTTGAAGTAATAGGTTCACCTGCTCTCTGGCCGTGCAGCAAGGCAATCTGCACGGCATTTATTCTAATCAGTCCTTGTTGCAGCTGATTGGAGGACTCCTGGTTAAATACACTCCCAGGGCTTCTCACAGACGCCGGTAATAGCTTCCTGCATGCTGCCTTTGTTTGCTGAGAGTCTGTTTCCAGTCCTGCTGTATCCGGTCATTCCAGTCCTTTGAAGTCCTGTACTCTGGAGTTATCATCTCGTCCCTGGAGTCCTGACTGATCACCGTTTAACATCCAGTGGTGTTCGTGAGTCGCGGCTCTGCCGTGTGTAGCGGCTCGGCCGCTTTACCCTTTATATTTGTGTTTGGAGCATTTGCGGAGGGTTCTGCTTCCACAGGTCCACTCTGGTATTCGGCGGTACCGGGTAGGAGTATTGGACAAGTGGATTTTGGTTGTCCTTTTCCCTGGCGGTTTTTCCGCACATACTTTAGGTTTTTTAGTTAGCTCGAAGCCCCTGGCCTGTTTGTTTAGTTAGAGGGCCTCTTGTTATCATCCTGTCTCGGATTTCCCTTTGTCTCTCACTAAGACCGGGGGGCATCGGAGTTGGGAAGACATAATCCGCCCTTCAAACGCGGCTGCCAAGGGCTCAAGAAACCATAGTCTCGCAAGGGATTTCTGACAGCACGGGTGAGACAACAGAGTTAGGGCGCCATGGGCTATTATTCTTTCCTACTCCCGTCCCCAGCATTCCATTCCAGTGCTCCGATCCTTGCCATAAGATCTCCTCCGACCAGGAGTGCTGAAATCATAACATCTCTTGCTGTGAGTTCCTACTTGATGATTGAGGTATCCTACTGCTGTCGCATTGTCTGAGCGGATCTGGACTGGTCTTCCTTGTAGATTGTCCTTTGCCTGAACCAGAGCCAAGTAAATGGCTCTTATTTCTAACAGATTTATCGTCAGGCGACTTTCCCTTGTGGTCCATTTTTCTTGGAACCATAGTCTTCCGAGTACCGCCCCCCAGCCTTGCAGGCTGGCATATGTTGTCAGGACTTGCCACCCCTTTATCCAAAAGGGTCTCCCCTTGTTTAAATGGTCTGTCTGTAGCCACCACGCTAGAGACCTTTTTACATCTAGTGGAATCTTTATCATTTGCTTCTTTACCGTTTGATGATTTCCATTCCATTTCGTCCAAATAAGGTGCTGCAACGGTCTGGAGTGGAATTGCGCATATTCCACCATGTCGAAGGTTGATACCATCAGACCCAACAGTCGCATTACTGCATGGACTGACATTGTCTGGGCTTGCAACGCTTCCTGAGCCATGACCTGCACCTTGATTATCTTTTTCTCTGGTAAGAGAACTCTCTGTAGGTCTGAATCCAATATGGCTCCCAAATGAACCATCCGCTGTGACGGATTCAGGGACGACTTTTCCCAATTTATGAGCCACCCGTGTCTCTGTAAACAAACTATCGTCTGTTGGAGATGGCTCAACAGTAAATCTTGCGACTGTGCTAAGATTTAACAGAAATTTGGTTTGGTTCCGCACAGGAAAAATGTGGTAATGATGAACATAGATTAAATTTAAAGATTCTTAATGAAGACATCTAAATAATTATTTGAGTTGGTGGTGCTCCCAGAGTCAGTAATGGTTAAGCAAAGAGAAGAAAAAAGAAAGACTCTGTGTTGGGGCACGCTTAGAAATTTGAAATAAGTTTATTAAAACTTAACATTTAATTAATAACGAATAAAAGTAATGAGGAGTTTGATACAAAAAAATTGTTCAAGAACACAAAGTAAACATATATATTGACAGAAATCAGGATAAGCCTGATACAAAATTATGGGCACCTGTGGTGAAAAATATACTGAAAAACATAAAAAATTACAAAAAATTTATATTATTAAGGTGCCTGAGTTAATCAAAATTCAAAATTGGAGTAGAGGTAAATGATATGTACATATAATCACCGCAGTGATAATTGTAGGTAAGCACCTAGTCTAAAAACCTCATGAGAATAGATGAGAGGCACAAAGGTTCATAATTGAAATGTCAAATGACTGAGGGTAATCACCTGGTAGAGATTCTGTTTGCTAAAAGGCTCCAGAATGACACAGTGAACAAGCCACCCTGGTGAAACGGTCCGTCTATGCTCAGTGATGCTGAACTCTTTCTAGTTCAGATCACTTTTTGGGACTCCCTGGTATTGTATGTGCCCATTTGGACTCCAGTTATTTTACTGATACTGATATATAATCAATATTGTTTTTTTCCATGTTTGCTATTTTTGATCCTTAATTATTGTTCTAAACCATTTTCTGGTATTTCCTTTTAAATGTAATACTTTTTTGCAGAATCCTTTCTGCATAAACAGGGTCTTATACCCATTTTGGTAAGCCTTTACCATGCAGCCTGTGTTTACTTTCCTTTTTCCAATTAATCGTTGATTTCATGATTGTTTTATTTCATAATTTACTTAATTTATTGTTAATTTGTGATCTCACCACATTACCGATGTAACGCCCACAAACACATAACATTTACGGTGCCGAAAACTTAAACTAAATTGTGGGGTGCTAATGTGAATCAGGTTCGGGTGATCAGAGCGGCAGACCTGCTTTACCTCTCAGACACAATGACAACACAAACATATGCAGGATACAACTCCATTTTATTATCCTAACAAAATTACAAGTAGCAGGTAAACAGGAAACAGGTGCACAGTTGAAGCAGGCTGGTTATGGCTTCTAAACTAAAGTCTCAGGTAACCAGCGTCGGCAATACGGGTAACAGGTAAGTAGGAACTTGTGCACAATTAAAGCAGGCTGGTTATGGCTTCTAAATACTAGTCTCAGGTAGCCAGCGTCAGCAATACAGGTAGCAGGTAAGCAGGAACTTGTGCATGATTAAAGCAGTCTGGTTATGGCTATTAAACAACAGTCTCAGGTAACCAGCGTTAGCAATACAAATAGCAGGTAAGCAGGTACTTTGTGCACAATTAAAGCGGGCTGGTTATGGCTTCTAATAACAGTCTCAGGTAACCGGCGTTGGCAATGCAGGTGGCAGATAAACAGGAACTTGTGCCCAATTGAAGCAGGCTGGTTATGGCTTCTAAATAATAATCTCAGGTAACCAGCGTCAGCAATACAGGTAGCAGGTAAGCAGGAACTTGTGCACGATTAAAGCAGTCTGGTTATGGCTATTAAACGACAGTCTCAGGTAACCAGCGTTAGCAATACAAAAAGCAGGTAAGCAGGTACTTTGTGCACAATTAAAGCGGGCTGGTTATGGCTTCTAAATAACAGTCTCAGGTAACCAGCGTTGGCAATGCAGGTGGCAAGTAAACAGGAACTTGTGCCCAATTGAAGCAGGCTGGTTATGGCTATTAAACGACAGTCTCAGGTAACCAGCGTTAGCAATACAAGTAGCAGGTAAGCAGGTACTTTGTGCCCAATTGAAGCAGGCTGGTTATGACTTCTAAATAATAGTCTCAGGTAACCAGCGTCAGCAATACAGGTAGCAGGTAAGCAGGAATTTGTGCACGATTAAAGCAGTCTGGTTATGGCTATTAAACGACAGTCTCAGGTAACCAGCGTCGGCAATGCATCAACATTAGCTTTCACACTGCTGGGCGGAGCTTGCATAAAAAGAACTATCAGTACCAGCATTCCTTAATAGCGGATAAATGCATTAACATTAGCTTTCACACTGCTGGGCGGAGCTTGCATAAAAAAGAACTATCAGTACCAGCATTCCTTAATAGCGGATAAATGCATTAACATTAGCTTTCACACTGCTGGGCGGAGCTTGCATAAAAAGAACTATCAGTACCAGCATTCCTTAATAGCGGATAAATGCATTAACATTAGCTTTCACACTGCTGGGCGGAGCTTGCATAAAAAAGAACTATCAGTACCAGCATTCCTTAATAGCAGATAAATGCATTAACATTAGCTTTCACACTGCTGGGCGGAGCTTGCATAAAAAGAACTATCAGTACCAGCATTCCTTAATAGCGGATAAATGCATTAACATTAGCTTTCACACTGCTGGGCGGAGCTTGCATAAAAAGAACTATCAGTACCAGCATTCCTTAATAGCGGACAAATGCATTAACATTAGCTTTCACACTGCTGGGCGGAGCTTGCATAAAAAGAACTATCAGTACCAGCATTCCTTAATAGCAGATAAATGCATTAACATTAGCTTTCACACTGCTGGGCGGAGCTTGCATAAAAAGAACTATCAGTACCAGCATTCCTTAATAGCGGACAAATGCATTAACATTAGCTTTCACACTGCTGGGCGGAGCTTGCATAAAAAGAACTATCAGTACCAGCATTCCTTAATAGCGGACAAATGCATTAACATTAGCTTTCACACTGCTGGGCGGAGCTTGCATAAAAAGAACTATCAGTACCAGCATTCCTTAATAGCGGATAAATGCATTAACATTAGCTTTCACACTGCTGGGCGGAGCTTGCATAAAAAGAACTATCAGTACCAGCATTCCTTAATAGCGGATAAATGCATTAACATTAGCTTTCACACTGCTGGGCGGAGCTTGCATAAAAAGAACTATCAGTACCAGCATTCCTTAATAGCGGACAAATGCATTAACATTAGCTTTCACACTGCTGGGCGGAGCTTGCATAAAAAGAACTATCAGTACCAGCATTCCTTAATAGCAGATAAATGCATTAACATTAGCTTTCACACTGCTGGGCGGAGCTTGCATAAAAGAACTATCAGTACCAGCATTCCTTAATAGCGGATAAATGCATTAACATTACAAAACAAATATGCGGGGCACAGCACTAGTGGGGAGCCTCTCCCCCTGGAATACAGTATATTGCTCCCACATTGCAGAGTCTTGGCAGCGGAAGGGGTTAATTAACAGGTAACTGGGGATCTTAGGGGTGTCTACCCCCCTTTACCAATACTATGTCCCCTCTTTGCAGAGCTTTTGCAGCGGAGGGCACAACAGGGGCAGAGTTTCTGGCAGCGGAAGGGTTGTTTGCAAATTCTCACCCATCGCTGCGGCGCTTCTGCCACCTCCGATCCTCCTCATCTTCAGCGTGGCTGTCTGGAGTCTCCCTCCTCAGTCTCCGGGTCTTCACTCCTCTTGTGCAGCAGACTCCGGTCCGCGCCGTCATCTCTACGCTGGGGTCTTCTCGGGTCCTCGCCGTACTCCAGCCGCCAGGGGTCCTCGCTGGGGTCTTCTTCCCGGGGTCGTCCTTCGCGGTGCCTGCGCGCTTCTCATCTGCCGCTCCTTGGAATCCAGGGGACGGATGTCATCACTGCTCTGCTGGACGGGCTGCGGTTCCTCCGGCCCAGCGCTCCAGTCTCTCAGCAGCGGCGGCTCTTCTCCGCACTCCATCCCCGCTGGCACTGACGCGGCCAGCTCTTCTCCTCAGGCAGGGTCTCCGGCATTCTTCTGGCACTGGTGCTCCGGTCGCTGGTTCTCCCCTCGGCTTCTTCTCTGCGCAGACGGTCCTCACACACTGGCAAGCGGCTCCTGGGGCTACATGGCGACACCTTCCCCAGGTAATCTTCCCATTCCTCCAGGGCTCCTCTGGCAGCGATCCTCCCAGCGCTGCATACTCCAGTCTTCAGGCTCTGGACACTACATGGCTCCACTTCCCCAGGTACATATTCCCATTCCTCCAGGGGCTCTCCTGGCAGCGATCCTCCCAGCGCTGCATACTCCAGTCTTCAGGCTCTGGACACTACATGGCTCCACTTCCCCAGGTACATATTCCCATTCCTCCAGGGGCTCTCTCCTCCTGTGCTGTGAGGCTTCTTTTAAGGGTCCTGGTGCTCCTCCACCTCCCCTCTCCTCTATGATGACTGGCTCCTGGGGCCCCAGCAACAGACTACCCCCTGGTCACTCTGCCCTACAACCCAGGAGACCCAATCAGCTGGGGACATGTTTCCCAGACTTTTTATGTTGCTGGGTAAGAGGTGACAGGACCAGAGAATTGGCGGCAAAATCCCTGTCCCAATCTGACAGGGTCACATAAAGTTCAGACCTGTCATACTATAGGGCTGCTGAGGGACAGTATGGAGACTTTTAATATATATAAAAAAACAGGAGGTCCCTATTTAAAAAAAAAAAAAAACTTCAGGGTATTACATTCCTTCAGGGTATTACACCATTTCTTCTCCTTCTTCTAATTTTCCCTCCACCCTTTTTTTCAATAGGTAAGCCTAACCCACCTCTCTCATCCACTGTCCGCTATATATCTATATAAGACAGTGGACAGCAGAAGGCAGGGTTTCCTCCCTATTCTGAGCATATCTCACTTCTATTTTTAGTACCATCTCATCCAGATGCGAGACCACTCTCTGCAATGCTCACAGCAACAGAGAATCTGCGCTAGAAACTGGACAGCAGAAGTACCTTGTTGCTCACTACTCATTACACTCTCTCATTTGTGTCCTAGTGTTTATTACTGCCATATTTCAGCAGCAAAGCCCAATCTCATCCGACCTTGGAAGCTAAGCGCTGATAAGCCTGATCAGTACCTAGTAGGGTGACCTCTTGGGAATATCAAGTGCAGTAAGATTGTGACCTCTGATCACAAACAGCAGAAGTGTTAGAGCAACTTCTGAAACGTACCTATTCCTTATCCAACTTTCCCGCAAACCTTCTATTTATCTACAATTGGCTTTGCCTTTAGGCTTATTTATCAATGGTCTTTTGTATCTTTAATAATCATACTTTTCTCTTAAATGCTTTGTTATCTATAAGGATCTAGCCTTTTAGCAAACAGAATCTCTACCAGGTGATTACCCTCAGTCATTTGACATTTCAATTATGAACCTTTGTGCCTCTCATCTATTCTCATGAGGTTTTTAGACTAGGTGCTTACCTACAATTATCACTGCGGTGATTATATGTACATATCATTTACCTCTACTCCAATTTGGAATTTTGATTAACTCAGGCACCTTAATAATATTAATTTTTTGTAATTTTTTATGTTTTTCAATATATTTTTCACCACAGGTGCCCATAATTTTGTATCAGGCTTATCCTGATTTCTGTCAATATATTTGTTTACTTTGTGTTCTTGAACAATTTTTTTGTATCAAACTCCTCATTACTTTTATTCGTTATTAATTAAATGTTACGTTTTAATAAACTTATTTCAAATTTCTAAGCGTGCCCCAACACAGAGTCTTTCTTTTTTCTTCTCTTTGCTTGACTGTCCTAAGATTAACAGGTTGTCTAGGTATGGGAATATTCTTATCCCTTGTTTGCGCAGACAAGCTGCCATAACCACCATGATCTTGGTAAACACCCTGGGTGCTGTAGCTAGCCCGAAGGGCAGAGCTTGGAACTGGAAATGTTCCTTGAGGATGGCAAACCTGAGGTAACACTGATGTGATAGTGCTATAGGAGCATGTAGGTAAGCATCCAGTACATCCAGAGATACCATGTAATCTCCCGGTTCCATAGCCAACATTATGGAGCGTAAGGTCTCCATGTGGAACTTCGGGATCCATATGTAGTTGTTCAACATTTTTAGATTTAGAATTGGTCGATATGACCCATTTGGTTTCTGGATTAGAAATAGAATGCAGTAAAACCCCTGTCCCTTTTGTGATGGAGGTACTGGGACAATCGCACCTGACTGCAGTAATTTCTGGACTGCTTCTTGCAGGGCATTGGCCTTTGACTCTATACGAGATGGGCTGGTGCAAAAAAATCTTTGAGGAGGCTGCCTCCTGAATGGGAACCCATACCCCTGAGATACTACCTTCTGCACCCAGGCATCTGCTGTTGATTGCTGCCATATGTGTGCAAAATGAAGGAGTCATCCCCCAACCCTGGAATCCTCCAGTCGGAGGCCCGTCTCTTCAGGCTGAGGGTTTCTGTTCAGGTTTGGAAGCTGGCTTTTTGCTAGCCCACTGCTTCCTACCCCTGGATTCAAACTGGGGTTGTTTAGGCTCCTCTTTTGCTTTCGCTTTGCTTTGCCAACGAAAAGAGCGAAATTTTAAACCCTTGGTTATAGGTAGCCAGAAATCTGACCTTTTTCGACTCATCCTCTGATTCTAGGATATCCGAAAAAGGTTTTCCAAATAATATATTACCTACAAAAGGCAATGCTTCCAATTCTTTCTTGGATTCCGCATCTGCCTTCCAGGCACGTAGCCAAATTGCTCTGCGAGCAACTACTGTCAAGGCTGAAGCTTTAGAAGCAACTGTACCTACGTCAATTGCTGCTTCTTCCAAATACTGGGCAGATTGTCTTAAACGGCAAAACTGATACTCTTGCTCCCCAGTAGGAGAAGAGATGCTATTCTCTAGTTCCTCTATCCATTCGCCCATTGCCTTTGCTACCCAGGCCGAAGCCATAGCAGGTCTTACCTCTGCTCCTACTAGAGAAAAAATATTTTTCAACAGGCTCTATACCCTTATGTCTGTGACATCATTAAATGAGGTAGATGACAGTGGTAAAGCAGATTTATGCACGAGTCACAGAACATGTGCATCTAATTTTGGAGGAACTTCTCTCTTCGGACAATCCACAGCAGGAAATGGATAATAAGAATCCCATCTCTTAGGAATCTTATACTTTTTACTGGGCGCTGCCCAAGACTCATCCATCATTTCTGTCAACTCATCTGATGCTGGGAATTCAGCTTTCACTGACTTTGTTCGTTTAAATACAGGTGCTTTAGATTTTAACACTGTCTTGGCTGGTTCTTCCAACGAGAGAACAGCCTTCACAGCATTAATAAGTTCAGCTACATCATCTGAACTAAAACTCTGCGACTGATCATCATACAGAGTGGAATCTATTGTCTCATCATCATCATCATCCGATGTATCATCTTGTGTAGTCTGCCACACAGACGTATCTGTCTTAGTCTTACCTGCCCATTGGTTGCTTGTAGAGGCTACTGGAACCAAACCATAGGAAGGGAGCTGCATGTATGGGTTCATAGTGTAACCTAACCCCTGAGGTGGTGCTACTGTAGTTAACTTGTCCGCTATAGAAGATAAAGTCTTTGCGAACATATTCCATGGTGGCTCTGTTGGTGGTTGAACCACCTACTGTTTTTTACTTCGCTGAAATGCAAAACAGTTTGCACACAAACCCTCATAAGTGACTAATTGATTCATAGCAATTACCCCTGACTTACAAGATAAGCATGTTAGGGCTGTAGGAGTGCTTGACAAATTCTCCTCATCACTTTTGCCGCTCACAGACTTGGTAATAATCTGTTATTGACTACACGATTTTGTGACTGAAAAACACCCTATATGTCAGTATATAGAGGTGAGATCAATCTGACCACAGTGCACCTGATTTGAGGGTCAGAACAGGACTGACATTACACAGAAAAGTCAGCACACATACTAGCAGTCAGTCACATGTTAAAGCATTAGACATTGTCATATGAGAATACAACCTCCATAACAACTTATACATAAGTAGGAAAAATGTACTTCTGTTTTAACTGGCTCTTTTTTTTAACATAACATGCAGAAAACACAGTAATATACAGGTCTCATATGCAATATGTACTAAAAATAAACAATGCATACTAAGAAGTAAAGAGAATTTTTAGTACTGTATACCCTGCCTCCGGAGAGCGGGATCCAGGGAGACTCACCACACTTCCATATCCAAGCAAATACGCTCGTAAGACGCTGAGTGGATTCAGTGTACTGGTGTACACTGCCACTCTTGATAACTGATAACGGACACGGACACTCACCAACGGACACGGACGCTCAGTGACTTCCACGTGTATGCAGACGCTAAGGCCTGCGACTCGGTCTGGGTGGGTTTATATCCAGTGTACACAACTGCAGCGTCTAAGCTGCGACCGAGTACCCTCGTGGTAGCGTCTGAGCCGGAAGTGAGGTAATTTAGTTCATGAAACGAAGGACACGCGGGAACTGGCCATGAACTCGGAGGAGGGGCGGCCAGGAGAGCGTCTGAATCCCCCTGTTGACTTAAACTCCCAGGATCGCGGCCTCTACCTAGTCCTGGCGCCTATGGTCCCCGGAGCGTAGCGCTGTCACACTCGAGATGTTCGGCGCATCAACACGCTGTTTGTAGTCTCCACCAAATCAGTGTAGCTGTCTCCTGACCCCTCTAGTAAGAGGAAGTCCATAGTCTCATCGTCTCCCCATGCTCCGGCCACAGCCTGGTAACGTCTGCTGGACCTGCTAGAACATCCGACACAGACGCCCGTCGAGACAGCACTGATACCCGAAGGTAAGCGTTGTTCCAACCCGGTGGGGAGTTGTTGGAGCGACTCTTTCTAGTATGCGTTTAAGACGCTGTTAAGAGAAGTCGCTCAAAAAAACAATATAGTAAGTCTATAAAAATAAAATAATAAAAGCTTGAGGCTGCTCTCACGGCAGCCCTGTGACCATGCGGCTTCCTGCCGACCAAGCAAAAAACTGATCTGACTGAGTCAGTGGGCGGGACTATATAGTGGAGGCCCCAATGCATCCTAGGAGGCCAGAAAGCTTGTGACCGTGTTGGTGCCATTTTCGCTGTCGCTCGACAATATCCCAATGTTATCCTGTGGACCCAGCCAGAGAAATATATATATATATATATATATATAATGGAGATTGTCCACACTCATGTGCTGCATAGAAGATCGCTGGGGTAGCATCCAAGTAGGTGGGGCAAAGGCCCTACTCCAACACAAATCCAATAACAAAGCAGGAGCACTCACCAGTCTTTAAAGTAGCAAAAGATTATTTAATCAGGTCATCACAGCAGAGTTCTGATCGACGTTTCGGTCTACATGTAGACCTTTGTCAAGATAATTAAAAACTGAACAGATTACCCTTATATACCCTACTTGAACCCACCCACCAATTAATCACAGCAACACCCCTACACCCCAAATCAAATAATAATAATCAACATATCACAAATATCTATATGTGTATACATCATAAATAAATCAATACTTGCAATGCCAGTCATTACCTTGTCCAATTCTAGTCAAAATCCAGATATCGAT
Source organism: Pseudophryne corroboree (assembly GCF_028390025.1). Taxonomy (NCBI): domain Eukaryota; kingdom Metazoa; phylum Chordata; class Amphibia; order Anura; family Myobatrachidae; genus Pseudophryne; species Pseudophryne corroboree. The sequence goes on along the minus strand of NC_086447.1, from coordinate 913,649,160 downwards.
CATGTGCATAACTTTTAGAGCACATTTTCTATTCAGTACTCCGGCGTGCGTTCCAAAACATCCCTACTTCCTGTCTGTGGAACGCATCAGCTGACCGGAAGTTAGAGGGAAAAAAGCCGAGATCAGAGCAAAAAAACCTTATATTCTCACTGACAATACTATCACAAGTTTCCATAGGCAGCAGGCCTATTCATAGCCAAGAGCACCAGGGAAACCCTCATCGCATTGTACAGAGTCGCACGATCGCCACTCCACACCGAGCCCCTACGTTACCATGGCAACCCAGACAAGCCAAGTGCTCAGACGTGCGTTTCAAATGTCATCATATCCTGTGTATGGAGCGCATCAGCTGATCATATGTACAGCGCTGTCATGGAAACGGAATGTCAAGCCCAGAGAACAGAGTATTATGTATATCTCAAGCGAAAAAGTTTGGTTAGATCATGAATAAACATCATAGTTGCCAAAAGTAGATAAGTAAATAAGTAAAACTCGCTAATTATTCATAGTCAAAGGATGATAATCTGATAATCAGGAATTTCAGTATCTAGATTTTGACCGGGTAGACAAAGTGACATTGGCATCAAGTTGAATAATCAAGATTAATAGTAATTAAATAGTCTACAAAAGCAAATCAACTAAAAAAAGGAAAAAATACACACATTATATATGCATATATATACACATACCCATACACATATACACATACAATATATATATATATATATACATGCATGCATACATATACATACACACACATACATTTAGCAAGTTCGGAAGCTAGACCAGATAGGAACACAAAAAATGTATAATAAATGAAAAAAATGGAAAAATGAAAGAAAAAAATATAAATAAAAAATAAAAATAAAAAATGATTACAAAATACTAAATGATACGCCACCATCCAAAAATTGAATCTTTAGAAAAATCTAAAGAGTATAAAAAATAAAAATAAACAATATATATGTGTAGAGAAAGAGTCCACAGTTATTCCAGGAAGATACTGTAGTGGATGCCATCATTCAGGCCACGAGGTTTTATAGTATCCAGGCGGTGTATCCAAGCCGCCTCACGTTTTAGCAGGAGTTTTGCCCGGTCTCCACCTCTTCTTAGTGGTGCCACTCTGTCTATCACCATACTCTTCAGGGTTGCCAAGGGATGGCGGGCCTCATAGAAATGTCTAGCCACAGGTTTATCAGAATTGCCCTTCGCAAGGGCCTCTCTCACAGACAGACGATGGTTTGCCATCCTTTCTCGAAAGGGGCGAATTGTTTTACCCACATACACGAGGGAGCAGGGGCATGTCAAAATATAGACAACAAAATCGGATGTACAACTCAATCTGTGTCGAATAAATATTTTGGCCCCAGTATGTGGATGGTGGAAGTACTCTCCACTCGTCATACTTCGGCAAGTTGTGCAATTAATGCATCTATAGCATCCCATTTTTTTCGGTGCCAACCATGTGTCTGTACCAGATTCAATAGGTCTATCTGGTTGCATCAAGATGTCCTTCAGATTACGTGCCCGTCTGAAACTCAGTAAGGGTTTATTTGGCAATCTCTTGGTTAATGCTGGATCAGTTTTGACCATTGGCCAATGTTTATTGACCACCTTTCGTATAGTGGATCCTGCTGTACTGAAGGTGGTTGAAACAACAAAAGGTTCTTTTTCCGGTATTTTCTTCGGTGAGTGCCCTGCATAGATCTTCTTTGCCTTATCAAGGCAGTTCATAATAGTATGATCATCATATCCTCTGGCCTTGAATCTATTTTTCATGTCCTCATGGTGGTGTTTGAGTCCGAGTTGTTCCGTAAAACCCTCATAAATTGAGAAATGGGTAAATTACGTTTCAGTGATCCTGGATGGTGGCTATCAAAGGATAATAGAGTATTCCTATCGGTCACCTTCCTAAATAATTTATAACCATAGCCTGACTCAGTGGCACAAACACTCACATCCAAGAAATCAACAGAATCAGTATCAAAGTGCATAGTGAATTTGATCGGAGAATCAAGTAAATTTAAGTAAATTTACTTGATTCTCCGATCAAATTCACTATGCACTTTGAGTTTCAGACGGGCACGTAATCTGAAGGACATCTTGATGCAACCAGATAGACCTATTGAATCTGGTACAGACACATGGTTGGCACCGAAAAAAATGGGATGCTATAGATGCATTAATTGCACAACTTGCCGAAGTATGACGAGTGGAGAGTACTTCCACCATCCACATACTGGGGCCAAAATATTTATTCGACACAGATTGAGTTGTACATCCGATTTTGTTGTCTATATTTTGACATGCCCCTGCTCCCTCGTGTATGTGGGTAAAACAATTCGCCCCTTTCGAGAAAGGATGGCAAACCATCGTCTGTCTGTGAGAGAGGCCCTTGCTGTTAGGATGCTGTTTAGTATTTATCTGGTGTCAGCTGATCCATATGTGTTCCTTGGCTCTGTGTACATGCAGCTCAGCAGGTGCACAGGGTTTGTAATTACTAGTGAACACTCCCAGCCTGGCCTTGTTCATTGGTCAGTGTGGCTGTTAAAGGCCAGCTAGCTGAGTTCTCAGACGCCGGTGATATTATTCTGCTTTCCAGCCAGAACTACCTGCATTGCCTGGAGTCTCCATTCTTGCTCCTGTTCATACCGAGAAGTCTGGTCTTCCTGTTCAAGTTATCCTGCCACAAGCATCCTAATCAGCTCATGTTCATGCCTGAACCATTTAGTTAAGTATCATGGACTTTTACTGTGATCTCTGGATCTTCTAGTATTCACTATTCCTGTTACATGTACTATGGACTTCCTCTGTGCCTGCATGCTGTTTTGCTTTGTTATACAAATCCTGCAATCAGTTCCGTGGATTATAATACTCTGATTCCTTATTCAATTGTCTCATTACTCTGCTGCAATTCTCAGTCTGCAAACCCATTTATTCTTAGCTCACATTGTAACCTGGATTGTACTGTGATTCCTCTGCCATACCTCATTATACCACTGCTATAATAAATACTAAATATTCCTGCACTTCTGTGGACATTCATTTCCGGCAACAGTGGTTGCTATACATTCTAGCCCTGTAATCAAGTCCTGGCTCTTAGCTGTTATATTTATCACCTGCTGTCCATTATCAGTGTAAGTGTGCTGCACATTCCATTGTTAAAGGGACAGTCCATATTCTGCTACAAAGTTATTACAGTATTCCCCAGTGTAACATTGGTAACCATTTCTATGTCACATTGCACCTGCTAGTACCTCCAGTAGTGATTCTCTCCTTGTGATTCACCTGCCAAACTATTAGAGGCAGGTGAATCATAACATTATCACCGGCCCCAAAAAACACACTACTGGAGTAGTATGCTCAGAATGGACCCAGTCGTTTCAAGTCCAGTCCAGATCTCAGCCGGTCAGACTCATGTTGCAGATCCAGTTCCGGGTCTTCTGAGCAAGCTGCAGAACTTTGAGAGTACACAGACACTGCTGTTACAAGCCTTTTTAGGAATATCTTCTCGTGTGGATCTGCTGCAGCAGCAGAGTATTCCAACCTCTCAAAGTGTCCTGGAGGCAGTTAATCTTTGCCATAATCAGCCTGGTGAGGACAATATTGTTGGTACATTTTCTTGCAACTGTTCCAGGTCCCCTCAGTCCCATGGTGGAGTGAATCCTGAGCGACTGAGTAATTTGTTCGTGAAAATTGAGCAGTTACAAACATTTTTTACTGGTATAACTCAATTGATACCAGAAATTTTTGGGAGTTTTCTGGACCTTTTCAAAGCTTACTCTCAGGTTTCTGAGACTAATGTTCCTACAGACTCTTGCTTCCCCACTACTGAAATTCCCTCGTCAGGTTGGGGTGAAGGGAGATTTCGGAGTTACTTGCGACCCAGGCTTTCTGAAGCTGAACGCCAGCGGCGTATTGAGAATGGTCTCTGTCTCTATTGTGGGAGTGCTGAACACCTGATTAAAGACTGTTCATTATGCAGGTCCAGAAATAATGATAAACTTCAGCCTTCCAGGGTTCAAGCTGATAAATCACTCAATGTCCTTCCAGACCCTATTTCTCCCAAAAAGCTTGCCCAAAAACTTATTTACAATTGGAGTCCTGTGACGAGGGGCTCAGAACTTAAATTTGGGAACCAGCAGGAGACTATTAAGTCTCTTATCAGCAGTGAGGTATTCACCGCCTGTGCCCCAGGAGGGGTCTCGAGTGGCTGTGCCCCAGGAGGGGTCTCGAGTGGCTGTGCCCCAGGAGGGGTCTCGAGTGGCTGTGCCCCAGGAGGGGTCTCGAGTGGCTGTGCCCCAGGAGGGGTCTCGAGTGCCAAAGCCCCAGGAGGGGTCTCGAGTGCCAAAGCCCCAGGAGGGGTCTCGAGTGCCAAAGCCCCAGGAGGGGTCTCGAGTGCCAAAGCCCCAGGAGGGGTCTCGAGTGCCAAAGCCCCAGGAGGGGTCTCGAGTGCCAAAGCCCCAGGAGGGGTTCCCACTGCCCTTGCCTCACGGCATGAGGACCCGTCTGCCCTTGCCTCCCGGCATGAGGACCCGTCTGCCCTTGCCTCACGGCATGAGGACCCGTCTGCCCTTGCCTCACGGCATGAGGACCCGTCTGCCCTTGCCTCACGGCATGAGGACCCGTCTGCCCTTGCCTCACGGCATGAGGACCCGTCTGCCCTTGCCTCACGGCATGAGGACCCGTCTGCCCTTGCCTCACGGCATGAGGACCCGTCTGCCCTTGCCTCACGGCATGAGGACCCTGTTTTCCCTTCCATCGGGCAAGCGAGGACTGCCGTGTCAACGGTCAGTCCAAATGTTGTCTTGTCTTTCAGGGTCACTCAGTCATCCAAGTCTGCCTTTCCAGAGGTCCGTGGGGTGCCCGCTTCGCCAGAGGTCCGAGAGGTGCCCGCTTCGCCAGAGGTCCGAGAGGTGCCCGCTTCGCCAGAGGTCCGAGAGGTGCCCGCTTCGCCAGAGGTCCGAGAGGTGCCCGCTTCGCCAGAGGTCCGAGAGGTGCCCGCTTCGCCAGAGGTCATGCCAAGGCCTGTCCAGCCCCAGGAGGGGGTTCTGCCTGTCCAGCCCCAGGAGGGGGTTCTGCCTGTCCAGCCCCAGGAGGGGGTTCTGCCTGTCCAGCCCCAGGAGGGGGTTCTGCCTGTCCAGCCCCAGGAGGGGGTTCTGCCTGTCCAGCCCCAGGAGGGGGTTCCGCCTGCCCAGCCCCAGGAGGGGGTTCTGCCTGTCCAGTTTCCAGAAAGGGTAGTTGATGGCCTTTCACCAAAAGGGTCAGCAAACCCTGAAGTCCCAGGATGGGTTCCAGTTTTCGTGTCCAGTTCTGAAGCCACGGGTGGGGCATCTGATCCTGCAGCCCTAGAAAGGGCATCTGATTCTAGTTCTACTGTTAAACATTGTGCCTCAGAGTTGATTTCCAGTATGAACACAGCTTTCTCAGACTGTATCCAAAATGCCTCCAAACACAATCATGTCGGATCTGTTAGTTTTTGTTCCAAGAAAGATCTCCATTGTAATACTCCAGGGAATATTGTCTTTGAAGGAGATCCTGCCCAATTCCGTGCCCTGGCTCGCCAGTATCTCATATACATCGAATCAGACTCGTCAATCAGCATCACTCCTCCCAATGCAGTTAATTATTTCCTCAGATCCTTCAGAGGGGAAGCTTTGGACTGGGCCAAACCCTTCATCAAGTCCAAGGATCCATTGCTCTCTGATCTTCCTGCCTTCATTAAAGCAGTACAACAAAGATTCACCCCAAAATCAGACTGTTCAAAGTTGTCCATAGTTTCAAATTCTGCCGTATCTATTTCCAGTCAAAGTCTACCTGTTCCGGTCCGTAAAGTTAATTTAACTGCTTCTGCTAATGAGTCTCCATGTCTTGCTGATCCTAAAGAGAAATTTCCTGCCCTACCAGTTCCTGGGAAGAACTTTAAGTTTCGTAAGTCTCAAGTAGGGGCTTCATGTCCTGTTGGTCCTGAGAAAGTTCTTCCTTCTGTCAAGTCTGAGAAGAAAGTCCAGTCTGTGGGTCCTGTTAAAGACTCTCATTCTTTTGATCCTGACCAAGACCCAGACTCTATTATCTTTAATGGGAGGTTGGAGCAATTTCGAGATCTGTTACTTCAAGTTCGGGAATTGGGTCCATGCCTTTCCTCTGATGCTGAGATAATTCGATTCTTGGGCATGGCCTTCAAGGGGGAGGCTCTGAAATGGCTTAAACCACTCATCTCTTCAAACGATCCTATTCTTCAAGACTTGAAAGCCTTCAGTAATGCTGTTACTGAAAGATTTAGTGATCCTGAAAAAGATTTTTTGGAATGTTCTGAGAGTCCGGCCTTGTCCACGAAAGAACCTTCTATTACTGAAGTCGGATCACCTTTGAGGAATCAGCACACGAATGACTCGTCATCTCACAAAGACTGCAGACTTCCAAAATATTCCCCAAAACAACAAACCAAGTACATAATTTCTGGCTGTATGTCATTTTCCTCCCCACACAATTGGTCTTCTGAAAATTCCTGTAATTTGAACTCATCTGCTCAGTCTGTCAAGTCTTTATCTTCTGCTAAGAAAGCTGTGGTCTTGCCTTGTGACGTTGACTCCAATTCAGATTATGACTCTGTAGCTGAAGAAGCTCTGTTATTGGAGTCACCTGTAAGTTGTGACAATGTCTTTATGCTTCCAGTGGTAAAACCAAAACGGTCCCGTAAGAAGAAGCATCGTCAGAGATCCTGAATTTATGATTTATCTCTTAGACTTTTTGTTTCCCTTGTCCTGTTTGGGTGTCCGGAGTCCACCCTGAAGGGGGGGTAATGTTAGGATGCTGTTTAGTATTTATCTGGTGTCAGCTGATCCATATGTGTTACTTGGCTCTGTGTACATGCAGCTCAGCAGGTGCACAGGGTTTGTAATTACTAGTGAACACTCCCAGCCTGGCCTTGTTCATTGGTCAGTGTGGCTGTTAAAGGCCAGCTAGCTGAGTTCTCAGACGCCGGTGATATTATTCTGCTTTCCAGCCAGAACTACCTGCATTGCCTGGAGTCTCCATTCTTGCTCCTGTTCATACCGAGAAGTCTGGTCTTCCTGTTCAAGTTATCCTGCCACAAGCATCCTAATCAGCTCATGTTCATGCCTGAACCATTTAGTTAAGTATCATGGACTTTTACTGTGATCTCTGGATCTTCTAGTATTCACTATTCCTGTTACATGTACTATGGACTTCCTCTGTGCCTGCATGCTGTTTTGCTTTGTTATACAAATCCTGCAATCAGTTCCGTGGATTATAATACTCTGATTCCTTATTCAATTGTCTCATTACTCTGCTGCAATTCTCAGTCTGCAAACCCATTTACAAAGTTATTACAGTATTCCCCAGTGTAACATTGGTAACCATTTCTATGTCACATTGCACCTGCTAGTACCTCCAGTAGTGATTCTCTCCTTGTGATTCACCTGCCAAACTATTAGAGGCAGGTGAATCATAACACTTGCGAAGGGCAATTCTGATAAACCTGTGGCTAGACATTTCTATGAGGCCCGCCATCCCTTGGCAACCCTGAAGAGTATGGTGATAGACAGAGTGGCACCACTAAGAAGAGGTGGAGACCGGGCAAAACTCCTGCTAAAACGTGAGGCGGCTTGGATACACCGCCTGGATACTATAAAACCTCGTGGCCTGAATGATGGCATCCACTACAGTATCTTCCTGGAATAACTGTGGACTCTTTCTCTACACATATATATTGTTTATTTTTATTTTTTATACTCTTTAGATTTTTCTAAAGATTCAATTTTTGGATGGTGGCGTATCATTTAGTATTTTGTAATCATTTTTTATTTTTATTTTTTATTTATATTTTTTTCTTTCATTTTTCCATTTTTTTCATTTATTATACATTTTTTGTGTTCCTATCTGGTCTAGCTTCCGAACTTGCTAAATGTGTGTGTATGTATATGTATGCATGCATGTGTATATATATATATATATATTGTATGTGTATATGTGTATGGGTATGTGTATATATATATATGCATATATAATGTGTGTATTTTTTCCTTTTTTTAGTTGATTTGCTTTTGTAGACTATTTAATTACTATTAATCTTGATTATTCAACTTGATGCCAATGTCACTTTGTCTACCCGGTCAAAATCTAGATACTGAAATTCCTGATTATCAGATTATCATCCTTTGACTATGAATAATTAGCGAGTTTTACTT